>NC_083095.1:159070855-159399105 GCF_949774975.1 Lagenorhynchus albirostris | reverse complement strand
CTGAAGGGACCCAGAGCAGGGTAGAGGGACTCTCCAGGGCCTGATGGGGGGACGGCACCGGATCTCATGGAAGACATCGGCCAGTAGCAGCTTTCAGTGAGGTGGCTGAGCCTCCGAGCTGGAGGAATGAGAGGCAGCCAGGGTGTGGAAGCTGGAGCCTGGCCCCGGAGGACAGGTGGCGCCTGGCCCAGCATCTCCTCCCCCAATTCCCTCTGCAGGGTTTTCTTTTGCTGCTTGATTATCTTCTGCATATCTTCTTTTCTTAACAATGACTCTAAACTTCCTGCTTTCATCTCCCTGTTTTCCTCATACTGGGTGTTCTCAGTTCAGTTTGCGGTTTTCTGTCAGTCTGCAGCTTCAGTGGCTGGCCAGCTGCCCATGAACTTGGTCCAGAGCCTGGAACCCATGCTTTTTTTTTCTTTAACATCAGTATTGGAGTATAATTGCTTTACAATGGTGTGTTAGTTTCTGCTTTATAACAAAGTGAATCAGCTATACGTATACATATGTCCCCATATCTCCATCCTCTTGCGTCTCCCTCCCTCCCACCCTCCTATCCCACCCCTCCAGGTGGTCACAAAGCACCGAGCTGATCTCCCTGGGCTATGCGGCTGCTTCCCACTAGCTATCTGTTTTACGTTTGGTAGTGTATTTATGCTGGAACCCATTCTTATTCTCTTCCACCGTGCCATTCCAGAGAGGGATTCATCTTACATGGGTGGCTGTCTCCCAGCAGATTCAGAGTCTTAGAGACCTCTCTGCTCCTGCCACCCCTCTTCAGAAGGTACGAGTGTCTTCCACACCCCCTGGGCCACCAATCTCCCAGATCAGTGCAGCCGTGTGCTCTGCAGGCTTAGCTCACCCACACCATTTCTCCCTTACAAATACAAACTACATCGTATGGTCCAGTTACACATGAGCTCTGACACGTGGCCAGGTTTCCTTTTCTTTTCCCCTTCTCCTCCTCGTCTTCCCCCTCCCTCTCCCTTGCCACCCATGTCCTCCTCTTCCTCCATCCCCTCCCCTTTCCTTCCTTCTCCTCCTTCTTCTTCATCGTGCAGTCCCTAGGGCCCTGACTGGCCTCTGTGGTCTCACCCCTGCCCTTTATGCTGTAGTCCAGCGCCTGTAAACCAGGGGCCAAGTGCCCCAAATTGCAGACAGCTTTGTGCCCACAGAATATTGATCCTCATGGTATTTACATTGACTAAAAATTCATCACCAATCTTTGAAAACATGGAATCTCACCTTAAAATCAAAACTTCTTCTGACTTTTGAAGAATCAGATTTGCCAACATTGGGCCACGTTCTGCCAGCAGGAGCTGAGCACCAGCTGCTCTTTAGCCAGGGCACAGTCTCCACCGCCCCTCACCGTGCCCGAGAGGCTGACCCCAAGGTCAGCAGCGCTGTGCGGTGCTGCAGCCCCTCCCATGGCCTGCTGTCCTCTGTGGTCTCACCACCCAGCCTCTATAGCATTCGTGGTTACAACCTTTGATTCCAGACACAGTGAAGAGATTTGCTGCTCCTGGAATTTATCCTGTGATTGCGCTCATCTCCAGGCCCTTGCCTGTGCTGTCTTTCTTCCTGCTTGAATCTTCATTTTCCCCTCTTCACCTGGCTGGCTCCCACCCATGCTCTTAGACGTCACTTCCGTAGAAAGCCTGCCTTGGTCCTCTGGTATTGGGTTAACTGCCCTCCCCGAGTCCTTTCATCCTGCTGTGAACTCATCTCTGTCATTCTGTATTATCAGGTCTGTCTTCTCCCCCACCAGATTTTGGGCATCTTTACGGTAGGGACATGTCTTGTTGACCTTCAGGCCAGGGGCTGGCAAACTATGGTCCACAGGGAAAATCTAGCCTGTGGCCTGTTTGCGTACAGCCCTCATGCTAGGCATGGTTTTTACATTTTTCAAGAGTGGCAAAAAAACAAAACAGTATACGTGAGAGAGACTCTATATGGCCTGCGAAGCCTAAAATATTCATTATCGGAACCTTTACAGAAAAGGTTTGTTGATCCCTGTTCTAGCTTACCATCTGGCACCACTAATGTACTTAATAAATGGTACTGAATAGACAGCTAGTGTCTATTCACTATTACAAGGATACATGGTATCTGTAGTAATACACATGTACTTGAGATTCTAAATTGAGTGGAGAGATAAGGATATTGTATAGCTTATCAGTATATGGTTACTTAAGCTCAGTTTTTACCTGTGCCACTGGGAGCATACCCCATTGCACTTCCCTTCCCCACATAAGAGCTGCTCCTCACAGGAGACATTCGTATCTGTCTGTCTCTCGTATATATATATGATTGGAGAGAGATTAAGAAACAGCACATTTTATTAAATGACATGATTTAGCCCTTGCCCACCTCTCTGACAAACTGTACCACATTCATCAATTTACATTATTTACACTAGCCAGCTTTCTGTTTCTCTCACACTCAGCCATCCCAAGTCTGTTCCAGCCACAGGACCTTTACACTTCCTGTTCCCTCTGCATGGAGCGCTCTTCCTCCAGATCACTGTACAGCTCGCTTTTCTTCAACATTCAGGTTGCAGCTCAGACATCATCTAGTCAGAGGAGCTTCCCTCCTTCGCATGACCCTGTTTTATCTTTTTCAAAGCACAGTTCACCATCTGAAGTTTTCTTATTTCTTTGTTTATTTATTTATCCTCTCTCTCTCAATTTCTTTCCCCACAAAGAACGTAAGCTTTATTAAAGTAGGCCCAGAGTTTGCCTTGCTTAGTTGCTATATTCCCAGCACTTAGACCTGTGTCTCGCATGTGACACATTCTCAAGAATAGATTCTAAAAAATTCAATTAGATAGGAAAAACTAAGTGCATGACATTCATGTCAGCTTCTTTTCTGCAAAGCTATTCAAGGACTGAACCTGAGAGTCAAGCCTCTGACTCAAGAAAAATGAAAACGTCATGTGGCCAAGGTCCATTGTGTTAAAGCCTGGCTGATTTTTGAAGTGTGAGTCTTGTCACTGGAGAAAACAGGTGTCTTTGAGAATAAGCCACACATGCAGATGTGAGACAAGGCCATGTCCCACTTGGCAGGAAATCCTGAGAGCCCAGGTTACAGAACAGGAGGAATGAGGTTCCCAGGGGGAAGCTCTGAATTAAAGAGCAGTGCTGGCTGGCAGCCTGGCAGGCTGCACGTTCTCAGGACAAGCATCAAACCCACTAGCAGATAAACAGCATTAAATGAAATGAAAAGGGGTGGTAACATTTGCTGGTCAGCTAGGGCATGAAGCATTCTCAGGCCCCTTAAAGGCATGTGGGGTAGGGGGAGGGGAGGGGGGAGGGGGGCTACTTTGATCGTTGACTTAGGGTCACCCCTCCCTCCAAGGCTGACTCCAATTCAAACCCTGTGTCTCCTTTGTTAAAATAGGAAAATGATTCTGCCTAATTGAAAACTCTTTTGTTCTCATTGTTCTCCAGAAACAAATTTCTGAGAAAAATATTTTTCCAATAGAAGAAGATCTGTAAAGGTGGGTAAGAGTATATAGAATCTCATTCAAGGAATGGAGAGTTGTGGTCAGTTGGTGCTCATTTAAATGACTTTAAGATATTTAGCACCAAAGAGAGTATAGGTTAATTGAGAAAACACGCCCTCAGTGCATCTGATGCAGCAGTTTACTCCCTCCTTCCTGAAATGCTTTCTTACTTGGTTCCTGAGACTCTACACTCTCCTGGTTTTCCTCTTACCTCACTGCCAGCTCTGTCTCTGTCTTCTTAGCTTGATCCTCCTTTTCTTCACCACCTCTACATGTTGGAGTGTCCCGAGGTGTAGTTCTTAGATCTTTGCTCTCTTCTCCCTGCGTTTACTTCGCTAGATAATCTCATCAAGTTTTGTGGCTTTAAAAAAACTCTCGATAAACCAACGATTTCCAAATTTACCTCCTCAGCCCATACCTCTTTTCTGATCTCCAAATTTGAAAATGCAACTGTTTTCTCTATACCGGCAACTCAAGCGTCCCATAGATATCGCAAACACGGCATTTTCGAAACAATTCTTTATTTACTTTCCCCCACAAATCTGGTCCCACCTGGAGACATCCCTTCTCTCCCACTTCCATAAATGCACACCATTCACATCACTGTTTAGGTCAAAAACCAAGACATCTTTCTCAATTCCTCTCTTTCTTTTATATCCCGTTACGGGTTGACTTGTGTTTGCCCCCCATTCCCTGCCCTCCTTCTCCCCCCAAGAGAGATGTTGAAATCCTAACTACTACAAGTACCTCATATTGGGGAGGGGAAATTTCCACCTCTACCCCTCTTGTGTTCTTATGGCTGGACTACTATTAAAATTGACGCAAGACATTAACGAGAGAAAAAGAAACAAATTGTAATTCCTGCGCACACAGGTCTCATAGAAATGGGACCTAAGAAGTGGCCAAAGCAGGCAGCGTTTATACTTTTTAGACAAAGAAATAATAAATTTGTGAGGAATTGACAAGACAAAGAAACTTTGAGTGGTTAAGTAGTGAAGAATCTAAACTGAGTTTGGGCTTGGGAGAGTAAATTAAAGGAATAACAAGGTTTGTTTATACAGGGTTCTCTGCGCCAGTTCCCCACCTCTGGCAATAAGGGTGTCCTTCTACCTCCAGGTACAGGGAGAGCACCTTTCACATGAGGGATTTATTTCCCGCTTTCAGGCAGGCAGAGAGGCAGGTCAAAGTGTCCCTCTTATACCACTTGTTTCTTAAGTAACTTTAATTTAAAATAATCAATATGCCACTGAAGCAAATTTGGGGGCAGCCTGCCCTGGGCACCAACACTCAGAATGTGACTTTATTTGGAAATTGGTTCCTTGCAGATGTTGCTTAATTAAGATGAGGTCATACTGGAGTAGGGTGGACCCTAATCCAATATGACTGGTGTCCTTGTGAGAAGACAGCCATGTGGAGACAGACACAGGGGAAAAACCATGTGACAGTGAAGGCAGAGATTGGAGTGATACAACGGCAAGCCAAGGAATGCCAAAGGTTTCTGGCAAACCACCAGAAGCTAGGAAGAGGCAAAGAAGGATTCCGTTACAGGTTTCAGAGGGACACCTTGATTTCAGATCTCTAGCCTCCATCCAATACTAGGAGATGATCAATTACTGTTGTTAAGCCATCCAGCTTATAGTACTTTGCTGCTACAGCCCTGGGACACTGATACACACCCCACGGTCCACCCACCCGCAGGTCTTCTTGGCTCTACCTTCCAAAGGTGGACTGAATCTGGCACCTCTGACCACTATCACCACGCTCCAGCCCATGCCTTGGTCCTCTCTCTTCTAGACTGCTGCAGTAACCTGATAACTAGCCTCCCTGCTTCTACTCTTGCCCAAGCCCACCACAGACTATTTTCCGTATTTCAGTTAGAGTGCTCTTTTCAAAAAGCAAACCAGGTCATGTCACTCCCTTGCTCAGGACCTTCCAATGGCTTCTCATTGCATATGGACAAAAATCTAAATGCCTTACCCAGGCTTATAAGGCTCTGCCTCATCTGGCCTCCAGCTTCTTCTCATCTCCCGCCCCTTCCCCTATTGCTCACTCAGGTCCCACCACATTGGCCTCCTTGCTCTTCCTATTATACCCCAGCCGACTCTAGCCTTGGGGCATCTGCACTTGCAGTTCTCTCTGCCTGGAATACTCTTTCCCCATATTTTCATGGTTTACTTCTTTACCTCATTCAGGTTCCTTCTCTTTCCCACAGAGAAGCTGTCTATGCCTATCTGATCTTAATTAGCCCCCTAACACTTTACCTTGCTTTGTTTCTCTTCCTAGCACACACCTCCACCTGAAATTATATTTATTAATTGCAGTGTTGAATTGCTAGGGCCTGAACACAGTCTTGCATGAGGTCAGTGGTCAGTGAATGAATGAATAGATGAATGAATTCCAGTCTTGTGCCCAAATTCAAATATGAAGTTAAAAAAAGGGCTCTCATGCCGTCATTCCTAATTAAAGTTTTCCTCAGTTTAGAGGGAAATTTTAGGAATGATTATCTCTTGTGGTGAGGAAACATTTGCCTGAAGTTTGGAATTTCTTCGAATTCTCGTCGGTTCCTCTTTGTTCTGTTAAATACAAGTAAAATTACATTAAATATCTCTGATTTTAATAACACAAGTAGCACAATCTCAGTTTCTATATGACAAAAAGAGCAGTATTTGAACCGGTCACCAATATGAATGAGACTTACATGGGGGGATGGATTTAGGGGAGATGTTGGGGGTTTGTTTTCTTTTTATATTTTTAGTTATCTAGGTATTACTTGAACGTTTATAATTAGTATATATAATTCAAATAAGATGATATGATCATTAGTCTTCAAAAAACTTTTCCAACAAGATTTTAATGACAGTGTGTCACAAAATCAAATGTAAAACAGTAAGGGTTGTGCTTGAACAAGCTGACGTAAGCACCTTCAGTCTTAAGGAGGAAACATAGGGATGGTTTAATTTTATAGGATGTAGGAGAATCAGAAATTACTTTCTTCACTCAGACCCATATTTCACAGCCAGGCAAGCTGGGACTGTCTTTGACTATTAAGCACATAGATCTATAGCATTATGAAGTGGGAAAAATTTTCCCAGAATTCTGTGAATTTCAATCCCATGCATTTCCAAAGAGACTTTATTATTTTTTCCTTCTTATTTTATTTTAAAACTTTTATACAATTTTTAAAGTTTACACTCCATGTACGGTCATTGCAAGGCATCGGCTATATTCCCCACGATGTACAATACATCTTGGAGCCTATCTTACACCCAATAGTTTGTACCTCCCAAGCGCCCAGCCCTTTCTCGCCTTCCCCACAATTGGTAACCACTGGTTTGTTCTCTATATCTGCGAGCCTGCTTCTTCTTTGTTGTATTCACTAGTTTGTTGCATTTTTTTTTAGATTCCACATATAAGTGATATCATACAATATCAAAAGAGACTTTAAAATTTGCCTTTTGGAACTTTGTTCCCATAAAGATGGTTTCGATTTGACTTCTTCTCAGACGCAGTCTTCTTGGGGGGAGGCCTTTGGAGGGACACAAGGCGCCCTTGGAGCCACGTGGAGGTTTAGTGCCTCTGCCTGGTGGTTGTTTGGGAAGCTCCAGCAGGAACTGGGGGTTAAGGAATGGGGAGAGGAGAGGGAGAAGAAGAGGCCTCCAGGCAGATCAACAGTGGGAGTGAAGAAATGAAGCCCTAGAAGTTTATGGTCTATTCCAGGAACGCCAAATAATCTCAGCTTGTGTGGGCAGCTCAGGGAATGGGAGAGAAGGAAGAGAGATGAAGCTGGACGGGTGGCAGGGCACACCAGGAGGGATCCTGAAAGCCAAGCCAGAGACTTTACGTTTTGTTCTGGAGGCCGTGAGCACACCCTAAAGAAAGAATGATACAAGACCTAGGTTTCAGAAAGAGCCCTCTGGTAACCGAATGGGGGGGCAAACATTGACGTTTTCCTCTCTTAGGGTTTTCAGCTGGGTCTGATTATTAAATGGACATCCGACGGGAGAAAGCCTGCAAATTGATATTGTTCTAGTGACAAAGGAGCCCTCAACTGGAACAGAGACCCAAAGAAATGGCAGAAGCGACAGGGTTTTATAGTAGCTTGTAAAAAAGGGGCAATTGTGGAAAAGTAACTCAAGTATGTGGGAGGCTAAGGGGAGATCAGAATTGTTTTCACAACGTCTGTTTGTTTAGAATTCTCTGAGTCTCAACTTCTCGTCCTTGATGATAAGAATGTTACTTTCTTTTTGGTATAGGGAGGACATCTTTCATGTAGGAATTTCATCTCCTGCCTTCAGGAATAAAATGGAGGGTCAGAGTGCTTTTCTTGCATGTGCTTTTTCTCAAAGGCCCTTAACCCCAAATAATCAATATGCTAAAGTGGTATATTTGGGGGTGACATTCTCCGGCCTCCCTCAGCTGCATGGAGAAGGGAAAAGGCCCGAAGGAGACCAGATGCAGGGCAAACTGGTTAGGAGGCTGCTGCAATGATGCAGGGAAGAGAGGATGAGGTCCAGAGCTTAAGGCCATGGAGGTGAGAAAGGTAGGAGGGGTCTGCAGATGTGAGACTGCAAAAGTATCAGTAGAAGTGATTGGATATGGCAGAGGAGGGGAGGAGATAAGAAAGAAAGGAATCAAAAGATGGCCCTGAGAGTTGCAGCTTGAACGATATGTCAGCAGGGCTGACCTAAGAATTTTATAAAATGATCCAACAGTTACTATATAAGGAATGAGTTCCTGGTACATAAAATCTGTAAATGTTCTTTTCCTGCATGAAAAGTTTCATGTTTTTCGAGACCTGTTACTCCCAATATACAGATGGGAAACCGGCTGGGGAGAATGTCCTTGCTAGCTATTCCTGGGCAATGTGGTCTTATACCAGGTGCCACCTCTCAGCCCCAACTAGGAGGGCCGCTTGAGGAAACATCCACAGAACTCCAGAGGCAAGTATTGTACAGCAATCCTCTCAGGCATTCATAGAAAGTTGCAGGTTTCCTTTGTAAACTTTTCAGTGACACCATTGAGATTCAGCTAAGCCGTGTGGTGCCCATAAGTTTTTAAGCCAAGTTGTGAAATGTGAACTGTTAGTCTCTATTCCCCAGGAAGAGACTGTTATCAGTAAAAACAGATGTGGCAGTTGCAACATTTAGATGAGATACCAGTTTCTGCTAAAAGGCCCCTGGAATCACTATTCCTTTTGATTCTGGAAGTGCACACCAGTGAGAAAGCTTTGCGGTAATTTCTCAGGGGACTTTGCATGAGCGAGTGAGTGTTCCATGTTGAAGACTTAAGAAGAACCTCCCAACTCCTGGAGCCCCTGTCTCAGAGCAGAGAAATCAACCAAGGCTCTGCACCAACCTTGACTATGTTTGAGTATTTTGGCCAGTCCGTATCGGATTTTTTTCAAAGTGGCCTCAAAGTGAGGTTTACCCAGACCGACTAACCTGATCTCCAAGAATTTCATGGTCTTCGGAGGGTCAGTTCTGGCGGCCTGATCGTTGCTCCTGTGATTCTTTCCATCTGGAAACTCGCCTCTCCCTTCTCACTGCCTATTTGGATCCTTCCCAACCTAAAACCCGTCTCATAAACTCCATTTCTTGTGAAAACTTCTCTGCTTGGAATTTATCCATTTATTCCCTGGACTTATTAGAGTTGTGTGTATGTGCCCAAGATAGCCTTTACTAGTGTGCCCTGCTACCAAGAATTACCAGGGGGTAACTGGACTTGAAGCCTTGAAGGGAGGGACTGTGAATTCACTTCTGTTTAGGAATTTCTGTACCCCATGCCGTTCCTCTCCACAGTGGCCAACACAGTGCCTTGCAAAACAACATCTATTTTGTTGAGACCTTAGTCTGATTTTACATGCAAAAGCTCATGTAATTCTCAAAACAATTCAAGGAAGTAGATGCTGTTTTTATCTTCATTGTACATACTCTTTGATCCAGCAATTCCATTCATAAGAATGCATCCTATATCTATCTTTGCACATATGAAACTGATTCATGTACAAGGTTATTCATTCCAGCACTAATTGTAATGAAGAGCGGACATTTAACCAGAGGACGGATTAAACAAAATATGGCAAATATATACAATGGAATACTCCCGTGGGTATTGAGACGACTTTGGCATATAGTATGTAAAGGTCTCCAAGACGTATTTTCATTTATTTATTTATTAAACTCTTTTATTTTGCACTGATAAGGCTTTCACAGAGAGCTGTTGATGTACACCCACTTTAACATTAATTCTATTCAACAGATTTCCTGGGCAGTTTCACTGCAGTTTGGCTGTACTTCTAATTGTTTAATGAAACATCCACCTGAATATACCATAAATACCTCAAAATCTAACACGCCAAGAATGGCTTCATTTCTTCAGCACTGAAAACTACTCCTTCTCACCTGGTCTCCGTCTCTGTGAACAGCTTGACCCTTCAATTTATATTTCTAAATGAAAAACAAATTATATAGGTGTTATATATATTAGTTTTTCTGTAAAAAAAATAATGTATTTTTGCATATATTTGTTGATCTGTGCATAGATTATCTCTGAAAGGATATACAAGAAGTTGACGACACTTGTTCTCTCTGGGGAGAGGAACTCAGAGCCAGGCTGCCTGAGGTCAATACCCTTTTGGTCTGACATGGTCCTCACACCTCCACCTGGGGGTCACCCATCCTCAATGTACTGATATCTCCCCACCTTGAACTGGAACCACACCACTACTCACGGTGGCTTCAGGTGCTTTATTTTTACATCTAATAGAGGTTGCGCTAGAGAAATTTGTGTGAGAGAATCATTCTGTAATTTAGCAAAATGCTAGAATTCCTCCTTTTGAAATAAAGCCTAAAACGATGAGACTATGCAGCAGCATATTAAAGTACAAAGGCAGTGGTACGTTCTGTATTCATAGACACTTCTAAGCTAATCATAGGACAGTGTTTAATTATGATCTGCGCAAGCCTGAACCTCTCGGATGTCTGTGGAAAGTGAAAGGAACCCCTTTGTGCACCCCTGGGTCCCTTCCTGCCTGCCACCATGTTTCCTCTTGTGCTCAAGGGCTGGTGTCCATGAAGCTTTCCTCTGCAGGCGCTCCAGCTGAGCTGTCAGCCTCCTGGGCTTTAATGCATAGCGATGGCTGCTATTTTTGTTATTTTCCATCTCTTTGATGTCGGTCCATTGCCCCTCCTGCCAGTTGCCCTTCTCTGGTCTTTAGTATTTTAATTAATGTTGTTTAATGATACTCGGCCTCCTGAGGCTTTTAAAGGGATGAATTCAATGGCACAGACTCAGTGAATGAATTCTCCAGTCTTCTGCTCACTTGTTACCCAGAGCTTCACACCCAGGGGCACACCCGATCATTTCCAAGGCATCAATAATTCCAAAAGAGAGTTCTTTTAGGAAGAAAGGCCTGACAAATGACTAACTTTTATTTCGTCGTTCCAGTTAATTCACCTCATTAGCGACATCCATGGAACATAGGTTAACCAAATGCAGCCTAGTAGCCATGATGCCTTCCAGGAACAGTCACATTCAGCCGTATCCAGCGGTGGCCCTGTGTCTCATCTTTTTCCCTTCAAAGAACACATGTGTGACACACCGTGCCGCACACTACACCGCCATTCCGTTCCCCTGCTCCCCTCCCTCCTCATGGTGACGAGGGTGTTCTTTCAGCATCTGTGGGTCAGCTCTCCTCTGTAGAACCTGCTCTCTGTCCTGACCTTTTGGAGCTACAGTGGTGTCCTCGGAGCCTCTGGCCTAACGGGGCTTCACGTCTCGGGGTCCCCTGGGATTTCTCCCTGTCCTCAGCCTAAGTGGCCTCTCCTTCTGCTTTGATTCCACCTCAAATTTGTCATCTCTTTTCTTTAGACTGTACCCAATCCCATGCTCCTTTGTCTCTTCACAGCTATCCGCTTGGCTCAGGCTTGAGTTGCCCCGCGGTTAAACTATTACAATCAGTGGTTCCCTGGTCCAGCCCCTCTCTGTAAATATCCCCCAACCTGAAATCCTGTACTGTTGATACCGAGCAGGGCCCTGTGGGGCTCCTGGGCACAAAAGCCTTTCTGTGTCTCCCATTTCTTGATTACAGAATATAGGCTTCATTCAGCCTCCATGACCTTCCCTGGGTTCCAACGGGCAGATTCAAGCACTTGTTAATTAGGGAAGGGAGGGGATGTGGGACCAGGGAGAAGCAAACAGTCAAGAGAAACAATAGTGCAGACTTGGGGCAGAGTCATGGTGCCCCTCCAAGGGATACACACAGCAGTATCTCCCAGCTGTTTTGCAGATGCTAAAACCCCCACCAGGTGGGAGAAGTTAGCCGTTAATGATGGTGTGCTGCCCACAAGCATGTAGACCCCAGACCAGTTGGAACCAGAAGGTTGATGATGCTGACACCCGGTTACCTCACCACCAACCAATCAGAAGAAGGTCCATGAGCTGATCACTACCCTCTCCAAGCTGGGGCACACAGTTTTGAGGGCATTAGCCCGCCGTGGCCCCCTTTGCCTGGTGAAGCAATAAAGCTATTCTTTTCTACTTCACCCAAAACTCTGTCTCTGAGATTTAATTTGGTGTCGGGGAACAGAGGCCAGATTCAGCTTCGCTGTTCCTATTACCCAGAAGATACATGCTTGCTGAGCAAATGAACACTGCCCTGAAAACTACTACTATGGAAAGTCATTGATTCTGTGGAAATAAACACAGACGGCCTGAATGGAACCAAGCAAAGGCTATTTTTTCTGAACTTGCCGCCGTAGGGGAATCAGCCTCATCCCTTGCGTTTGGCAGAGACTCAAACGTGGGCAGAGAGTGGATATCTTTGGAGTGGGCAATAGGGAAGGCTTCAGGTGTGCCCTGAGGGGAGGCTGTTGGCGTGGGGATGCGGGAGAAGCGTGGCATCCTCTGTGATCAGTTAGGGGTTCATATCGGGCCTTCCCCAGTTGGTACTAAGTTGGAAGTGGAGGCAAAAATGAGAGAAGCTGTCGGTTATTGCTCAAGCCTTGAGCGTCTGGGGCTGACTGTTATGCCACAGGTTGTGAGTCAGCGCTCTTTTGGTACAGGGTCTGGCCATTGTCTCTTTGTACATTCAGCCTCTCAATTCTGAAAGGCACCTTTTCCTCCCATATTTCAACACATCTGAACTTAGGTTATGTCTGATATTGTACAACATGGCGTTATTAAATTGACATGGTTTTTTTTCTTGCTTTGTAGTTCATAAAATAATGGTGCATTTAAAAACGAATGACACCTTAGATCTGACCAAACAGAAACTATGACTATGTGGGGGAAACTATGACAGATTTTGCCCTCTCAAGAGTTCATAACATAGCAAAGGAGAAAAGATATCCAGGAAAAAGTGATATTTCAATATGCATTTTAGGCAACCTTATGTGATTCACTATGAAAGCATTGACCCAGACAATTGAAATCGCGGAGGTGGAAGAGAATTAGGATCTGAGTCTTAAAGACAAGGAATTGCAGAAGCAGGAATAGCAGTGACTTACAGAGTGCCTACTGTGAGCCAGACATTATTCTAGATGAAATACATAAATTATCCTCAGTATAACAAAATGAATTTGGAAATCCAGAGAAAAGGGAAAGGAGGAGGAATTCTTTCAGGAACAAACAACAGAAGCACTAATAGTACCATAAGTAATAAAGGTTTTAATTCTCTCACATTACAGGGAGTCCGAAGAGAGGCTGTCCGAGGATGGTGTAGGGGCTTCATGATGTTGTGAGGGTCTACCTCTCTTCTGTTCTTGCTGTCTGGTTGCTCAGCTGTCTTTAATGTGACAGCTTGTCCCCCATATGGCTCCCAGATGGCTTCTGTAGCCCCGGGCATCACAGCTACCTTCAAGGTGGGAAGGTGCATGGAGGAACAGTACCATCTGCATCTACTCGATTAATAAGGAGAGCCAAATCTTTCTTGAGTGCTTCTAGCAGATTCCCCTTAAGTTGCATTGTCCGGAGCTAGGAGACATGTCAACTTCTACCTTTTAAGGATGCTGGGAAGTCATGTGTTTGGCAAATGGAACAAGAGTGGAATGCTGAGATTAGGTCAAATCACCATTAATCGCCAGGTCTGGGAAACTGCCGTTCCAAACAAAATTGGGGTTCTGGGTCTAAGTCAGGAAGACGGGAAGAATATCTGTTGTACAGGCAACTAAGAGTGACTTCCATTTTATGCGAGGCAGGGACCCACCACTCCTTCTCTATTCATGCATCTACTGATGGGTACTTAGGTTGCTTCAATATCTTGGCTATTGTAAATAATACTGGAACACGTATATCTCTTCTAATTAATGCTTTCATTTTCTTCAGATAAATACCTAGGAGTGGGGTTGCTAGATCCTATGGTAGTCCTATTATAATTTTTTGAGGAGTCTCCATACTATTTTCCATTGGTGGCTGCACCAGTTTACATTCCCACCAGCAGTGTACAAGGGTTCTTTTTCTCCACATCCTTGCTAACAGTTATTTGTTGTCTTTTTCATGACAGCCATTCTGACAGGTGTGAGGGGATATCTCATTATGGTTTTGACTTGCATTTCCCTGATGATCAGTGATCCTGAGCATCTTTTAATGCACATGTTGTCCATCTGTATGTCTTCTTTGAAAAAAATGTCTATTCAGATCCTTTGCCTATTTTTTAAACAGGTTGTTTGCTTTTTTGATGCTAAGCTGTATGGGTTCTTTGTATATTTTGGATGTTAATTCCTTATCAGATATATTATTTGTAAATATTTTCTCCCATTCTGTAGGCAGCCTTTTCATTTTGTTGATAGTTTTCTTCACTGTGCAAAAGGCTTTTAGTTTGATGTAGTCCCATTTGTTTATTTTTGCTTTTGTTTCCCTTGCCTGAGGAGACATATTCAAAAAATATTACTAAGATTGATGTCAAAAAGTGTACTGCCTATGTTTTCTTCTAGAAACTTTATGGTTTCAGGTCTTACATATAAGTCTTTAATCCATTTTGAATTTATTTTTGTTCATGATGTAAGAAAGTGGTCCAGTATGATTCTTGTGCATGTAGCTGTCCAGTTTTCCCAACACCATTTATTGAAGAGGCTGTCTTTTCTTCATTGTATATTCTTGCCTCTTTTGTTGTAGATTAATTGCCCATATGAGTGTGGGCAATTATTTCTGGGTTCTCTATTCTGTTCCGTTGATCTATGTGTCTATTTAGGGCCAGTACCATACTGTTTTGATTATTGTAGTTTTGTAGCATAGTTTGAAATCAGGGAATGTGATGCCTTCAGGTTTGTTCTTTTTCTCAAGATTGTTTTGGTTATCAGGGGTCTTTTGTGTTTCCATACAAATTTTAGAATTACTTGTTCTGGAATATACACCCTCTTGAAAGGGTACATTAGCTACTCAGATCCAATGGATTGGTTCCATGCAAAAATGTGGCTGAGGAAGAGCGGAGTCCCAACCACTGTCAGGGAATTCCACTGTCTGGCCTTTTATAGAAAAGTTTTGCTGACCCATGTGGCAGAGAACATGGAAGGTAGAGCCAGCACATCCCTCTTCAAATCCTGGCTCTGGAACTTACTAGTTGGGGTGCTGAGAGGACCACAGTGGACCTTGTTTCCTCACCTGTGGATCTGGGATAATAAGCCCTCCACACATAGCCTGTGAGGATCAGTGGATAATAAACGTGAAAGCCCTTTGCAAATGGCGGGCTGCTGTGTCAATGGTAAGGACTTCCATTTCTCCCTTTCTGTTGGGCTTTTTTTTTGTTTTCTGTTGGGCTTTTAGGATTGCTCCAGTTCCTTAATTTTGTCTTCTCCGGTTATTTCTTTGACTGTGACTAGAGCTATTAAAACCTGCAATTTGCAGGCAGTGCTAATGCTAATTTTCTACTCAACCTACCTTTCTGTAGGCTGTCAAATGACAAGGATATTTTTAAATAAGCATGAATTATGTAAAAGAATTGGTTCATGAATGAAGCCCACAATCATATTCTACTCCAAGAGTTTAGCAATTTCCAGTTTATATATTCTCCTTTCAGTGGAGAATATTGCACATGACTCATAACTATATTTAGATTCTGCATGCACCTTCTTTGGCCAAATACTCTCTTTGGTTATAGCAGCAATTGTGTGTATGTTTGTAGGAAGAGAGCCTCTGAGAACTCACAGGAGGATGTGCTGACCTGGGTCATTAGCCAGACCCCAGGCGTGCTGGCTGCTCAGCAGCTGAGCTGGTGAGTATAAGAAACAAGGAATCTGATGTGGCAGGCCTTGCAGGGAACAAATAGTCCAGATGATGGGGTACAGACTATCGTGTATACAGGTTTAGTTTCGGGCATAGCTTCTCTGCTCAGGACTGAGACATTTGTAGAGGCCGCACATATTGCTGGAGGTTTGCAAACTGATGGCCCCTGGGGCTGAACAAAGCCTGCAGACTTGCTTTGTTTGACTTACTTGGTGGAGCGCCTGTATTTTTTTTTTTTTTTTTTTTTTTGCGGTACGCGGGCCTCTCACTGTTGTGGCCTTTCCCGTCACGGAGCACAGGCTCCGGACGCGCAGGCTCAGCGGCCATGGCTCACGGGCCCAGCCGCTCCGCGGCGTGTGGGATCCTCCCGGACCGGGGCACGAACCTGCGTCCCCTGCATCGGCAGGCAGACTCTCAACCACTGCGTCACCAGGGAAGCCCGCGCCTGTATTTTTATACATTATTTAAATGTCTTTAGGTGAACTCCTGATTTATCCCTCCCCTCCACCTTTCCCCTGTGGTAACCATAAGTTTGTTTTCTATGTCTGTGAGTCTGTTTCTGTTTTGTAAATAACTTCATTCGTATCATTTTTTTAGATTCCACATATAAGTGATATCATGTGATATTTGTCTGACTTACTTCACTTAGTATGGTAATCTCTAGGTCCCTCCGTGTTGCTGCAAATGGCAGTATTTCGTTCTTTTTTACGGCTGTGCACTACTATATATATGATAGATAATCAACAAGCACCTACCATATAGCGCAGGGAACTCTACTCAGTACTCTGTAATAACCTATATGGGAAAAATATCTGAAAAAGAATGGATATGTGTAAATTATAACTGAATCACTTTGCTGTACACCTGAAACTAATACAACACTGTAAGTCAACTATACTCCAATATAAAATGAAATTTTTTTTTAAATGTCTTTAGGTGAAGATGCTTGTTCCATCTCAGCTCCCGACCTCATAACTCCCTAATATATTGTATATAGCTGCTGGAACCTCTGCAAACTTTGGGTTTGCAACACGTCACTAAGTAACGGCAGTCTTCATTGTCAGGTCGATGACATCATGGCCTCATTGGTTCCAGTGAGCCCCTGGGAGCCCAGGACAGACCCTGACCCCTTCTCTTCCCATTTATTCGGGGAGAAGGTTTGTTAAAGCCAGATAAGGAGTCGGGGCTCCAGACGAATGGACAGAGGTTCAGCAAAGGGCTGTAGTATCTGCAAGGGAACCAAAGCGTGTGCAAGAGTCGAGGGAGGCCCAAAGAGCCAGAAGGAGCAGTAGAAGAGGAGTAATGTTGGCGCCTCTCCGGTGGGCCCACAGCTACCCCACGAGGCACGCTGGGCACTGGACGGAGACAGGACCCTTGTTTCCAAGTGCCCCCTGCTGCTGGAGCTGACCTGCTGCCTTCTGCTAGGTCTGGCCTGCATTCTCTTGGGAACCCAGGCAGGCTAAAGCTGTACCCTCAGTTGAGAGGGTTAGAAATTTGCAAATGTTGGCGGCAGGATTGCATCCTGCTTGGGATTAATTTTCCCATTCCTATTCTTCATCTTCCTGCCCTAGCTTTTCACTTAGCAAGAAATAAAAATTGACTGCATGTGTATGTGTGTAAAGGCTCGATTATCATTTGCAAATTTGCTAGACTTCCGGCCTGAGGATCCTTTGCACCACTGGAGATGATGGACATCCATCTTTTGTTCCTAATTTTATTAGGAAAGTGACAAATGCAGGAGTTTCTTTTTTAAAAAAATAATTTTTATCGGAGTATAGTTGCTTTACAATTGTGTTGTGTTGTGTTACTTTCTACTGTACAGCAGAGTGAATCAGCTCTATGTATACCATTTATCCACTTTTTTGGGAATGTCCTTCCCATTTAGGTCACCACAGAGCACTGAGTAGAGTTCCCTGTGCTATACAGTAGGTTCTCATTAGTTATCTATTTTATACATAGCATCAATAGTGTATATATGTCAATCCCAATCTCCCAATTCATCCCACCTTCCTTTTCTCCCCTGAATGCAGGAGTTTCATAACCCCTTTTTTTGTGTGTGCACTGGATCCCTCTGGCAGTCAGGTGAAGTTTATGGACCCCCTTCTCTGAATCAAGAGTTTAAATGTATAAAATAAAATACATAGGACTGCAAAGGAAACTATTAAACTAGTTATTGAAATATTACTACTGCACTAAATACTAGATACAGTGACAGGTCTAATAAATACCATGATTTCAAAGCAATGAGAGGCATAAATACTATTTTGAGAAACCTGCAACAACTGTAGTATGATATGAAAATATCTGTGATTTCTATTAGTGACAAAGTCATAGGTAATTCTAATACCACGGTGGTTCATTACCTACATTCATAATTGAAGGAAAAGCTAAATTTCTGTTGGAGGTTAGTGAAAATAAAGGTGTAATTATTTTACCCATCTAATGCATAGATTAACAAATATGATTGAGAATCCTGGCTAGTGATTTCTCTTTAAGTCAGATGGCAGTTTTAGGCTGAGTTCTGTGCATCATTTTCAGGAAACATCCCTCAGTTTTTATTTTACTGAGTATTTTTAAGATGGGTATTAAATTTTCTTTTCAGAATCTATAGAGATGACTTTTTAAAATTTGTTCTATTAATATGATGAATTGTGTTAATGGGTTTCTAATATTGAATTCTCCTTCCTGAGATCTGTCTTCCTAGATTCTCTACCCCGGTAATATCCAAACCCCCTTTCTTCTTCAGCCCATGCATGCCTGTCCTGATCAATTTGTGTTCCATTCCTAGCTGTTTCTCCCTGGTGCAGGGCTCTCTCCTTCCCTTGAGATTTCTGACTGCCCCATCCCTCCAGAACTTCTGTCCTAATCTTTGGACAACTCACCTATACCATAGAACCTGGGAGGCTACTCCCATTTTGAATAGTGTTCTCATATTAGCTAGCAGTGTCCTCATCTGAGGGTTCCGTCCTTTTGGAGGTGAGTACTGGTAGGTAATTTCTGGATTTCTTATTTCTTAGTCCATCCATGTGCCCCTGGGTTGTTCCCACACAGCTGTAAGACTCTTGATGTTGTTGGCTTACCCCCAGCTGCCCACATTCTGAAGTTCTTGGGAATATGTTATCAGCTAGTTTTTTGTTGTTTTTGTTTTTTGGTCTGTGCCACGGCTTGCGGGAATCTTAATTCCCCAACCAGGGATTGAACCCGGGCCCCCAGCAGTGAAAGCAGAGTCCTAACTACTGGACCACCAGGGAATTCCCGTTATCAGCTAGTTTTAAGATGTTGCCTATGGCTTTTCTTTTGTTTTTATAGAGGGATTGGGGGAGATATACATTTAAGCGGCATCTTGCTAGCAGGAGAGATCTTCAGTTACCATTTTAAATCCTTTAACTGTTCATTGGTCTACTTATTTCCCCTCCGTCAACTTTGCCATTTAAATTTTTTTCCAGAAATGTGTTCATTTCATGTTTGTTTTCAAAGTTATCTCTCATTATATTTTAAATCTCTGCTGCTGTGTGTAATTATTTCCCCCTTTTTATTCTTGTTTTGTTCACTTCATCCTTTTTCTTTCTCTCTCTCTGTCTCTCTCATGGTCAGTTTCACCAGAAGTCTTTCAACCCAGTAGCTTTACTGGATAATTAATTAATTGTCTCTACTATTTTCTAGTTCTCTCTCTGCATTAATCTTTATTATTTCCATCCTGCTTTTTTTTTCTTTTTCTAGCTTCTTGAGTTGAATGATTTGTCTATTACTTCAACTTTTCTTGTTTTCTTATAAAAGTA
Organism: Lagenorhynchus albirostris; assembly: GCF_949774975.1. Classification (NCBI taxonomy): domain Eukaryota; kingdom Metazoa; phylum Chordata; class Mammalia; order Artiodactyla; family Delphinidae; genus Lagenorhynchus; species Lagenorhynchus albirostris. The sequence continues at coordinate 159,379,602 of NC_083095.1, read as the reverse complement.
CTTAAAACTAAAAATGCCCTTTTGCTTTATCCATATCTCACAAATTTTGACATATAATATTCAGTCATTCAGCAGTAAGTATTTCACAATTTCCCTTATGATTTTGTTTTGTTTAATAGTATACTTCTAAACTTGCAGATATATAGGTTTTAAGAAAATAAAATACAGCTTCTGTTCTTTATTCTTAATTTTATTACATTATGGTCAGGGAACATCCTCAATTTTTTGAATTTATTGGAGCTTCCTGCACAGCCTAAAATGCACCATCTACCAAATCTATGTGGGTTCAAAAGAATGCCACATTTCTGTTGGGAATAAACTTCTCTACATATTTAAAAAATTTTAAGTATACTCATCATGTTATTCAAATATTCTGTATCTTTGCTTATTTCTTAGTCTCTTGAGCAATCAGTTTCTGAGAGAGAAATGTTACAATCTCCTATTAGAATGGTTGATTTACTTCTCCTCATATTTCTATTAGTTGTTGCATTGTTGTACATATTCTTTGGGTATCTTGTTAGGTACATGTATCATCTTCATCTATTTTTTCTTTTACTGTGTATAATATAAAGCTTTGTTTCTTATCATGTTTACCTCTAAATTCTGTTTTGTCTGATACTGAACTTGCTTTCTCAGCTGGGTTCATCTTTGCCTGGTATCTTTTCCCCACTCCTTTTTGTATCATTTTGTTAAAAATGTGTCTGTTGGAGACCATATATTGCTGAATGTTATGTTTTATTGCTCCTCTTTCTCTTTTTCTTTCTTAAATTCAATATGAGAGCTTCTTGTTTGGGTCAGTTTACTCCATTTGCATTTATTGTAATTAATGTAAGAGTAGTAGAACTTTTTCTGCCCCCCTGTCTTTTCTATTTCTATTTATTTATGTGTTTATTTATTCTATTGAACATTCTCTTCTGCTGACTTTAAAGTTATACATTCCCCTTTTATTCCTATTCTGTTGTTCTGATGCTTGTTCCTTTTTATCTTTGGAAACTCCTAGGATTGTGTGTGTGTGTGTTCTTTAATTTTACCACAATGTCTAACCGTGTATTTTTCCCCTCCTGCCTATTCTGTTCCATACTCTTAAGAGTCATCTATAGCAAGAATTTACGTAGTTGAATTCTGGGAAATTTTTAGTCAGTAGATTTTCCTTTCCTCCATTTGTTTCTTTCACCATTTCAGGCTGCTGTTAGACAATAGCTGATACTTTAATTTCTATTCTTCATAATTGTGGTGGTTTTAAAAACATAGCTCCAAAATTCTTTGATCCCGAGAGGTGAGGTCTATGTCCTTTCCACTTGAATCTGAACTCTGTAACTGCTTGACCAACAGAATGAAATGAAAACAATGCTGTGCCAGTTTTGAGCTTTAACCCTTTCATCTCTTTATCGTCAATTTGGGGATCGAAAGGGTTGAAGTCAACAGAGTGTTCAATCTGCCATGTTTAATGTTCATTGGAAGTCTCTTCCTGGTCAATTTTCCTTCTTTATAATGATAACTTTCACCTGAAATTTTACTTTAAAAATTTTGACCCCGTTAGATTTTAAACATGTCTGTTTTCACCAGTACATAATTGAAGTAAAAAATGCAACTGATAGTCTCAAATTTAAATATATGGGTTTAATTTGTTTACATTTTCTCTGGTTTCAGTACAGTATACTTATTTCTTCTATCTTATTTTCTATTTTCTATAGTGTGATTTATTTATTTGTTTCTCCTTTCCTGCCTTCTCTTGGATTAGTAAAGTTTTCTTTGTCCCCCATCTCTCCCTTTCTTTCTCTCCCTTTTGCTAATGTGTAAATTATGCCTTGCATTTCTTTTTCCTTAAAATTTTAACTTATATCCAAAAATTGATTTTTTTTTCCTCAAAGTTTAAAATAGGTAACTGTAGGGCTTCCCTGGTGGCGCAGTGGTTGAGAGTCCGCCTGCCGATGCAGGGGACACGGGTTCGTGCCCCGGTCCGGGAAGATCCCACACGCCGCGGAGCGGCTAGGCCCGTGAGCCATGGCCGCTGAGCCTGCGCGTCCGGAGCCTGTGCTCTGCAACGGGAGAGGCCCGCGTACCGCAAAAAAAAAAATTAAAAAAATAAATAAATAATAAAAATAGGTAACTGTAACTTCCATTATCTTTTTGATAATATTGACCATAGTTTTCTTAGAGGTTTTTTTTTTTTTTTTTACAAAATTGCTTTATTATCTTAAATTTCCCAGGACTGAATGATCTCTAAGTTGTGGTAAATGTCTGTCTTTTATGGCATCGGTTGTCCTGATGTGTCTTGCAATTTTAGTCTGTGGTTCATGGGGAGGAACCATTCTTGGCCTTTCTGTTCTTTGTCTCCTACTCACCTTCTTTATGTCTAGAAGCTTTATAGTGACCTCAGCTTTGCAGCTCAAAACCTGGACTTATGTTAGAAGCTTGAAGCTCTTATTTCACGAGGACATTTCAGATCTAGTTCTGGAACCGATGGGTAGCTTGGTCCAAGTCCTGCCTGAGTAAATGGCTAATCCCTCCTGCTAACTTGGGCAACAGCTTAATGGAGAATACAGCCAGGGAGCTGGGCCAGCTTCTTTGAACCTTTGCTCGTGGGTAAGGGAGCCCCGCCTCATTGTATTCCAGCTCCTGATTTCACAAGCCAGGCTTGACATGGGCCCCCTACTGAAGTTGAATATGGGCTACTTCTGTCTATTAATGGCCTTGGAGCCCAGAAGGTCCACAGCTCTAGCCCTGCCCAAGGCTCTGTATTAACCTCCTATTTCTGGTCCATCGGGATGTTTATCACTTTTTTTTTTTAATACAACAATGTTTAAGATTGAGCATTGCTTCAGTTTGGAGCAGAGGATTGTGTTTTGTGTCTTACAGTGCAAACTCACAGCACCATCTGGAACAGAGTTGAAACTTGGAAATTTTTATACTCTTTGACTCACCAATTAAAAATCTAGGAATTTATCCTAAGGACACAATTGGATAATATGTGTACAGTGACATTCATTAGTTCTTTTACAATCATAGTGAAAAGCTGGAAACAACCTATATGTCCACCAATAAGGGATTCAATAATTTATGGCATATCACTAAATTATGATATAGTAATTCCATAGAATAACCCTCTAATTAGAGACTCTAATTTGGTAGCTTTGGCCCTCATTTTTCTTTTTTTTTTTTTTTTTGTCTGCATTGGGTCTTTGTTGTGGTACACAGGCTTCTCATTGCAGTGGCTTCTCTTGTGGAGCACGGGCTCTAGGCGCGCAGGCTTCAGTAGTTGTGGCACATGGGCTCATAGTTGTGGCACATGGGCTTAGTTGCTCCGTGGCATGTGGGATCTTCTTAAACCAGGGCTCGAACCCGTGTCCCCTGCATTGGCAGGAGGATTCTTAATCACTGTGCCATCAGGGAAGTCCCAGCCCTCATATTTTTTTAAATAAAAGATCAATAGATGTTCTTATTTGCCTACAAGATTAAGAACCACTGATAGGAGAACGTCTAATATTCTGGAAAGTAAATTATTTTTAATTCCAGGATCGCAGTTTTTTTTTTTTTTTAAGATTTTTTTTGATGTGGACCATTTTTAAAGTCTTTATTGAATTTGTTACAATATTGCTTCTGTTTTATGTTTTGGTTTTTTGGTCATGAGGCATGACCTTAGCTCCCCGAGCAGGGATCGAACCCTCACCCCCTGCATTGGAAGGCAAAGTCTTAACCACTGGACCACTAGGGAAGTCACCAGCAGGATCACATTTTGCATAGGGACCTTCTAAGCCAGGGGTTGCCAAACTATGGCCCAAAGACCAAATCAAGCCCGCTGTCTACTTTTGTTGGCCTATGGGCTAGGAATGGATTTTACATTTTGAAATGGTTAAAAAAAAAAAAGGCAAAGAGAGAATAATGTTTCATGATATATGAAAATTATATGAAATTCAAATATTGTAAACTAGCTCCACCCACTCATTTACATATTGTCTATGGCTGCTTTCTTGCAGCAGTGGAATTGAGTAGTTGTGAGAGACTGTGCTCTCTGGTATCAACTAGTTACTATCTCCCCTTTACACAAAGTTTGTGACCCTGTTCTAAACTATTTCTCTCTCTTGCCACTGACTTGACAGTAGCTGTGTAGTCATTGGTGCAGGGGTATGCGTGTGTAGGGGGAAGATCATTTTTCCTTAGTTTGTAGCTGAAAATAGTTCATCCTGCTCTGAAGTCTGAATATGTTTCCCTTTATTCCACAAAATTCAGAATAGATGCACCCAAAGAAGGTTCAGAAAATGATTACCAGGATGCTTAGAAGAAGTAAGGCAGCATTCTGCTTTTGTTGTTTTGATTAAACCACCCAAGGAGGAATTGGACAGAAAGAATAGGTTTCAAACTGAAGGTCGTGTTGTCCTGTTGGTGGGCCATCCAGCTTTCCATACCAGAGGGAAGAGCTTTTAAAGCGACGTGTGATCAGAGCTGCAGGTTCCTTCAAGTTCCACTTGTAGAAACTGCAGCGTTGCATAAAAGGACGATTCTGGAATGACTTGTTTGTCATTCAAGCTACTTGTTTGTCTCATTTATGTTGGAACTTTGCTCTTGGTATCGGACATTGGGCATGGTCTTTGTATGGGCTCTCCCTAGCTTTTCTTCCCCAGGCCACATGGTTTCAGCACCCTGCCTGCTTCATCTCTACCCTGGTCCTGTCTCAACATCACTACCCTCCCAGTATCAGGGCCCCATGAGCCTTCCCATGTGTCCTTCAGGGGGAAACTGAAAACTAAGGAGCTGCTAGAATGTAAGATACAGGATGTTAGAGGTGAAAACCCCACAGTGATCTCTCAGAAAGGGGGTTGCAAGACAGAAGAGAGCTGCAGTGCAGATCCAGATCAATGCTTTTAAAAGGCAGGAAATAATCAGCAGCAGAACTGCAGATGGAAATGCATTTTGAAGCTCACACTAATGGGATGTCAGCAGGACCCATGGACACCATAGTGATGAGTACTGTTATTGAAAGCCTGAGACACAGAGTCTGGGGGGGGATGGGAGGTTGAGAGAGGGAAGGAGAGGGATGGAGATGGGGAGGGATGGCACAGAAAAAAGAAGTCTTGGGGGGTGTAGTACCTTGTATGAGAAATAGGAGTGGAGATGGAGGAGTTTGGAGTCTGATATAGGAACCAACAGAGTTCTCCCTCACCTCCGCTTTGTTCTTTGTCACCAGGGGAAGTAATACACACCCCCAGGGCTGCTGTGAAGCATACGGCAGACCCTCCCTGTGTTAGCCTCTTCTTCCACCTGCCAGATCACAGCTTGTGACATATGATGACCAGGACTTTTGCAGAGCCTGTGGAATCTTGGGCTGAGTCTATCAACCCTGTAAAGTCTGACTTCAGTCATGCATGTCTTACTGGAAGGTACCAGAAATGACATTCTTGGGTGTCAGTGACCTCTTCCATGCAATGGGTCAAGAGAGAGGCATTTTTCAAAGCAGAAATAGAGACACAGATGTAGAGAACAGATGTATGGATACCAGATGGGGAAGTGGGGGTGGGATGGATTGGGAGATTGGGATCGACATATATACACTGCTATGTATAAAATAGATAACTAACGAGAACCTGCTATATAGCACAGGAAACTGTACTCAGTGTTCTGCGGTGACCTAAATGGGAAGGAAATCCAAAAAAGAGGGGATAAATGTATATATATAGCTGATTCACTGTGCTGTACAGCAGAAACTAACACAACATTGTAAGGCAACTCTACTCCAATAAAAATTAATTTAAAAATAAAAAAAAAGAGAGAGGCATTTTTCTTTCATTTGCTTCTTATGTAGGGGACTCAGATGTCCCTGCATGCTATTAAGGTTGGATGAGGGATTACCCAAGGAGCACGTGCAAACTAAATTGTTACTAAGTGAAAATGAAAGCATTATGGCATATCACAGGGATCACATCTCTGTTGCTAAACACACAGCCTCATCTTCCACAGCTACCCATCCATGCTTCCCAGATTCAGAGGTGCAAACAAAGTCCCCTCTTCATCTGTGGTATGCAAAGGCCACTGGCGCCTAAAGAATATCATTGCTAGTGTTTTCCAATAAGGCTTTGGATGTGGAGAACATCCCAGACAGCGTCACTCTCTCAACAGGGGCCCCTCTTCTGTGTGAACCATCGCCCATACCTTCTTGGGAGGGTGTCTCCCCCACTCCACTGTGGCCAGCTCAAGATCCCTTCCTGCCAGGAGCCTTGCCTGACCTCCCAGGGCCAGCACACCCTCCTCTGGGCTCCCAGCACCCGCTGAGCTTGACTCCCTCACGGCAACTGGCACGCTGGATTGTGATGCCCCGATTTTGTGTTCCTCTCTTCCTCTAGTTTCTGAGCTCCTTGAGGACAAGGACTATATTTTATTTGTCATCTTATCCAATCCCTGGGCCATGAACCGCTACTGGTCCGCAGCCCGTTAGGAGCCGGTCCGCACAGCAGGAGGTGAGCGGCGGGCGAGAGAAGCTTCATCTGCCGTCCCCATCGCTCCCCATTGCTTGCATTTCCGCCTAAAACATCACCCCTCCATCCAGGGAAAAATTGTTTTCCGTGAAACCGGTCCCTCGTGCCCAAAAGTTTGGGGACCGCTGCTCTAGAGCAGTGCAGTGGAGTCACCAGAGTCTAAGTTGGCAGGTGTGGGGTGGGGCTGAGATGCTGTGTTTCTACTGAGCTCCCAGGTGATGCTGAGGCTGCTGGCCGGGGGAGCCTGCTTCGGGTAGCAAAGTCTCAATGCCCAACAGTGCCCAGGCTAAAGCAGAATCTCATTCAGTGTTTGTTAACAGCATAAACATTCTGGGATCAAGTAAGACATCACATATACTTTGAGAACTGTAAAGCATTTATGAACATATTAGGAACAGAGGTGGCTGTGTGTATATACATATATATTTAAAAATAAATAGACATGCTACCATGCTTTTAGCTGCTAGAATAGCAGCTGAAAAGGAAAAGCTACAGACTAGTTATCTACATGGATTAAAACAAAAAACAGAGAACAAAAACTGGCTGACATTTTTTTGGTCTTTCATTAGCTGATTGAATTGGCTTTGTATTGTGGCCCTGGAGACTGGAATGTATTTGGACCTAGTCTGTGTATCGTATGTATCGTATGTATGGAGAGCGGTATTTCATTTCTGTTCAATTTTAAAGACGCAGTCCTCTTTAAAATCGATGCGAAGTTACTCCACTTCAAGGAATAAGGGAAACAGAGATGAGTCCTGTAAAGTGACTGGAACATGTTCAGTTGTCATTTGAATCCCCTGCTCTTGCCCATCCACTCAGGTGAATTTAAAATCGGCAGATGGGTCCGGATTTTCAGCTGGGGTTACTGCCGAACAGTTCACACAGCAGGAGAATCTGAACAGAAAAGATCATCAATGGCTCCTTCCTTGGGCCCCTCCTCCCTCTGGTGTCTGAGGACTGGACATATTCAAGGTCTCTGAGGCTGAACGGAAGCCCCAACCGAGGGTCCCAGCCCCGCCGTTGTTCTTCCAATGGGAAGCTGGTATTTCTCTATTGGCTGATGCTTTCGGCATGGGTTAGTACCTAGGTTGGTGGAGTTGAACAAATTGTCCCAGATGGTAAAATCCTATTGACAGAATTCAGCCCCACCAGAGGGGCTGTTTGAACACCAGTAGGCTTCAACATGCAGCATCTCAGTTTGGCTTTGAGATGGTAAACTCCGGGGTCAGCTTCCTTGGATTCACATTCTGGCTCTGCCACTGGCTTTGGATGAGTTATTTAAATGTTCTCTTCCTCAGTTTCCTCATCTGTAAATGAGGGCAGCCCATAACTCACCACCTGATAGGATAGCTATGAAGAATGATTGAAATAATCGATACAAACCGCTCGGCACAGTGCCTGGCATAGTAAACTCAGTCCGTATTCACTATTTTTATTACCTTTTGGATTTCGGCTGCTTAGGTGTGCAGCTCAGATGTGTATAGCTGCTGCCTGCCAGGAGCTGAATTAATCAGGATGTTTTCAGCAGGGAGCAGAACACTTGATCCACAGTGGCTTATGCAATAAAGACATTTATTATCTCACATAATGAGAAGTTTAACCTAGGACAGGCTCCAGGGTTGGTTGATTCAATGTCCCAGTGTTGTTATCAAGGGCACACTGTCTCTGTCTCTCCTCTCTACCAACCCCGGTGAGCAGGTGGCTGGATCTTTGGGCTGGTTCCCCTGGTGGGTACAGGAGGGTGGCAGCAGCCTTCAGGACAACGTATATTCTTTCTTGTTCACAGCCAGCTACAGAGTTTGAGAGACCTCTCCCTATACCACAGGACGTTCACACTTCCCTTCAGTCTGATTAGGTCTTGTTGTCCCGAACCAATAAAACTGCCAAGGGGCTGACACATTACTCAGCTTAGATGAGGCACGCCAGAGTTACCCAAATAGAAGAATCACCTGCAGAGCTCATGAAGTTCAGATTCCCAGGCCCAGTGAGTCTGATTCACTAGGGATGGGGCCCAGGCATATGCATTTCAATGAGCACTCTAAAGGGTTTCCGTGTAAAGTGAAATGTTGAGCTTGGGCTCATCAGGATCCATCTCTGGAGCTGAGCATGAGCTGGATCTGGAAGCACAGAGCAGTGTGGGTAGATTCCAGAACAAATCATGCTCTGCCAGGAAGGAAGAAGGCGGGAATGGCAAAAAAAAAGCACCCTCTGTAGCATGTGGGAAAGATCAAGGATCTAGGGCCCAGGTACTGGAGTCCACTGGCCCGTGGAATAATTTGGCAATGCCAAAGGCCTTTCACTCATTCATTCATTCAGTGTCTCTTATTGGACACTTCCTAAGGCCTGATGTTGTGCTAACCAGTGTACGTACTGCAGTGAATAAGCTGCACGCCGTCTGGTGGGGCATGTAGACACGTGAAAATAAAAAGGGAGGGGCCAGCCCTGGTGTTTCCCAGATGCACGGATGACCATGAGTGTGGGCTAAAGGAAGAAGTTACCTGCACACATTCTTTTCTCTGACAAAGGGCCTCCGGAACAGAAAGAGTCGATGAGCTGGTGCACCCTCCAACTGTTCTGTCTTTTCTTTTCCAAAGATGGATCACCTCAGAGAAACCAGGAGGGCAGAGTTCTTATGTCAGGGAGACAAAAGCAGAAAGGCCAAGAGTTCTGTCCTTGACCCTGGGGAGAGGACTCAGCTCCCGACAGTGGTGGGGAGATGCGAGGTGATGGGAGTGGAAGTGCTTTGCAGACTGTGAGCTCCTCTGCACACCTGACGGATGGTTATTGTTGAAACAGAGCGTCCTCTTGTCTTGCTCCATTTTATAAGCCTGACTCATATGTGGGAGTTGAGAAATATAGAGAAGAGAGCCCAAATGTGTATTAAAGACATTTTTCATCCTCCTCGGGTCTGAAAGTGTCCTCCCCAAGAGAGACAGCCAGCACCACAGATTTAGTAATGAGAATAACAATAATTATGACATTTATGGCTCCTGAATGCTTTATATCTTCAAAGCGCTCTTACATGAATTATCTCATTTGATGTCTGGAAGTGGGTGGTGTCTGATGGTGTGACGCTCAGAATCCTTCTGCATGGACTGTCTGACACCTCCTTGTGATTTGCACCCCGCCCCTGGGGGCGCCTAGGTGCTTCCCTCTCTCCCCCTACCCCACAGACAGCTGCCCATCTCCTCTTTGTGGCTGCTGTTTTGTTTGAAAATAACTTCTTCAAGCTCTCAGCTCAGACAATGTTCCTGACACTGTCTCCTCAACTGATTTCCCTTGACAATTTCAATGCCGTGTCAAATTCATCCTGGGCTAGAAAGGAATGAACTAGGGGTATATTTAATGTGAAAAGAGACTCTGAGTATAAGACACCCACTTTTGCTAAAAATCAGTTTAGCAAATGATGTTTGACAAGAGGGAAAGGGAGAAACACTGCCTTGTGTCCTTTAAACATTCTCCTTTCCTAGAAGGTGCTTGGAGCTGTTTCCTTTAAAGCTTCAAATCTCCTGGGAGACAACTGCTCTGTCGGGGTGCCCCTCCCCGTGTGATTCTGTACAGGATGTTTTGCTTCCTGTTTCCAACCCATCTGTCTTTGTTTCACTGCAGAAACCAGGGCACCAAATCTGGAGGCTTCTGGCATGAGACTTCCCTCCACACCTCTTGGTACCTGTGAAATGCCAAATGGACCTGCTCGTCAGGTGACGGAGCAGGTCTAGATGCTGCTGTCTCAGGAAGGGTCAGGACAGCAATCAGCAATAAGCTGTGCAGACTGCTTCTAGACCAGAACCTTCATACGGGGCATGAGGAAAGCCGAGCCCAGCTGTCTTCTGCCTCAAGGCTTCTTCTGGTTATGAGGCTGCGTAGTGAATAGGGGAGACACCGTGGCTATGTGCCCACCTGTTTATTGCCCACAGTGAATCTGCTGTGCCCAAAATTTCTAGGTGAGTCTCACTGGACTGGCACTTGTACACAAGAATACAACTTGCGCCTTCCTTGGTTCTCTCTAGTTCCTCCCTACTGCTCCTCCTGAGAACTCCCACAGTGCTGCTGACCCCAGGTTCATGGGATCCACACCTCAGTTTCCTATGTCCGTAACAGGCTGGGTGGGGGAATCGTGTTCCAAACAATCCCATTTGGAGCCTGCCCCTCAACTACTGCTGGCAGCCTCCTGTCTAACTGGTGTTCCTGCATCCGGCGTCTCTCCTGTAGTTCCTCCTCCATATCATCATGAGTATAATTTTTATTGATCACAAACCTCATCATTTTACTTTCATGTTTAAAACATTTTACTGATTCCTCAGGGGCTATAGAATAAAGTCGGAACTCTTTCTCATGGCGTTCAAAGTTACCTTCCCTTGCTTCTACTACCACTACCATGACCACTGTCTTTATCACTACCAACTGTAACTAAATTCATTATATTCCCAAACCTGCTCCTCCCGCAGCCTGCCCTACTTTATTGAATGGTTCCACTCCATCTGCCTAAATGACGAATCTGTAATCTTGATTCTGTCTTCTTCATCCCTTCCATCAGTCCTGCAGCAAGACCTGGCCTTGCTCTCAGATCCCACTTCTCTTCACCTCCTTGGTAACCACCCTAGTCCCAGGCCCTGGAACCCTGCCCCGCACTACTGCAGTGCTTGCTTACTGGTCCGTGGTCCTGACACTCCGTTCTTCACAGAGCAGCAAGAGTAATCTTTTAAAAACGTAAATCAGATGATAACAACCGCAAGCTCAAAATCCTCCAATGGCTTGTTTATTTATTTATTTATGCAGTACGCGGGCCTCTCACTGCCGCGGCCTCTCCCGCCGCGGAGCACGGGCTCCGGACGCGCAGGCCCAGCAGCCATGGCCCACGGGCCCAGCTGCTCCGTGACACATGGGATCCTCCCGGACCGGGGCATGAACCCGCGTCCCCTGCATCGGCAGGTGGACCCCCAACCACTGCGCCACCAGGGAAGCCCTTTAATACACTCTTATTAGTGCAAGTCTCTAGCAAGCCTGGAAATGTTCTGCACCATCTGCCCCTGCCTTCTTCTCTGGTCTTTCCTTCTGCTCCTTTCCATCTTCTCACAGGGCTCTGGCCACTCTGGCCCCTCTTCAGTCTCCTTGACTCACTGAGCTTGGTCCAGCTTGCAGGCTTTGACTGAAGCTGTTACTAATCCTCATCTTTCACAGGATTCACTCGGCCAAGCACGTCATGGAAACCAACAAGTCCCTTCTCTCAGGCCCTTTTTGTCTCATTACCCTGTTTTCATTTTCTTCACAGCCCTTATCACTATCTAGCATGTTCTTACTTTTTAATGCATGTGCCCGTGAATTCTCCATGTCCCTTCCCCTGGGATGGAGATGTCTGGTCAGAAAGGATGTGGACTGGTGTTTGGTGTTTGGCACTAGCCCATAGGTGGTAGCTGAGGTCACATAAGGAGAGCATACGTCATGAGGAGAGGAAAGGACTGAAAATTCCATCCTGGAGAACACTGAGATTCGGAGTGTGGAATGAGGAAGGACAGCAGGGGAAGAGCAGTCATTTCAGTGGGAGGTGGCGGCGACTCAGGAACCCAGGGCCCTTCTTCCGTTTCGTGGCTCTGTTCTACATCCAAGCCCCTCTCCGTGCCACCGGTGGAAAGGGAGAGCGGATGGAGCTTTGTGCGTGGGAAACACCTTGCTTCAGCCCAGCTGGCTAGAACTCAGCCACAAGCCCTGCCAAAGTGTAAAGGAGGCTGGGAAATGTGGCCTCTGAACCCCCAGAAGGACAAGGAACTGGGGTATGAGAGTCTGCGGCATGCCCTTTACACAAAGAACCATCTCGACGGACGAGGTTGTATCAGTTGAGACGTACGAATGTTCTGCCTCCTTCAACAGGTGGCTGGTGACAGTGGCGGCTGAGATCTCAGAACTCAGGACCCCTTATCTGACTGCCCCGTGGGCCTACAGGATCTCTGATGTGGCTGTATTCTTTGCATGATCGGGTGAGAGCTTCAAAACTCCTTTCGCTAAAAAGAATCATTGTGTTCTTGGAAGGGGAGCTGAAAACAGATTTCCTCCATTTTAGAGAAACAAAGACAAGACATGATTATTCTGCCTATGAGCCACTCTTCAACGTTCACCCAGGAACAGGAGCTCAGGAGGAGTCATTGAATCCTGCTGAAACTGACTGGGACCTGGGACTTTTCGCTGCAGCGCTGCAGTGCTTGCACCTGGACACACCTCTCCTCCAGCAGCAAAATACAAAGAAACTATAAGGGACTAAAAATAACTGCGTGCATGCGCAGTTGGGGCAAATTCTGGACAAAAGATACAGACACACACACACACACCAAAAAAACCCCACTGCCACTTCTGAAGAGCCCAGAGCAAAAACTGGGTGTTGGGAGCAAAAGCAGGGTAGTGCGCATGCCCCCTGCACACACCACCACCTAAGGGGCGGGCAGAACACCTAAGCCCCCCCTACCCTCACCCCATCTAAGGAACAGGCTCACCCCCCTTCAGGGAGCGGGCAAGCAAGGGAACCTGTTGTTTGTTCTCGTTCCCCCCCCTTGCCGCAGAGGGGTCGCAATAAAGCCTTGCCTGAATTTCTTGTCTGGCCTCTAGTCAATTTCTATTGACTGGGTAAGGCCTGAGAACCCTAGTCGATATCACCCTCATGCCTCAGAGTCGTAAAACTGGGAAGAACAAACATGAACGCACGCTCTGGCCAGGCAGGTGAAGTGAAGAAGAGAAAGCAAGCCAGGTGTGAGATGTAGGAGGTGGCGACTGGGTGAGCAATTTGTAAATCATGGAAACTGAGTTTTAAAAATCAGGGAGGGCCGAGCAAAACATAGCTGCAAGGCACACACCTACCAGTGGGTGACCTCTGCTTTTCCACACCTTCGCCTCTCTCTCTCTCCTTAAGTCCTTGAAACTCAGGCTATTTAAGGCTCACTGAAAGACAGTGGTTTTCTAAGACAGACCAGTAGTTTCTCAGCAGGCAGTCTCCTATGAACACCACTTCAGACGAGCTCCTCTTGAGCCCGAGAAGATCATTAGCTGAACATCTGGTCCTAGTAGCCCCCAACAGCTGCACCCACGTTCAGTTCAAGCATCGTCCATATGGGTGTCATCAACCTCCAAATTGACCCTCAGGGTCTGGTTGTGAGAGGAGACTGCTAAGTGGTGTGGAAGGAGTTCACAGGGGGTAAATTGAGAGGAAACTCCCATCTGTTTGTGGACCACAGGCTTCTGCGGACCCAGCTGCGTATGACCGGCCCTGAGAACAGTGCAGGCAGACCAGCTTAAGTCCTGAGGTTCACCGTGGGTGTCCACAAGCCCAGCAAACATTGTATGTGATCACCACTGCAGCAAAGTGAGCCCGAGGACAGGGGAACCCAAAAGGGGAACCCAGACGGCAGATGGCAGGAATTATGAGGGTTATTATGGGTGTTGTCTTAGGCAAAAAAAAAAAAAGACAACAGTAAATGTATAGTCTCTCTTATACTTGAAATGTAAAAATCTACCACCTGATTTTCTTACTATTTTTTTATTGTGGTAAAATACATAAAAGATTTACCATTTTAACCGTTTTAAAGTGTACAGTTCCATAGTTTTAATTACATTCGCAATGTGTACAGTCATCATCACTACTTCCAGAACTTTTTCATCACCCCAAACAGAAACTCTGAACCCCTTAAGCAGTAACTCCCTATTCCCTGGAAACCCCGAATTTACTTTTGTCTGTATGGACTTGTCTACTGGGGACATTTCATATGAATGGAATCATATAATTTGTGGTCTCTTCTGATTTTTGAGAAGCTCACCTTTATAAAATTTCCCTATTTATTCTCACTTGAGAGCGGTGATAGGTTGATCATGGTCATGTCATAGGGGATGCAGATAAATGTGTACAGGTGAGAGGAGAGATGTTACTTCCGGTTGTAAAGGGTCAGGAAAAAGTCCCTAAAGGAGTTGGCATATGTAGTGGATCTTGAAGCAGCCAGGGCGACAGCAGTGATGGCAGTGAGGCAGGTGTGCTTGACGGAGGGAAGAGTGTGAGACCCGACACACTCTTCCCTCCGAGTGTGAGCGAGGGGGAAGATGCAACGCAGGGGCGTATTCTAGTGTGGGGTATGCAAAGGAAAATAGCAGGAAATAATGTTACACAGGTCGTGGGGGCCTTGAGAATCAGATGAGGAACTTGGACTTTATTTTGTAACTTTAAAGGGGAACCAGTGCAATTTTCTGAGCAACAGAGTGGCAGAATTAGTTATATGAGTCTCATTAGGTGTAAATTGAGTGAATCACTGATCCATAGACCAATCTGGCGCTTCTTCCGGAACCAAAGCTCTCTTCCAGGAACGTTAAAGTTAACGATGCATGGAATTTCTGGGCACTAGGCATGAGGTACTTTATGCAAATGCACAGCCTGCCCCATAGTAGGCACCCGGTGGCAATTCACATCCAAACATTTCTTTCTAATTACCTTGAGGAAGCTTTTAAAAACAGACCACCACCTTCTCAACCCAGTATGATTTGGGTGTCCTTATGAAAAGGGGAAACTTGGACAGACACACACAGGGGACAGTGCCAAGTGACAGTGGAAATAGAGGTTGGGGCAACGCAAGACGTAGAAAGCCTGGGATCGCCGGTGACTCCAGCAACTATAAGGGACAGGCCTGGAACAGATTCTCCCCTACAAATGTGGGAGCGTAAGGCCCTGCTGACCCCTTGATTTTGGATTTCTAGACTCAGAATTACAAGATAATAAACGTCTGTTGTTTTAAGCCACCCATTTTATGGTACTTTGTTATAACAGTCCTGGGAAACTAATATGCTAGTCTCTCCTCCTTCCTTCCAGCCCTGGTGCCCTTCCTCCCGTTCAAGTCTCTCCTGAGCGCGGGGTTCTATCCCTCCCAGCTTCTCAGAGATCTCACTCCTTGAAGTAGCTCTCTGACCCTCGGTATTTTCTTTTTTTAAAATAATTTTTATTGGCGTATAGTTGCTTTACAACGTTGTGTTAGTTTCTGCTGTACAGCGAAGTGAATCAGCTATGTGTATACATATATCCCCTCTTTTTTGGATTCCTTCCCATTTAGGTCACCACAGAGCCTTGAGTAGAGTTCCCTGTGCTATACAGCAGGTTCTCATTAGTTATCTATTTTATACATAGTAGTGTATGTATGTCGATCCCAGTGTCCCAATTCATCCCACCTCTTTGCCCCCTTTGGTGTCCATACATTTGTTCTCTACATCTGTGTCTCTATTTGTACTTTACAAATAAGTTCATCTATACAGTTTTTCTAGATTCCACATATAAACGATATTATATGTTATTTGTTTTCCTCTTTCTGACTTCACTCTGTATGACAGTCTCTAGGTCCATCCACGTCTCCACAAATTGCACAATTTCGTTATTTTTTATGGCTGACATTCTATTGTATATATGTACCACATCTTCCTTATCCATTCCCCTGTTGATGGGCATTTAGGTTGCTTCCACGTCCTGGCTATTGTAAATAGTGCTGCAGTGAACATTGGGGTGCATGTATCTTTTTGAATTATGGTTTTCTCTGGGTATATGCCCAGAAGTGGGATTGCTGTGACCCTCTGTATTTTCAACTTTCCCTCTCTCCTGACTCTTCCTCTACATCAAATTGTTTCACCCTCTCTCATCTGGAAAGTCTCCCTTAGCCCTCTTCCCTTTATCCATGGCCTTCTTTTACACTTTATTTCAGAATGATACTTCTCAAAAGAGAAGTTGACACCTGTGTCCTTCTCCTCACCCCATCCATTTTTTGAACCACTTGAATTCAGTGTTTGAGTCCATCTCCAAAATCCTTCTCGTGAAAGTCCTTAATGGTGTCTGCTTGCCAGGTCTCATGGCTGCCTTTCTGGACCTCACTGGACATTGAATACTCTTGATCAATCTCCTAGAAATGCTTTTCTGTTTTGACTTATATGAACTCTTTTGGTTTTTTTCTTATCTCTCAGAGTACTATTTTTTTTTTTTTTGGAAGTCTGCAAGTTTCCCTTCCCTACTCAACATCAATACATTTTGCGATCTCTCTAAAAGTCCTCCAAAGTCTAGGCAGGGCTGCTCACAGACTTGGATTCTGGGGCTACAAATCAGAGAAGGTAGTCTTAATCAAGATGGCCAGCAGAGGGAAAAGACCAGTGAAGTAAGCCTAAGTCTTCTAGGTCCTTAGAAGACAGTCTGAAGTACAGTAGGGCAGATGAGAAGAGACGGGACTGGTAGGTAGGTGAGACTGTACAACCCCAAGGTCATGAGCCAGTGATTCCTTTGTCTCTCTAGCCACAGTGCTGGTCACTAAGTAATTGTTGAATCAATGCATATTGCTTGTTACACAAAGTCAATAGGCAAGTGAGGCAGGTACTCAGTGATGACCAAAGATGAGGCAGAAAAGGCCACAGCTCTCCTTTTGTGGCCATCAGCACCATAGTGTAAGGGTAGACTCAAGTGGCTTAAATAGATGTTACGAGTGAATATTGCTGGGATTCTGTCCTTAACTCTCACCTCACCAGCACACAGACACACACACACACACACACACATGCACACACACACACGGACCAATCTGCACTCTTGTGGCTTTACCCATCATCTATGACCGGGCATCCCCAGCTGTGGCCCTCAATGTCAACATCTGGTTGCCATTTCCTTATTGGAAAAGGCGTTCCACAGACAAATAAGCTTGGGCAACATGAAATGAAGAAGATGTCTTTGTTGCAGGATATCTTGGAAACTTAATATGCAACAGTGCCTTGAGGGTCTCCAAGATGGGGGTATAGTCTAGGATACAGAATACAGTATTCCCAAACTCAGTTACTCAGTCTCCCTTTGTAAGGCACAGGCAATAATATTTTGTGAAAAACTTTAATTCCAGCCCAGCCTTCTTCTCCTGTGATTTGCTCCATACATCTAGCTGTGTAGATTTCTCCCGTATAATGTTTTGCAGGAACCTCAAAGTAGACACGTTGGAAACCAGCCTCCTTGTTCTTCAGTGCTTTCCTTCAGCCATTCCCATGGAATTGTCCTCCTCCCAGTTACCAGAGACCTGGAACGAGCATCCTTTACTTCTGCTTTCCTCTCCTGTCTGTGTCTATTTTAATCACTGGCTTCACTAATTTAATCTGATGAATAGGTTTCGATTCTTTCTCCTTTGCCTCTCACCTGGTGGCTTCCTAAGTGGTGTTCCTGCCTCCAGACTTACCTTTCTCAAATCTGTTTTCCAGACCTGTGTCTCAATGATCTTTCTATAACACAGAGCAAGTCCCCAGTTACACCCAAGACCCCTCGCGACTCTTTGCTGCTTCTGGGCTGAAACATCTGCTCATGTTCTTTAGCGCGGTCCCCCTACCCTGTCCCATCCCAGGCAGACCTCCCCAGCCTCTCCCCTCCTCATGCATACTTCAGCGGTTCTGAACTACATATAACTCCCTCCTGCAGGAGGCCTCAGTGATCTTCATTCATCCCTTGAATGTTCCTTCATCCATGTAATCCTTTCCTGTCTCTCAACATGCAGCTCAGGGGGCTGGGAAGTCTTTGTGGTTGGCATTCCAACCCTGGTCAGGTCTAGTGCCACTTCACCACGCTTGTCCCTGTTGCTAACTCTATGCAGTAACGACTACGTAACATTACTCATTTCTGTCTCCAGATAGACTTTGAACCCCTGGAGCTCAGGGACCTTGTCCTAAGTAACCTGTGTGGTCTGCATGCTGGCACTTAGGAGGAACTCAGCCAATGATACTTGTAACTGCTCTGCAGCTCCATGGTGGTACCAAGCCGAGGACCTCCGAGCAGACAGATAGCCATTGGTCTTTCAGATGCCTGGCTTTCACCTTCTGAAATCTGGTCTTTTGCATTGTATTGATACACAGGGAAACGGACGGTGATTTTACTGAGCTAAGAGGATATGGATGTTTCCCACAGGTCGACCCAGTTGAAAGTTGTAACAGCCGGAGGAATCTCTGTTCGTCTACTCAGACCAGACCTGGGCTCCCACTCGTGAGTATTGCCAACAAACGTGTCACTTCTCATTTCCTTAAAAAGCTCCCAAACTCGGGCACAGTTTATAGTCTTGCTTCACTTCTGCTGGAGGAGTTCACCATGGCAGATTCAAGCTGGGGAAATTGCTAACTTGTGTTAAGGTGAAGAAAATCGTTCTGGTGTATTTAAACTCGGGAACTGAATCTTCAGGAATCTGAATTGTGATTTATGCCTCTCAGTTCAATTCAACAAGCTTTTAGTAAGCACCCATTCTTCACCATGTGCTCAGCCCAACCCCTGGTGGGAGATGGGTGACCAGAAAGGGGTGAGATGTGGTGTCCACCCTCTGAAGCTTGCTATCTAATAGGGAGGCCTACAGGATGAACTACTACAGACAATGGAGGGAAGGGGAGTGCAGAGAGAGGAAAGTTCTACAAATGGAAACAACCCATCTGAAGGTTCTGCATGGTACAAGATACTGTGTAGGGGAGTTAGGGATAAACGGGCTCTTTTAAACCTGTTAACGAGCAGGATTCTTGCCTTCCCCAATCGGTAGAAATTGACTAGAGGCCAGACAAGAAATTCAGGCAAGGCTTTACTGGGACCCCTTTTGCAGCAGGGAGGAGTGAGAGCAAACAACAGGTTCCCTTGATTGCTCGCTCCCTGAGGAGGGGCAAGCTTGTTTTTTATATGGGGTGAGGGTAGGTGTGTGTCCAGGGGTCGGGCCAGGGGGTGGCTTAGGTGTTCTGCGACCCCTTAGGTGTGTTGTGTGCAGGGGGCATGCACAGTACCCTGCTTTTGCTCCCGACACCCAGTTTTTGCTCCGGGCTCTTCAGAAGTGGCAGTAGCATTTTGTTTTTTGTTTTTTTTTTTTGGTCTCTTTGTATCTTTTGTCCAGAATTTGCCCCAACTGCGCATGCAGTCAGTTACTGTTAGTCCCGTACAATTTCTTTGTATTTTGTTGCTCGTGGAGAAGGGTGTCCATGTGCAAGCACTGCAGCAAAAGGTCCCAGATCCCAGCAAAGGGTCCCAGGTCCCAGCTTATCTCAAACTCATCTCAAGGGCACAGCTAGTGAAAAGAGAGCAGGTCAGAGAAAGTGAGCATTTTAACATTTTATCCATCTCAGGGGTGTGGTCCCCCTTAGAATCTCAGGGTGTGATGCAGATCTCAAGATTGGATCCAGGGGCAGTAATTATATGAAGCTTATGTGCCGCCCCCCACCCCGCTATCTCAAGCTTCTCTTCCTACAGCTCCCATTCATATGGCTCATACAATACCATCCTTTTCTGCTGATGTATCATGTCTGCAGTGCTTAGAATATGGTTCTCTCGAAGATATAGAGCCAGCCGCTGGCAGCAGCAAACGGCCCCTCCCCAGGGTACTGTGAAATGTGGTTACGTATTTGTTGAGACAATATATTACCCATTGTCCTTAACTGTACCCAGAGACATGCAAACCCGTCCCCAACAGGTTTATTTTTCTGTTAAACAAGACGACAGTGAAGCATGGTATAAAGCAGAAGAGGATCTCCCTTGTTTGTCTAACTGGCTCCAGAAAGCAATTGTTGGGGAGCTTTTCCTGAACCCCCAAGGAAGAGATGGACTTGACCTTCAGAGGCCTTAGCATGAAGATCCATGTTGACACCTTGGTCTCATACATAATTCAAATTAAAACACCACAGAACGATAAAAGCTGTGAGAGGAAGTCCCCCAAAATTCTGATTTTTCCTTTTATGATAATTCAACGTTCCTTTTTGGAAATATCCATATTCTTTAAAAAATTATTTTCTCCATTTTTTTTACATCTCTGCCTTGCCCATCTGCTTAGTAGACCTCGTGGGAAACCCAGTCCTGTGGGTGTGCTGACATAGTGCCTATAGCAGAGGGAGCGCTTAACTCTTCTCTCGGGAAGGACCCACCTCTGTGTCTGCTGGAGCAGACAGTGAACCCATCCACTTCCGGAACTGTGTTTCTTCAGAATGGGTGCTGGGGACAGGGCCTGGCTCATGAGGGGTTGGGGGAGACTTGCCTAGGCAAGTGGATACCTCAGCCCCCAAGGCTAATGGAAAGGGAAGATGAGTTCGGATTCTGCAGGACTGGAGCCTGGGAGCATCGTCCGGGCTGTAAGCGGTCCTTGGAGAGAAATCAAGGTTTATTAGATAATGATTTGGGGTTGATTTTGACCTATCCCTGGCTGGCACGGCCATTTCTCTCTCTGTGTGTGTGTGTGTGTGTGTGTGTGTGTGTGTGTGTGTGTGTGTGTGTGTGTGTGTGTGTGGTAGGGGTGCTCCGGTGGGTGGGGCGTAAGGACAGAAGGTGCTGTGTCATCATGGACATCTTGTTTCCGTGTGAATGGACCATTCAGAGCAGCACCCAGCAGCTGGAAGTTCTGAGGTCAGGGCTCAGCATCCTGGTCCCCACCCAGCCTAACAGTTATCAGCTGGGGACGCCAGGCAAGGGAATGGAGGTATCATTTGTGTTGGACTCAGAAATGAAGGTGAGGGTCAGGGAAAGACTCTGACCTGATGGACATAGGATGTCCAGGGCTCTCCTCAGGTGCTAAATCTTTGGCCACAAGAGTAAGGCTGTGTCCTCCTCTCAGGTGGAGCTGTGGTTCCTGATCCTAACGTGCCCTGGCCTCTAGGGGAAGCTCAAGACTCCACATGAGTAGCCCCTGGAGAGTAAAACTGATGGGTCAAAGGCAAGGTCATGTGATTGGAGCATACTCTTAGGGGCAGAGCGTTCACAGAGAAGATTTTAAAATTCTATTTCTTTTTAGATTGTTTCACTCTCATTTGCCAATGCCCAGTGCTCTTGATCTCTCATTTGCTATCAGAGACAAAAAGGGGGCAAATGTCATATCCCATGCCCTAGTAGAGATGTCTGCAATAGGAGGTCAGGGTCTCCAGCAGACCAGGGAAGACAGATGCTGATAAAAGCTACAACTCTGGTGACAGAGTCTTGCCCCGTGCAGAAAGTCTGAAGCCCAAGGAATTTTAAAGGCAGCTATTTGCAATGGTGGCATGTAAATGCACATCTTAAATAGCAGATCTTGCATATGACCCAACGCTGAATCTATTAAAATGGCAACTGCAGGCTTATTGCTAAAACCTTTACTGCTGCTGCTTTGGCTTAAAAAAAAAAAAAAAGCCTTGTGTGGTAGCCACAGTGCAGAATTCCAGTCCCATATCAGTAACATCTGCTGATTCTGCCTTCTGAGCAAAGTAATCCATCCCCCCCTCCCCTGGAGGCTACAGTGGAGAAAAGGAAGCATGCAGGTTGGGAGGCTATGTGACCTCAAATGCCATAGAATGCACTTCACCCCTGCTGGCATGCATGGAGAAAGCCTCCAAGGGGACCCCTTGCTCTGCCATTTTGTAGCCTTACTGCACTGCTTCTAATGACTGAATTTCCCAGCGGGTCTGTATGAGTCATAGCTCCCGAGGTGAGGTGCCCACCAATTCTGACGACACTCCTGGCTGTGGGAACAGCTGTCAGAGACACTGTCCAACCAGGTGTCTGGAAGACGATTTATAATATGTACTTGAGCAGCCTGGTGATATTTCATGAATCATAATGTCAGGTAATCTAACGGTAATGTATTTGCGATACATTTTTCAATTTTTAAATAAACATTTTAGGGGTTGACTTTGGATTCCTTTTTTAAAAAAATAAAATAACATTATTCTCTAGGGAATTTCTTCTGTTTTATTTCTTTTTTAACCAAAATTGCAATTGTAATCTATGCACCTATAAGGAATTCCAAGCAGATCTCATTCCACAGAGACAGGGACTATTATTCTTGTTTTGGATCTGGGGGGGGGGGGAAATGAATATTTCAAATGGCATATCTGTAGGTAATCAATGAGTAAGATTTTTGATTGTTTGTTTTTCACATTTTTAAGATGCCTCCTGCATGCTTTGAATTGCAAAGTCTTTTCGCAAATGCTGTTGCCTTTAACTTCCTTGTCAAAACATTTCCTTGCAATAGATATTATCTTTATTTTATGGATGAGGAAATCAGCTAGGAAGTTTCAGAAAGAGGCAGCTTTCCTTTTTTCTCTTTCCCACCAGCATACTCTTTCATGTACTTCTTCATCCATTCCTTTGATCGGCCATCATCTCTGAGTGTCTGTCTTCTATGCTCCCAGCCTTGAGTTAAATGTAGGGAATGGAATCCAGAGGCAGTAACATAGTGTTTGCCTTTGAGGACCTCCTCACCGGATGGAGAAGTCAGATGGCCAGTCAAGAATGTCAGTTTAATATGCTAAGATAATTGAGAATCATTTTTTAATTTAAAACTGTTATTCAGTACACATTCATTGAGCACTTATATAAGTGTATTTCCGGAAGAGACGCTAGAGAGATAAAGGTGAATAAGACATGGACCCCTCTATTAAGTATCCCAGTCTAGACCAAGAGGGGCGTAGAGAGGCAATACATCTTCTACTGCAAACTCATGTGTGCAGGAAATATACCTCTGTGTCCATGAGTCAACTTAGTTCTGTTTTGGCTCATGTTGTGGGAGAGCCGAGGAAACTTAACCTCAGTCAAGGGTATTTAACAATGAGAGAGTCTTCTAGATAGGCAAGGGGCAGAGGAATGGCCAAAAAGAAGGAAGTGTGGAAAGTCTCAGAAGAGTGGGAGCCATGGGTCCAGAGAATTGCAGATGTTTCTGCAGCAGTATGCAGAGGCAGAGCTGGAGTAGAGGTGGGAGCAGATGGGGAGGAAACAGCGGACAGTGTCTGAAACACAGAGAATCCGAGAAGAGGGGGCCAGAAAATGTCCTCAGGTTTGTTAGTAACAGACCACTGGAGGCTTTAGGTCTATAACAATGTCTGCCCAGCAACCTTCATCACAGCTTCTCCACAGCCCCCATTATACCTGTGAAGGTACATCGAAAATAGAGATTCACTCCCCCTACGCCTAGGGCTGATAGACATACCTGTGTCTGAATCTGGGTGGAGCTCTACTAATCACCGAGTCGGTGGAGCTGGGTCAAAGGACCCCCACCAGGATTCCCATGGAAGTCCTGGGCTATGCGGCATGATGCCAAGGCCACCTGAAGGCTCATGGAAAGATGGTACCCAGCTGCCTCCTGTATCTTTCTCTTGATCCAGTGACCGGGGATTGTGCCACCTAGAAAACTGCCCACGGCCCGCGTGATATATGAAGTGTTCCGGCTCTTGTTTCCTCATGGGCTGCCCGCTACTTCTGCTTTATTGACAGCAAACTCCCAGAAAAGAACCCTGTGGTAAGTAGGAAAGGAAGTGACACATCATATCCCAGGAAGTGCAATTCCTGAAAGAGTGGGAAACCTCTGAAAGCAGTCAGTGTATGCTAGGAACAGGAATTTCAAAGTTCCCCCAGTCCGCGATATTAGAGAAATGGCATCCAGGGTCGAAGTTTCACTAGAGTTCCAGTAGATAGACGTTGTCTGGAATCTGGGAACTACACTGGGATCTGCACATGTCCATTTATCTTCGACTGTAATCTAAGGAAGGCATTTGGCTATTTCAAAAGGAGACAGAAAGTCAGATCAAGGGCAGTCTTCCCACCTTGTTTGCTTACAACCATCTTCTTTGCTAACGATCATATCTTGCCTGTCCCACTCCTTCAACAAACGGGTACCTACTTCATCTCAGGGACGCTGTCTGTTCCTGGGATACAGAGATGAGCAGGTTACAGTTCTGCCCTAGAGGATCCCACGGCCTAGTGAGGGGGATGACAAGGGGAGAGATGAACGCACTAGGGCATGAGAGTGCCACATGGATGGAAATGGGTTCTACCAAAAAAAACCTTGCAAAATAAAGGATGGGGAACAGCATCTGAGAGACACAGAGGAAGACCCCTCTGACGATGATCTGCTATAAAACCCGGAAAAGAAATTGCACAAGAGTCTCTGGCAAATTCAACCCGAGGTAGAACTGCAGTATCATCAAGGCTTTAAGGCAAGAGCCCCATCTGAGGCCCTAGCAAATGCCAGGGGATTAGGGGAGGCTGAGCTGAACATTCTGGCATCATGTTTCAGGCAGCACCCACTGCTCAGGCCCTCTCTTGACCCTGTTGAACTATTTGTAATTCCCTAGAAAGGCCTTGCTTTTGTCTCATCTCTAGGATTGTCAATATGTACCCTCCCCCTCCACCACCACCACTGACTCCTTCCTGGCCCATCTCTGAAATTACAGGTCAGATGTCACTAACTCTGGGTTACCATGGCTCCTGGGACTTCTTTCCATCTATTTCTAGTAGACCACACAGTTTACTGCACATTGATAGTTTTGTTTTTTTAATTTGTCTATCTTCCTTGTTAGACTTTGTTCTTCTTACTAGCGAAGGATGCCTTTTATATTTGTTACAGCCGCTCTCTGTGGTCATGCCAAACCCTTCACGTGCAGTAGCTCATGTATGGTCACATGGTCCTATGTCCACTCCTACCCTAGATTCAGAAGCTGAGACACAGAGAGAGCAAGCAGCTTTCCCTTTCAGAGAGTTGCCAAGGGATGGAGCCAGATTTTAAACCCGTGTTCTATGGACTGCAAAGCCTGTTTTCTTGCCACGAAGCTTCCGCTTTTCAGGAGGGTCTCAGACGTTACAGAGGGGACACGTTTTGGAGTCAGTGGGCACAGAGACCAGCCAGGCATGGAAACCTTGTGGGGCTGACGTGGGCGTGGGGGACAGCTGGGCTGGAGATACAGGTCTGTGGAGCTTATTTCTGGAACAAGGGTTTCCCTCTCATTCCTCTGGGTCGGGCAAGGAGAGAAAAACCCCATCCTACTTCCTAAGCTCCAGGAGTTGTGAGGCCAGGAGATTCTTCGTTCAGGAAACACATCTGGATCTGAATGCTGATTCTGGGGCTCAGGGGTCCTGCTAAGGTTGATAACATGGTCCCTAATATTGTTGGGGTCCTCTGAAGGAGTTCAGGAGCTCCCAGGCCTGGACTTGAGTAGCACAAGAGTTCAAGGTCTCAGGAAGCCTTTACATGACTGTTATTGCCCTTAAAGACATTGTTTCTTGGGCTTCCCTGGTGGCGCAGTGGTTGGGAGTCCGTCTGCCAATGCAGGGGACACGGGTTCGTGCCCCGGTCTGGGAAGATCCCACATGCCGCAGAGCGGCTGGGCCCGTGAGCCATGGCCGCTGAGCCTGCGCGTCCGGAGCCTGTGCTCCGCAACGGGAGAGGCCACAACAAAAGACATCGTTTCTTAATTTCTCCACACGGAGTCTTTGCCTGTCCCACTCCTTCAACAAATGGGTACCTACTTCATCTCAGGGACTCTGTTCGTGGAATACAGAGATGAGCAGGATACAGTTCTGCCATGGAGGAGCCCACGGCCTAGTGAGGGGGATGACAAAGGAAGAGATGAACACACTAGAGCATGAAAATGCCACATGGGTGGAAGCCCTGGGCTCTGTGGAATCCCCACGCGTGTGGAATCATGCGTCCCAGCTTGGACGCAGGCAGGGATGTGATAGTAGGAGATCAAGGACAGCTTCCTAGGGTAGTGAGTAAACTGAATCTTGGAAAAATATGATTTGATCCAGAAAAGAAGTCAGAGAATCAGAGACACGGAAGTGAGAGGGAGCCAGTATCTCATCATAGCTGAAATTTGAGAAGTATTCTGGAGACTGGTTGGAAATGAGGCTCTGCTTTGATTGAAGGGAGTCTAGGATGCCTGGTTAAGATCCCAGAAGTTCCCTGAATGCAGTCAGATCCTTTTCTTTCCTCTGAGATCCTGCTGGACTTGAACCAGTGTCCACCCTCTAGCTTAGCCCAAATTCCCATCAATAGAGCCCTGGCTCTAAGAAAACCTGTCTTATCTTGCACAGATTCTTAATTTTTTCTGCCTTGTGGACTCCTACAGCAGTCTCATGAGGCTATGGACTTTTTTTTTTTTTTTGGAAATGTGAGAGTATTTTCTAACCTTTTTATTTTGAAATAATTTTAGATTTACAGAAGGGTTGCAAAGGTAGTAAAAGAATTCATGTATGCCCTTCCCAGATTCCCCTACTGTTAACATCTTACATAGCCATGGTATAGATATCAAACTAAGAAATTAACAAGGCTACATTTCTATGAACTAAACTCCAGATGTTACTCAGATTTCATCAGTTTTCCACTAATCGTTTTTCTGTTCCTGGATCCCATCCAGGATACCACATGGCATTTAGCGGAATCAAGTTTTTTGTTTTTTGTTTGTTTTTGTTTTCACTTTAGCTTTCCAGGGCATAGTAGCATGGTTGGGGTTTTTAAAATTTTTTTATTTAAAAATTTTGTTTTTCTTGACATATAGTTGATTTACAATGTTGCATTAGTTTCTGCTGTTCAGCGAAGTGATTCAGTTATGCATATACATACATTCTTTTTTATATTATTTTCCATTATGGGTTTATCACAGGATACTGACTATAGTTCCCTGTGCTATACAGGAGGACCTTGTTGTTTATCCATCCTATATATAATAGTTTACATCTACTAATCCCAAACTCCCAATCCATCCCTCCCCAACTCCCCTTCCCTCTTGGCAACCGCCAGCCTGCTCTATGTCTGTGAGTCTGTTTCTGTTTCATAGATAAGCTCATTTGTGTCATATTTTAGATAGTGGAATCAAGTTTTTAAATGCATAAAATAAAATACAAAGGACTACAGAGTTAACCAAATTTATTAATATATAATTATAGAAATAATAATAATATAATAATATTAATAACAATTAATTAATAAAAATAATAATAATTATTATGATATGAAGAATATGAGATATAGTCATTTTGTACTTCTTTATTAACCCATTAAATAACGAGGAAATGTGTTTAAAATTCAGGAAAGTTAAAGTTAAGTTTTATTTTTTAAAGACATAATGAACTGGTTGTGGCCTACCTTGAATTGAACGTTTTACCCTGGGATAATCTTTGACTCACGTCTTTCTCATATTAATCAACCAGCAATTGCAGATAGAGGGAATGATGGAAAGCCACATAGGTGACTAGATCATCCCCTGGGAGTGACCAAATCACACAACCTCATCAACTTCTACCAGGTGCAGACGTGCTCAATCATTGGTCGGCTGTGGCCTTTGCAGTCAGGAAGATTGAGATCCAGGGGAGAGTTTAATATCCACTTAATTTCAAAGTAGTGGGAGTGTAAACTATATTTCTAAATATCTATGACAACTGATTTGCCTTATAAAAGTATCTGTGATTTCTACTGGGGACAAAAGTTACAGGTATTGATAATGAGACTTGTAACCTACATTTAAAATGGAATTAAATGCTAAATTTAAGCCAGAGGTAAGTGAAAATAAAGATATAATTTTTTTTCCCAACCAAGTTCACAGATCCCTTGAATTCTTTCCACAGAGTTTCAGGCTATAGAAACTCCTGGAAGGTAAATTAGGTAGCCCCCGAGGTTAGAGTGAACCCAAACTATGTTTTGTGAAGCTACAATAAAAAGTAATTTGAATCAACATTTTACAACATGGAGAATTCATATAAATACCCAAATATGAGCTTCTCTTGAAAAATTAGAGCTCTTGCATCACTGGGCTTGCATCACAGCATGGCAGCAGCCAGCTGGGGCTGGTAGAGGCCAATCCTGGATTCGGTTAGGTTGTGGGAAGTCTAGTCTGCCTCAGTCCCACCACTGAGCCGAGGGTCACTTGTCCTTAACCATCTTTCTTTCACTGTGAAGGTTTTCTAACGCTTGCCTCATTTATTTACTTTACTCATTTATTTATTGTTTGGTCCCTATGGGCTCTTATCTTAGAGTTTGGAAGATAAGAGGAAGCTCCCAAGCCCTGAAACATTTTATACATCAGGTCCAGTGCTGGGTGCTTTACTTAGGGTATCTCACTGAGTTAAGAAACCTGGGTCCCACCCTTGACTACATCACAAATTGTCCTTTTGACCATAGGCAAGTCATTTATCACTTCTGGGCCTCATTTTTTCCCATTTGAAAAAGAGAAATTCTGATTTGATGGTTTCTAAGGTCCTTTCCACCCCTCACATTCTTCCAATCCAAATTCTCTACTCCCAGGGGCCACGTCTCACTCCAGGACATAGCTGGTCATGGCACCAAGCACAACACCTGAAACTCAGTTGTTCAATAACTAAGTGATAGATAAATAATCACATTACATTAGAAAAGATTAGAGATGTTGCAAAGGTGTATTTTTTATTTTAATTAATTAATTAATTAATTTTATTTTTTTTTTTTTTGGCTGCATTGGGCCTTCGTTGCTGCGTGTGGGCTTTCTCTAGTTGCGGCGAGCCGGGGCTACTCTTCGTTGCGGTGCAGTGTGTGGGCTTCTCGCTGTGGTGGCCTCTCTTGTTGCGGAGCACAGGCTCTAGGCGTGCGGGCTTCAATAGTTGTGGCTCACAGGCTCTAGAGCACAGGCTCAGTAGTTGTGGTGCACGGGCTCAGTTGCTCCGCAGCATGTAGGATCTTCCCAGACCAGGGCTCGAACCTGTGTCCCCTGCATTGGCAGGTGGATTCTTGACCACTGAGCCACGAAGGAAGCCCAAGGTGTATTTTTTAAAGTAAAGTTCTAAGAAAGAAGGGAACTAAAATATATTTTTGAGTACCTGCTATATTCCAGGTCCTGTGCTAAGCAATTTAAGTCCATTATCTTGTCTCAGTATGAATGTGAAGGCTCCAGCCCCAGTAGCTGTATCTGGTTCCCATAAGGCCTTGGAGGTTTGTTGATTTTTGTCTTCCTGTATCCCTTCCCCTTTCATTGTGGAATGGTTGATTCTGTCAGTAATGATACCCCATCTCCTTCCCCACCCCCACCATCACCAAGGGATAGACATGTGACCCAAGTGATGCCATTTAGACTCTCTTGCCTGGGAATATGAAGACTGACACAAGGAAAGCAAGCTTCCTAGTATTCCTGCAAAAAAATTCCTTTTAAATTAGAATCAATTCTGTTGCTTGAAGTCAAAGGATCCTGACAGGTAAGTATGGATAAGTACACAAAACTGTGATAAAAGTTTTTATCGGGCTTCCCTGGTGGCGCGGTGGTTGAGAGTCCGCCTGCCGATGCAGGGGACACGGGTTCGTGCCCCGGTCCGGGAAGATCCCACATGCCGCGGAGTGCGTCAGGAGCCTGTGCTTCGCAACGGGAGAGGCCACAACAGTGAGAGGCCCGCGTACCGCAAAAAAAAAAAAAAAAAAAAGTTTTTATCAAGCTCTGTTCCCTAAAGGAGTAAATGGATTTTTCCGTATTCTTTTACCTTAATGCACTTGGAGGTAACACGGAAAGAGGCAACTTAGAGTACGGCTATGTCCCAGGACCAGAGGGGAGAAAGCAGCTGGTGTGTGTGTTTGGACTCAGCTTATACAGGATGTATAACTGATTTCTGCCCCTGCCAACCGGCCAGACTATCTATCCACCTCCCTACAGTCCTAAAGGAACAAGCAAAAGCATTCCTGAGAGTTCCACATGAATCAATTGCTTTTTGGAACTTATTCTCATACCACTCTCTCTTTCTTCAAGCTGTCATTTCTTTGGCCTTAGGAATAAGAAAAACCAAGTGTTAGAGTGATATGTACGAGGGTTCTGAGTTTAAGGACGGAATTGCTCTCCGTGGTTCCTGCTGAGCTGCCCTGCTCTTAAAATAAGGTCTTTTGGAGAGGGCAGGGCAGGCACACGAGTGCCTTAATGGTTTTGTCAGTAAGAGCAGCTAAGAGTTAACAAATTCTGTCCACATCTGTAAGAGATCTGAAAAGACATTCTTGCCCTGGAAGAAAGAATTTGAACAGTATTTTTCAATTTTGAGGGAAGACAGTCATAAGACTTTTTTTTCCCCTTGGCTTGATAAATGCTGTTTCTCTCTGCTCATACTGTATAATTCAGATGTTGCTAGAGGAACATCCAAGACAAAAACCTTTGCATGGAGACATGGGTGTATACTTTCTTCCCACAACAAACACGCTCATTTGCTTATAAGATATAATTTTTCTGGGCTTCCCTGGTGGCACAGTGGTTAAGAATCCACCTGTCAATACAGGGAACACGGGTTCGAGCCCTGGTCCAAACAGATCCCACATGCCATGGAGCAACTAAGCCCGTGCGCCACAACTACTGAGCCTGCACTTTAGAGCCCATGAGCCACAACTACTGAAGCCCATGCGCCTAGAGCCCATGCTCCACAACAACAGAAGCCACTGCAATGAGAAGCCCATGCACCGCAATGAAGAGTAGCCTCCACTCGCTGCAACTAGAGAAAGCCCGTGCATAGCAACGAAGACCCAACACAGCCAAAAATAAATAAATAATAAAATTTTAAAAAATGATACAATTTTTCTGAAATATGTAGCCAAGCTTGAAAAAAGGGAGAGAAGTCCCTAGGTTCTAGGAATGAAGGAGGTCACTTGAGCAGATGCAGTGGAAACCCTAAGAGGTAGGGGGACCAGATATAGGTACTGAGGGTTCTAATATTTATACTGGGATAAAACCTGTCCCAGTATAAATATTAGGCATGTTTGAGGCAGTAAACTGTATAAAGAACCTGAACATGCTAGGATTACTCTATAAAAAGAAGCAGTAGAAATTCTATCTACTAGCCCAGAGAAACTGCAGGGGAGCTTGCTACACATCTGGGGCTCTGAGTAGAAACTGAAGTCCCAAGCCTATACCTTACATGGTATAGGTTATGAGTTTTTACTAGCCACCAGATGTGTAAACTGTAAGCATCAAGGATGGACAGAATTCCTGGGGCTCCAACAAAATAAAATATCCTTCTGTAAGATACATCCAAAATTATGGCATATGGGACATCTCAGGGAAAAAAACAATATCTAGTAAATATGAGCTCACAATAATAAACTACAAACTGCATAAGGAATTGGATCATTGTGAGGTAAAGCAGATACAACAAAAAATAGGATTTTTGCCCAAACAATTAGGAATATTAAAACCATTTGAGACCACAAAATAAATTTGTTTAAAGTGATTAAAATAATGGAAGAACTAAACAATACATTAAAAAGTATATAGGAAAAAACAGAACCTACATAGATAAAATATATATATAGTCATTAAATTTACAGTCATTAAACTGAAAAACACACTGGATCAGTTAAATAGCAGTTTAAACAGAGCTAAAGAAAGAATTAGTAAACTGGAAGATAGATCTGAGAAACCCACCTAGAGTATAGCACAGAGTTTGGAGATAAAAAATATGAGACATAAAAGAAAGAAAGAGAAGATTCACATGTATTTAATAGGGGTTCCAGAAAGAGTGGGCAGAGAACATATTTGCAAAAATAGTAGATGAGAAGTTTCCAAGTTAAAGATACAATTCTGTTCATTGAAAAAGTGCATTGATACAGAGCAAGATAAACTCCATAACTAGTCATAGCATAATGAGATGACAGACCAGTAACAACAAAATGTCTTAAAAGCAAAAAAGTCATTAAACTAAAAACAAAGCAAAAAACTTCTCATAATTAGAATGACAGAAGACTTCTTTTCAACATCATTAGGGACTATAAAAATTTAAATGTTATTCTTCAGAGTACTGAGGAAAAATAACTGACAACTTATAATCCCAAACCTGGGTAAGTTATTATTCAAGAGAGAGAATATAAGAGAAAAATTTCAAAGTCTGAATAAAAGGTTACTACTTATAGATCATTATTGAAACAACTACTAAAGAATATAATACAATATGAAAAACACTGGGTGCAAAAGAACATTTGGGATATAAGAAGTTATCTAAATAAGCATTTATTGTCAAACTAATAATATCACAAAGAACTAATTTTTGGAAGGCTAATAAGAAAGTAGAACTAAAGTAATATAAAATCGTGGTATCCAATGTGGCAGACACTAGCTACATATGATTATTGAGCATTTGAAATGTGACTACTACAACTGAGGAACTGAATTATTTATTTTTTAAATTACTTTAAACTTAAAAATTAAAGTAGTATAGAATATTTTTTCATCAAACACATCTTCATGGTTTTGCTAGGACTGCATTTCCTATTCACCATGGTATCATGTAAGATATTATTGTGTTGTCATGTGCGTGTTGGACACATGCCTTGTTTCAGATATAAATACAAAACACACAGACTGACCTGGTTAATATCAAGTATAGAAACACCTTATTTATCTAAGTATCAATGGATAGATTCACTTTAAATAATTGTTTATGCATGTATGAAGCCTTGTAATGTGTGAGATTATTTTGTGCAGGCAGCATGAATTACAGGATTTGAATCACCTTTCACTGGGAAGTTTCATTCTGTAACAGGGTCTCCTCTGGGCCTGAAGACATCTAGTGGCCTGGGAGACCCTTTTGTAAGACTAGTCCTGTCCCTCTGGCCAAAATTATCCAGGAGCACAACACACAGGCCAAAGGAAATTGACCCCAAGTTCCAGCAACACCTTCTCCTAGCTATGTGGCTTTGGGCAAAGTTTTACTAGCTCTGAGCCTCAGTTTCCTCATCCATGAAGTAGAATGTCCTGATCAAAGTGCTGCAGTAGGAATTAAATGAGATGGTATATAGAGAGTACAATGCCCAGTGGCTGGCACCCAGTAAGTGCTTAATATGTGCTGAACCTTTTTCTGTTCCCTTTCATTTCCTTGGAGAAAAGCAAACTCATCAGCTAAAGGAAGGGACTGGAATAGACCTGATTCTCCTGTGTTCTTGGTCTGGTTATAGACCCTGGAACAGGCTCCCCCTAATGCGGAACAATGACCAAGCCTGACCCTGTGTCCCTACCCCAGCCCCAGGCTGCACAGGGCCTTTGTTATGGCCTTGGTTTACTTTAATTTCCCTTGGATCCCAAAATGGCCATTCCAGACAGGCCTTCTCCCAGCCAGCCACCCCCGGGGATGGCCATGTGGAAGCCTGCATTTGTCAAATGACAGATTTAATGAAAAACGAGGCACAGACTCACATGCATTAAAGAAGTAACTGAGCTTTGGGGGCTACATCACACAACAAAACCAGTTCTGTGCAGCCAACCTCAGCGAGACTGATTTCCTTAAGTCCTTCTTCTTGCTCCGATATATCATCTCAGGAAATCAATATTGTGGCGTTGCCTTCTGAACAGTACCCTCTTCTGACCTTATATGAATTGTTGGATGGGAGCCTGGGAAATTTCTCCCATCGAGTCATTTCCTTGTTGATCAGAAGCCAGCTTCTTTGTTGCTTTAATGCAAGAAAGACTCAGCTTGTTGAGCCAGCCAGCCTGGATACTTCTGTCAACATGACATACATAGATCTGAATATGAGATCAACTTTAGGCCCCAAGAGCTGTCTAGGGAGGGAAACTGAAATAATGGGAAAGTCAAGTTTTGGTGCATCGCTTGTCTATTTGTGGTGAAGGTGATTTGAGAGACAGTAGGGGGAGAGACAGAGAAAGTGTTTAGGTGTAGCCTGGGGGATGGTAGAACAGGGCAAGGCAGATTTACACCTTCCTGGAGGCCGCACGAGGTCTGGAACCAGCTTTGGATGATCTTAACCTTGGCTTTATTTGGTCACACAGAGGAGCCAGATCCGGGGAACACAAGTCACATTAAACCCACGGGAGGGGCTTCCCTGGTGGTGCAGTGGTTAAGAATCCGCCTGCCAATGCAGGGGACACAGGTTTGAGCCCTGGTCCAGGAAGATCCCACACGCCGCGGAGCAGCTAAGCCCATGCGCCACAACGGCTGAGCCTGTGCTCTAGAGCCCGCGAGCCACAACTACCAAGCCCGCCATGCCACAACTAGTGAAGCCCATGCACCTAGAGCCCATGCTCTGCAATAAGAGAAGCCACCGCAATGAGAAGCCAGCGCACCTCAACGAAGAGTAACCCCCGCTCGCCACGACTAGAGAAAGCCCACGCGCAGCAAATGAAGACCCAACGCAGCCAAAAACACATAATGATAAATAAAATAAATATAAAAGAGAACTTTAAAAACCCACGGGAGGCCAAGTATAGTCCAGCGATACTTTCTTAATTTGTTATTGGAGAGCCTGGACCAGTGACAGGGAAGGTGTGCTCAGGAGACAGATTGCAAGTCAGATGGTTGCTTGGTATGTGTGAAGTTGGAGCAAAGGGAGCAGGATCTTCTTGTGGAATTGCAGGTTGAGGCTGTGATAAGAGTCTGAAATGTTCTCCTTCTCCTTTGTTTCTTCTTCTATCCTTCCCGCTTCCCTTTTATCGCCCCGCCCTCTCTTCCTCCCTCCATTCAGGGGTTAATGAGCTTTCATCACGCGTCTGGTCTTTGCCAGGCACTGCGAATATACACATCACCGTTTCTATCCCCAGGAGCTCATATACAATCTAATGGGGAGACAGGTAAGGAAACAGAGGATACGGAACACACGTGCTGATAATGGCTTCTTCGCCTTTAAAGCAGGTGGGCTCGGAAGGCTATGGTGAGGATTCACCAAGTTAGCGATGAGCACAGTGCATGGCTCACAAGCACCCAGGAAGAGTTGGCTCCTGTTATTTTGATCCCTCGTCTTCTTTATCTTGATGAACAAAGAGCTGTGGGCACATAGCAGAGGAGAGGGGTGTTCTCCAGGAAGTCAGGAAAGGCTTTCCCTCTGGAGGGAATCAGAGCCAGTGTGGAAGGAAGAGTGGGTCTCCCCTGACTGGAGAGGGGACATGAGGGTCCCAACCAAGAAACCGGAGGCTGGACACTGCCTTCCGTGAGTGACCAGGGACAGTGAGACAGAGGAGGGAGGGGAACAAGGACAAGAATAAAACAGAGATGAGGTCAGATTTTAATGTGCTGAGTGGACTCAGGAATAATGGAGGCTTTTAAACAGTGAAAGCATGATTGGATTTGTAGAAAGTTAGCACTAATGATGGCACGTAGCTAGGGTTAGGTAAGTTGCAAAAAGACGAATTAGGAGGTACTTTCAATAGAGCAAGATTCAAGATGATGGGACCCACACCGAGGTTGTATAAACGGAGATGGAAAAGAGATGCTAGATCTATGAGATGTTGAGGAAGCAGATCAATTAGAAAATGATTACTGATGAAACGCTGGAGGTGAATAAAAGGAATGGTTGAGTCTATGCCTTCAGGTGCTTGGAAGGATGGTGGTCTCTTATTTATTATTTATTTATTTATTTATTTTTATTGGAGTGTAGTTGCTTTACAATCTTGTGTTAGTTTCTGCTGTACAACAAAGTGAATCAGCTATACATATACATATATCCCCTCTTTGGGGGATTTCCTTCCCATTTAGGTCACCACAGAGCATTGAGTAGAGTTCCCTGTGCTGTACAGCAGGTTCTCATTTGTTGTCTATTTTATACAGAGTATCAGTAGTGTATATGTCAACCCAATCTCCCAATTCATCCCACTCCCCCTTCCCCCGCCCCCAGTATCCATACGTCTGTTCTCTACGTCTGTGTCTCTGTTTCTGCTTTGCAGATAGGTTCATCTGTATCATTCTTCTAGATTACACGTATAAGTGATATTGAACGATATTTGTTTTTCTCTTTCTGACTTACTTCACTCTGTGTGATGGTCTCTAGGTCCAGGATGGTGGTGTCTTTACCCAAGATAGGCACTGAAGGAGAACAGAAGTGTAGGAGGGGAAGGTGATTTCAGCTTGGAGGAGGTTACAGGTGCTAGAGAGACATCAGGTGGAGATGGGGTGACGATTGAACATGCTGCTTGGGGTTTGTCAGTAGGCACTCCTGGAAAGTCCTGGTCACTAGAGGAAGTGGAAGACAGACAAACAACTGGGGTTGTTCAGAGAAGAGATCCCAGGTTAGGACACTGAGAGAGTAACACAGAGAGGCAGGAAAGGAAGATGAGAGGGCAGGTGTGATCAAGTAGCACAAAGGCGCAGTGACATGAGGACTGACTGACGAGAGATGACGTGTAGTGTCTGGGGTGGTGCTTTTCAGATAGGTCTCACTCCTGGATAGATATGGACAAGTACTAGTGACTCATCCAACTTCACTTTTCTTAAATTCCTTATTAGTCAACAGAAGCTTTGTTGGCTGCAATAGAGCTTCTTGTCCACTCTACTGCCTGGCCCAGTGGTGTTTAAACAAAGGTTGAACAATGGGATCTTACAATTTTCAGCCTGACAGCCTGTCTTCCTTGAGGCTGGTTATTAAGATTTCAGAAGCTCCTTCATCCATCCAGGAGCACACTGATCTCACTTTAGGTGGATGGCTTCCATGGAAACTCATCTCATTGATTTGTTAATCATTTCTCTTTGTGCTAATGTCAGCAAGTGACCCGTCCTGGCTCTGTCTCCCCACTCTGGCTCTGATCTATGTGGAGTGTGGTGACAGGTGGGGTGGGACATGCCCATCCCTGGCTATAAAGGTGGCCATCCCTTCCACACTATTTGTACGGCCTTGTGAGATAGAGAGAAAATGGTCTCCATATGGAAATCATGTAAGAGGACCGTGCAGCCTGGTTTTAAACCCTGGCCACCCCACGTTTGGCGTGTGGGATGCCTGGAAAGTTATTGAAATGCTCTGAGCCTCCACCACTTCATCTATAAAATGGAAATAAATCCTAACTTATAGGGCTATTGGGGGAATTCAATGAGGTGAGATGAAAAGTAGAGCAGAGCAACCAACAGCTTGTAATTATTGAACATTTGGATTGTTTCTAATTGCCATTATGACTATTCTAGAAACAGTTAACTTGTGAAGGAGGCAGTTGAGCTCATTCAGAATCTCTTCCTGAAGGCTCTATATTTTGACTCATTAAGGTTTTACTTTAAAACAGGGAGAGGGAAGAAAATTCACATAAGTTTGCATGGGGCTGTGATTATAAATACTGTAAGGGATGATAAGCCTTAGATTGGAAAAGTGAACATGTAGCCTCGGATCCTGTTTCCCGCTCAGGGGAGAAAATTGTCCCAGTCTCCTGCCTGTCACTTCCCACCCAAGGACCAGATCAGGTGTCATCCCTCCATCCTTATCTCTTTCCCTCCTTCTCCTACTTCGCTCCTTCCTAACTCCCTCCTTTCCTCTTTACCCCCTCCCTCTAGGGATCCACGCTGGAGAATCTAAGCCGATCACTGGCCCGTCCTGCACTTTGGGTTGAGAAACTGTGGGGTTTGGTGGCTGTTTCTCTGTGAGACTGACCAGTTGTTGACATTTATTTTGACTGCTCTCTGTAATACACCTTTATTACCGTTTTTTGTTTGTTTGGCCACGCTGCACAGCATGTGGGATCTTAGTTCCCCAGCCAGGGATTGAACCCATGCCCCCTGCATTGGAAGCACAGAGTCTTAACCACTGGACAGCCAGGGAAGTCCCTGACCATTCTTCTTTTGAGAATTGTTTGGTCTCGTCTTTTGCCCAATTGACTTCCTATTTAGAGTGTTTGTTTGTAATAGTTTTTTGGTAGTTGTTTTAGTGGGAATAGTTTCTGACATATTTTTCAGAAATTTTCCCTGTTTGCTTTTAAGTGGGCAATATACACATATATACCAAATTTAAAACACTCAGAAGGGATCATAGGGAAAAGAAAGGATCCCTCCCCCTTCCTTGGCCCCCCTCACCTACTGCCCTTCTCTAAAGGCAACTAGTGATACTGGAATCTTATATATCCTACCTGAGATATTGCATGCATATCCAGATTATAGGTACATATATGAATATGTATGTATATGTGTATATATATTAATTATATGTATATATGTGTGTATGTGTGTATATATATGTATATATATATTACACACATGGTATATTGGTTTATACCTAGCTTTTTCACTTAACTAATATCTTGCTGGTCATTCCATATCCGTTTTTAAGTAAATTCTTTTAAATGGAGATGTAATTGACATATAACATTATATTAGTTTCAAGTGTACAATATAATGATTCGATATATGTGTGTTTTGCAAAATGAACACCACAATAAGTCTAGTGAATACCCATCACCACACCTTGACATCCTTGTCAAATATTAGTTGATTATATATGTGTAAGTTTATTTCTGGGCTCTCTGTTCTGCTCCATTGATTTATGTGTCTGTTTTTATGCCAGTATCATATGCTTGATTATACTATGAATGTGAATATGAATAATATGCATATGAATATGATTATGAATAAGGTTACAAATTTTCTTTTCTTGTGATGAGAAATTTTAAGATCTACTCCCTAGCAAGTTTCAAACAAGCAATAAGGTACTATTAACTACAGTCACCGTACTGTACATTACATCCCCAGGACTTATTTATTTTATAACTGGAAGTTTATACCTTTTGACTGACTTCACCCATTTCACCCTTCCCCCCACCATTTCTGGCAACCACCAATCTGTTCTCTGTATCTATGAGTTAGGTTTTTTGTTTTGTTTTTTTAGATTCCATATATAAGTGTGACCGTGTGGTGTTTGACTTACCTCGCCTAGCATAATGCCCTCAAGGTTCATCCATGTTGCCACAAATGGCAGAATTTCCTTGTTTATTGTGGCCAAATGGTATCAATATCTCATTTTATACACACACACATACACACAAACACACACACACAGATATTTTTTCTTTCTGTATTCATTCATCAATAGATGGACACTTAAGTTGTTTCCATGTCTAGACTGTTGTAAATAGCGCTGCAATGGACATGAGGGTGTAGATATCTTTTCAATTTAGTGTTTTCATTTCCTTTGGATAAATACCCAGGAATGGAGTTGCTGGATCATATGGTGGTTCTATTTTTAATTTTTTGAGGAACCTTCATACTGTTTTCCATAGTGGCTGCACCAACTTACATTCCCACCAACAGTGCACAAGGGTTCCCTTTTCTCCACATCCTCGCCAGCACTTATTATGTCTTATTTTTTCGATAATAGTCATTCTAACAGGTGTGAGGTGATATCTCATTGTGGTTTTGATTTGCACTTTCCTGATGATTAGTGATGTTGAGTACCTTTTCCTGTACCTATTGGTCATTTTTATGTCCTCTTTGGAAATATATCTCTCCCTCTGTTTATTTTATCTTTGATTTCTTTCATCAGTATTTTATAGTTTTCTGAGTACAGATCTTTTGCCTCCTTAGGTAGGTTTATTCCTATGTATTTTATTCCTTTTGTTGTGATGGTAAATGGGAGTGTTTCCTGAATTTCTCTTTCTGATATTTTGTTGTTAGTGTATAGGAATGTAAGAAATTTCTGTACATTACTTTTGTATCCTGCAACCTTACCAAATTAATTATTAGTTCTAGTAGTTTTCTGGTGGCATCTTTAGGATTTTCTATGTATAGTAGCATGTCATTGGCAAACAGTGACAGTCTTACTTCTTCTTTTCCAATTTGTATTCCTTTTATTTCTTTTCCTTCTCTGATTGCTGTGGCTAGGAATTCCAGTACTATGTTGAATAATAGTGGTGAGAGTGGACATCCTTGTTTTGTTCCTGATCTTAGAGGAAATGCTTTCAGTTTTCACTCTTGAGAATGATGTTTGCTGTGGGTTTGTCATATGGCTTTTATTATGTTGAGGTAGGTTCCCTCTATGCCCACTTTCTGGAGAGTTTTTATCATAAATTGGTTTTGAATTTTGTCAAAACCTTTTTCTCCATCTATTTAGATGTTCATATGGTTTTTATTCTTTAATTTGTTAATATGGTGTATCACATTGATTGTTTTGTATATACTGAAGAATCCTTGCATCCCTGGGATAAATCCCACTTGGTCATGGTGTATGTATGGTCAATGTGTTGTTGGATTCTGTTTGCTAGTATTTTGTTGAGGATTTTTGCATCTATGTTCTTCAGTGATATTGGTCTATAATTTTCTTTTTTTGTGATATCATTGTCTGGTTTTGGTATCAGGGTGATGGTGGCCTCATAGAATGAGTTTGGGAGTGTTCCTCCCTCTGCAATTTTTTGGAAGAGGTTAAGAAGGATATGTGTTAACTCTTCTCTAAATATTTGGTAGAATTCGCCTGTGAAGCCATCTGGTCCTGGACTTTTGTTTGTGGTGAGATTTTTAATTACAGTTTCAATTTCATTACCTGTTGGTCTGTTTATATTTTCTAATTCTTTCTGGTTCAATCTTAGAAGGTTGTACTTTTCTAAGAATTTGTCCATTTCTTCCAGGTTGTCCATTTTATTGGCATATAGTTGCTGGTAGTATTCTCTTATAATCTTTTGTATTTCTGCAGTGTCAGTTGTAATCTCTCCTTTTTCATTTCTAATTTTATTGATTTGAGTCCTCTTCCTTTTTTTCTTGATGAGTCTGGGTAAAGGTTTATCAATTTTGTTTATCTTCTCAAAGAAAAAGCTTTTAGTTTTATTGATTTTTGCTATTGTTTTCTTTTCTTCTGTTTCATTTATTTCTGCTCTGATCTTTATGATTTCTTTCCTTCTACTAATTTTGGGTTTTCTTTGCTTTTCTTTTTCTAGTTGTTTAAGTATAAGGTTACATTGTTTATTTGAGATTTTTCTTGTTTCTTGAGGTGAGCTTGAATTGCTATGAACTTCCCTCTTAGAACTGCTTTCTTTGCATCCCATAGGTTTTGGATTGTTGTGTTTTTGTTGTCATTTGTTTCTATGTATTTTTTAAATTTCTTCTTTGATTTCTTCAGTGATCTCTTGGTTATTTAGTAGCACACTGTTTAGGCTTCATGTATTTGTGGTTTTTACCATTTTTTCCTCTAATTTATTTGTAATCTCATAACGTTGTGGTTGGAAAAGATGCTTCATATGATTTTAATTTTCTTAAATTTTCCAAGGTTTATGAGAAAACCATAATTCAAAAAGAGTCATGTACCAAAATGTTCATTGCAGCTCCATTTACAATAGCCCAGAGATGGAAACAACCTAAGTGCCCATCATTGGATGAATGGATAAAGAAGATGTGGCACATATATACAATGGAATATTACTCAGCCGTAAAAAGAAAAGAAATTGAGTTATTTGTAATGAGGTGGAGAGATGTAGAGTCTGTCATACAGAGTGAA
Source organism: Lagenorhynchus albirostris (assembly GCF_949774975.1). NCBI lineage: Eukaryota > Metazoa > Chordata > Mammalia > Artiodactyla > Delphinidae > Lagenorhynchus > Lagenorhynchus albirostris. Next base: position 159,338,249 of record NC_083095.1, on the reverse strand, counting down.
GTAAGTCAGAAAGAGAAAGACAAATACTGTATGCTAACACATATATATGGAATTTAAAAAAATGTCATGAAGAACCTAGGGGTAAGACAGGAATAAAGACACAGACCTACTAGAGAACGGACTTGAGGATATGGGAAGGGGGAAGGGTGAGCTGTGACAAAGCGAGACAGAGGCATGGACATATATACACTACCAAACGTAAGGTAGATAGCTAGTGGGAAGCAGCCGCATAGCACAGGGAGATCAGCTCGTTGCTTTGTGACCGCCTGGAGGGGTGGGATAGGGAGGATGGGAGGGAGGGAGATGCAAGAGTGAAGAGATATGTGAACATATGTATAACTGATTCACTTTGTTATAAAGCAGAAATTAACACACCATTGTAAAGCAATTATACCCCAATAAAGATGTTAAAAATAAATAAATAAATAATGAAACAAATGCAACAAGGTAAAATAAAACCACAACAGGAAAAAGAAAAACAAAAGGTGAGGGCGGGGGAACAAGCCAAAAGGAGAGAACAATAACAAAGTATAAAGAATAAAATAAAATTAGAAAAATAAAATATTTATTAGAAGAAATAAAAATATAAATGAATCAACAACAATGAATCAACAAGGTAAAACAGAACCCCAATCTAAAAGAGGAAAAAAAAAAAAAGCCTTGTCTATGGTTGTGTGGTTTAGGTGGGGGTGGAACTTATGCAGGGGAGGGGTTTAGGGTGGGGTGGACCTTGCAGGGTGGGGGGTGATGTTTGAGTGTGGGGCGGGGCCTAGGGTCAGGACACAGCAGCCAGAAAAGGCCTTGGGGCGGGGCCTAGGTGGGGGGACGTTCAAGGGGCGGAGCCTCTGCTTAGGACCTGTGTGGAAGGAGAGAGGCAGCACCAGGAAAGGAGGGCCTCTGGAGTGTGGAGTTTCCAGGTAAGGCCCTGGGTGAGGGTATGTGGGTGGGGTTTAGGCCCAGCGAGTTGGAGGGGGTCTCCGAGTGTAGATGTAGGGCCCTGGGTGGGGGTGTGGGGCGGGGCTTGGGTTCTGCGTGGCGGGAGGGAGGCTCCGAGGGCAGAGGTTTAGGCCTGGGAGCCCAATAGGCTCCCTGGTGCCTAAGTGGCCAGGGAACGCACTGGCCGTGTTCCCTTCCGTTACTTTACACTCCTCCCCACTGTCTCCCCCAGGGTCTTTCCCGTCCCCCCTGGACCCCTAACCATGGGTGGGTCCTGCTGGGTGTAGGAGCTCCTCCCCAAGTGGGCAGGGGAAACCTGGCCCCTGGGAAATTGTCCCCCCATTTCCCCCTTTGGGCGTGGGATCCCTTCCCCTCCCCCTGCCACTCCTCAGGGGCGCCAGTCTCATCCCGCTTCCACTTCTCCTCCCCCCTCACTCCTCCCCATGCCCCACATCCCACCTGGTCGCTGGGGGTTCCCCCCATCCCCTTAGGTGTCTGTGGTCCCCTACCAGTGCCTGGTAGGTGCCCTAGTTGTGTGGAGACGTGAATTCCGTGTCCTCCTAGTCCGCCATCTTTTTCCACTCCCCCCATCTTCTTTTAAAGTCAAACTCAAATCCCACTTTCCCCAAGAAGCCTGTCCTCAGCTCTCTAACCCATTTGCTCTTTCCTTGTACTTTTATTTAGAACCACGTCCCTGAGCTCTGACCACACCAACAGCCCTCAGTCCCCTTTAGAGAAGACACCTTAGAATTCTTTCTATATTCCCTCTCCCCTCTCCCAGCTGCCCACACAGTGCTGGATACATGGTAGGCGCATTTGGCTGGATGAAATGATCACTCAGACAATTCAACAATTAATGCTTGGTCCCATCACCATGGCTGTGAGAGTCCATTTCCCACTGAAATCCCCACTAGCTTTTGAAGGCGAGCAGAAATCAGAGTGATTTGCCTTTTCCGAGCTTGCCATACTTGTTCCTTTTCCATGATTTATCTTCAGGAATCCAAAGGAGCAGGAGGGACCTGGCTGTTGATTACAAAATGGCTGGGAGACAAGAAGGAAAGGGGTGTAGAAACCTGGCAAACAACCCTCATTGCTGAAATGTCAAACCGACTGAAGTCAAGCCCATTAATCTTGTTTTATTGCAAGATTCAAAATCGCCATGCTACGGCAGCCACAGAATTGATGGATGGGTTTCCCTGCGTTCATCTAGCACCTCGGCTGCCTGAGAAACCAGATCTCAGATGAGCAGGGAGAGGAAATTAAAATGGCCTTCTGAGGTTCTTCGGTAACTGCTAGTAGGGAAAGATGGGGCATTCAGGGTCTCTGGCAGCCAAGGTGCTTACACTTGGTTTTCACTGCATTTTTTGGTAAGCAAATCAAAGAAACAGCAGTGCTGAAGCCACCATGGTAAATCTTCAGCAACTTCTGCTCCAGTGAGGGGGTGAGAGTGGTCACAACCTGGCTGCCCTGTTGCTTGAGGCCACCAGGCTGTGATCTTGTTTGACTTCTTGCTGATGAAGTAGGTGAAAGATGGTAACGTCTGGCTGTTTTAATTTGCAATTTTTTGATCACTGGGGAGCCTAAATCTTTTTCCATATGTCAGTTTTCTAGTCAGATTTCCTCTTTTGTAAATAACCATTTTCCTTGTGCCCCTAATATAATTCATAATTCAGTTCAGCAGTTCCACATTGATTGTGGGCCTATGTGCCCAGCACATTCAGTGCAAGATACACAGATATATGTATGTTCCATTTCCTAATACAGTGCAGGGGTGGGGATGGCGAGAGAGAGAGTCAAAACCAAAGTATCACTTCACTGCAATATGGCTGATAGGGATACTTCCAGAGTATTTCCCTGGTTTTGCTGTGATTTTTGTTATTTTTAGAGAACACAGAGGTATTTGTATTTTTTATGTTGTGCATCATATATCTTGGAATCGCCTGGTCATTATCTTTGCTCATTCTTTTTCTGTTCTTCTGTTGTTCTTGTCTTTGTTAATTTGTAGAAGCTCTTTAGGTATTTTGGAAATTAATTCTTTGTCTTTAGAAGTGCCACGCATATATTTTCTAATCTTTTTGTTTAACTTTATTGCATTTTTATCATGCCAAAAAGTGTCATTTTCAGAACATTCTTTAACATCATATATTGATAAAATAACCTCAAAATGGACTAAAGACCTAAAGGTAAGACCCAAACCATAAGACTCTTAGAAGAAAACATAGGCAGAACACTCTTTGACATAAATCGTAGTATTGTTTTTGTGGATCTGTCTCCTAAAGTAAAGGAAATAAAAGTAAACATAAAAAAAATGGGACCTAGTCAAACTTACAAGCTTTTGCACAGCAAAGGAAACCATCAGCAAAACTGAAAGACAACCTACTGAAAGGGAGAAAATATTTGCAAGTGATATGACAGATAAAAGGTTAATATTCAAAATACATCAACAGCTCATACAACTCAACAGCAAAAAAACAAACAACTTGATTAAAAAAATGGGCAGAAGATCTGAATATATTTTTCCGAAGAAGACATACAGTTAGCCAACAGGAACATGAAAAGATGCTCAACATCACTAATCATCAGGGTAATGCAAATCAAAACCACAATGAAATATCACCTCACACCTGTCAGAATGGCCATCATCAAAAAGACCAGAAATAACAAATGTTGGTGAGGATGTGGAGAAAAGGGAACCCTTGTGCACTGTTGGTGGGAATGTAAATTGATGCATCCACTGTGGAAAACAGTATGGAGGCTTCTCAAAAACTAATAATAGAACTACCATTTGGCACAATAATTCCACTCTTGGATATATAATAAAGAGAGAGAGAGAGAGAGAAAACACTAATTCCAACATGTACATGCACCCCAATGTTCATACCAGCATTATTTACAATTGCCAAGATGTGGAAGCAGCCTAAGTGTCCATCAACAGATGAATGGATAAAGAAGATGTGGTTCATATATACAGTGGAATATTACTCAGCCATAAAAAAGAATGAAATTTTGCCATTTGCAACAATATGGATAGACTTAGAGAGCCTTATGCTAAGTGAATTAAGTCAATCAGAGAAAGACAAGTACTGTATGATATCTGAAAAATGAAATAAATTAGTGAATGTAACAAAAAAGAAGCTGACTCATAGATATAGAGAACAAACTAGTGGTTACCAGTGGGGAGAGGGAAGAGGGAGGGGTAAAATAGGGGTAAAGGATTCAGAGGTACAAACTACTATGTATAAAATAAACAAGCTACAAGATATATTGTACAACACAGGGAATATAGCCAGTATTTTATAATAAATATAAGTGGAGTATAACCTTTAAAAATTGTGAATCACTATGTTGTACACCTAAAGCTTGCATAATACTGTACATCAGTTATACCTCAAATTAAAAAATTGTCATTTTGATGTAGTCAGATTTTAAAATATTTTTCTTTGTGATCAGTGCTTTTTACCTTTAAGAAATAATTCCCTACTCTCAGCCTATAAAAATATTCTCTGATGTTTTCTTCTAATCCATTTCAAACTTTTTCTCAGTTAGATGTAGAAATTAGAAACAAATAGGATGAATTAAAAATTTTTTTAGTACTTAAGAACTTATGATGTTGGGTGGAGATTGTAAATGTCCTAAATATTTAGACAGGTTTATCAATAAATCCGTGAGGACCTTTGAGAAATTTTAGTGACTTATTCGTGTTTCCTTTTGCTTTTGACTCTGTCTGTTTTAGGGGTGTGTGAGTGTGTGTTGTGTCATCTTTATACATACTCATACCCATACAGACAGTCGCATGCATACACACACACACACACACACACACACACACACACACACACACACACACACACACCCTGAAGAATAACTATCCTTGAAATTGATAAATTTCTTATCCTACAACTATATGTAATATTGCCATATACTTAAAATTTTTCCTGTACTATTAGTTACTAGAATCTCATTCTCATATTTAATGATCTATTTTGTATTTCTTATATTGTTAAAAGGTTGACCGGAGGCTTGTTCTGATTGTTCTGTTTGCCTTTAAGAGTTGTAGCTTTTAGTAACACTGCTATAACTACTACTATTCTTACAGAAACAGTAACTACCACTTCAAACTCTTAAGATTCATTCATCCTTTATCAGTTTTTTACCAGACACTGTGCTATAAGCTTTACCAGACATTATTGAATTTAATTTTTACAACAACCCTATAAAAATGGCACTGTTACCCATATTTTACAGATGAGAAACATGGGAAAATGGATCACAGAGAAATTAACCAGATATTCCAAGGTTGCAGAGCTGTGTGTGTTGGAGTGAAGACAAGCAACCCAGGTCCATTTGACTTCCCCTTTGGAGCCCTTTAAACCCTACATTTCACTGCTTTTCTCTTTTTTCTTTTCTTCTTATTCCATTGCTTCTTTATTTCAGTTATTTTTCTGGTATTGTTTTATTTCTTTTATTTTTCCCTTGATGTGATTTTCTGTTACAAAAGTGTTAAGTTCATTCTCGTTTATTCTCCCATCTCTCCCTGTCTCTTTCTGTCTCTCTCGGTTTCAGTTTCCTCTTTGTCTCAGCAACATGCAAGGCGTTATTCTTAGTTTCTAGATGTCTGAGTATTTTTTCTTTTTAATATCTATTTGAATTTTTAACTTATTGCATTGTGATCTCAAAGTATTATCTATAAAACTTTTTCTCTTGTGTTTATAGATATGATTTAGTATGCAATCATTTTTGCTTATAGACCAGGTATGTATACTTCAAAAGAAAAAGTAATCCATATTTGTGGATTATGAAACTTAGTATAAGTCTGTTATAGGTACTGCATTTATTGTGTCTTTCGTTTTTTCTATGTCCTTATTTAATCTCTTGTCTACTTGCATCTGTAATAGACTGATAACGGTAAATTACCTTCTCCCTCCCAAAACAACAAAAAAAGCACATTTTTGTTTCATTTCTTGTGCATTTTTATAGTATTTTGCTGTATGTGCTTGCAAGTCTTATGTAAAACTTTTGCTTTTAAGCACTGTGCTGTCCAGAATTCATCTGGCTGTTCCTTGGTTTGAATTTGACAGGCATATTCTGGCCCATGAATTTATTTTTAACTTTTAGAATCTTTCTGCTGCAGAAACATATCTTACGGACAACTTAACGGTAACTTTAAAAAAAATACAATCTTTAGTGAATTCCCTGGTGGTCTAGTGGTTAGAACTCGGCACTCTCACTGCTGTGGCCCGGGTTCAATCCCTGGTCGGGGAACTAAGATCCCACAGGCCGAGAGGCACAGCCAAAAAGAGAAAAATTGTACAATCTTTAAATAGCTTGGTGGGCCACTTACATTCACTTTTATAAACACCACACCGTGTTTATCATCTGTCATCCCACTTTATGTCTACTTGTCCTCTGTCTTCTCTTTTGATTTTTGATGTGTGTTTTGATAAACGATTGTTTTATACTTCATTTTCTGTCTTAAAGAACTTTAAAAAGTAACCCTCTAATTTTTAAAAAATAATTTACGATCAATGAGACATTCCATGAACATTCTTACAGCTACAGTCAGCATTTCTAAACTTTCTAAACAAGCACAACTTTTAACTCCCCTTTATAGCCTATGAAAGATGAATTTTACAGGTTTTACTTCTTTTCCTTCGTCCTCCTTTCTCATCCCTTTCTCATCCCGTCGGAACATAGATGGCTGGCTGGGGCCCCACAGCACATGGGGCTGCTGGGGCGGAAGCCAGGATTAAATGTGTCATGAGTCCAGGGAAGGAGGAGGCTGGGCCAGATCTGAAGGCAAGAGCAGGGATGATGCAGCCACCCTCTGGTGTCTCTGGACCCCAGGCTGCCTTTCTTTCATTGTTTCTCCCCCTGTCCAGGCTGAGTCAGTTCCTGAGCTTCCAAGGCCATCCTGCCTGACTCAGCATGCCTGCCACCTTGAAGCATTGGCAAGGCACGGAGACAGAGGCGTGGCCCGTAAAAAATGATTTTCCTTAGGAAGGGAAGGACCATGAATTCTCAAATCTCTGCAAACATGGGATAATTAGGTGGTCCAATGGTTTATGAATTTAATGCAGATAAGTGCAACTTAATGCACGGCGACAAAAAATTTTAATTGCTGATACACATCAATGGCTTCTGATTCCTTGGGAATGTTCGGGAGATGAAAAGGTGTGCTCTGGGCTTTAATAAGAGAGAGAATTGTATAATCTCAGAGCACAAGGGGGTCTTTGAGGCATCAACTTGCCCACAGTGAATCCACACTCTCATCTTCCCATTGGTCTCACCGAACACACAAACAGTCTGCGGCAAAATCGTAGATGTATATTGTTGTCCATTCCATGTGGATACAAACTATTTCTATTCCTATTTTCTGAATGGGATAGGAAAGAACATATTTGCCAAATCAGTGACCACATACCATGTACCTGAAGCCATATTAATCTGTCCTAACAAAGAAACTACAGCTGTGATCAGGGTTATCACTTGCAGTTGTCTCTAGCCATCCTCCAGGATACATGGGCTTTCTGCAGAGGGGCCATACTTAAGAATTACCTGGAGACATGCAGGTGACAACACCTCTGCTCCTACCTGAGGGTAGTACTTATCTCTGCCTCCTTCCCAGGGATGCAATATGATTTCTGATTTATTCTCTTGTCAGGATGGGGTTATTTCAGAGGTTTCCATTTGGCTTTTCCTCTAGACAGCTAGTACCCCACAGGCCAGGGACCCAATGAACTGCTGAGTGTTACAATCCCAATTATGCACTTGGGGACCAGAAAAGTGATCACTGTATGAGTCTGTGGATGTAGCGGACCCTCCATAACCTGGACGTTGGGAAGGAATCTGTTTATTACCTGGCCCCCATATTTCCCTATCAGCAGGGCCATGATGAAGTTTTTGGTCTCTAGGGATCAATGTCAACTGTGACTAACAATCCTTGAAATATCTGGGCGTTCTCCTCTCCTTGGTATACAGCTACCTTAGTACATAGTTGTAGGTTCCTTTGTGAAAGGACAGGAAGATTATTTGATGTGCATACTTGCCAGAATGTTGCGGGATCCTTCCTTTTGGGGACCCAGCCACCTGTTACGTCCATGAGTTCTCAGTCTAAAATTTGACTCAGGTACAGAAACCAGGCAAAAGTTGTAGCATTGTACATTGGGGCAACTTCTGTCAACCTACTGGTCATCTAGCCTTGAATTCTTCTGCTGCTATAAGCTGGCCAGTACCTTTGTTTATTGCCCATACATTTGGCCTCTAGAGATTCCATAGTCTATTATGGGTCATGGTCCCATAGCTACCGCTCTGTCCTCACTGGTCATTACAATAATTGCAACTTGTTGGCTTTTGGTGGTTAAGCCCCCATGCCCTGCATAAGCCAAATTCTGTAACAGCCTCTTTTGCTGTCAGCCCTGGCCTACAGAGGAGACCCCTGCTGGACTTAGTGCACATTCCTTCTGGGTTTGGTAAATAGTGTGTTTTCTCGTCTTCCTATAGAACCGAATCCTCTGCTGGAGGTTCCAGTCAAACTGGGCAAAAGGAGAGGTGAAAATGCAATGTAGGCTTAACAAAACCTTGCTGCTCCTAGAGGGCTCTCTGGAGCAAGCAGTGGTCATTAGAGTTGCATTCTTTTGGACCCAAATGACCAGGCCTTTATACTCCCACCTCAGTCACAAGGTGAGAGCTGCACAGGGAAGGGCATCTCGGCAAGGCAGGTCTCTGCAGCAGAGGTGGCCCTGGAGGAGCTGACAACCACAGCTGTTTGCTGACTCCTGGCCTTGCAGTAGGGTAGGTCCTTCCTGGAAGGGAGAGTTGGGCAGTGCATCTCAGTGTCTATTACAAACCTCTTCAGCTTTCGTCCCTGATGGTATTTCTGAAGCGCCTCTGGGATGCGGTGATGATGCCTCTGTTGGCCGTTCCCCTGGACTTACACTGGAAATGTAGAAAAAGTTCTGGGCCCTGAAGGTGTCAGGTCTGAGAGGCACTATTGGAGAAGTTACAGATGTAACAGGGCTTTGAGTTCTGGGAGATAAACCTGGAAAGCTCCCCCGGTTGGTGGGTCCAGGCATGAAAACAGGAACCTTGAAGTTGGAGCAGAAACCATCGAGTCAGGGGACAGTGACATGCTAAGGCAGGCGGGCAGTACTCTGTGGGCGAGAGGAGCCGCGGAAGGGTTCTGAACTTGGGGTGGCGTGTCTGGAGATGTGTTATAGGAAGGGTTTTCCAGCAGCCTATGTGGAGGATGCACTGGTGGAGACTGTTATCGGGGGACCAATTAGGGCAGTTGCCATGGTTCATGGGAGAAATAATGAGCACCTGAACTGAGACAGTGATGGAGGTGGGGGAGGGGTGGAGCAAGGGGAATGATGGGAAGGACATTGGGAGGTAAGGATGCCAGGGCAGGTAGACATCGCACATCACACGTCTGGGAGCAGCGGGTCATTCATTCCACTCTCCAATTTCTACGTCTGGGCACATCATTTTCACCAGGTCATTTTCCAGAGCATAAAGTTAGGTGAAGTCAAATGAGGGAAAGGAGCTGAAATGTTTCTATCTCAGAGTCAGGGGAATCAAAGAGGACTGGCAGATGGTTGGAATTTCATGGCTGTTTTCACGCTGCTTCTTCCCCTTCTGCTGTCCTCACCCTGGGATCTCCTTCTTTCTCAGGCTCTCAGGCCTTTGCTCTCTGATGAGCCTTTCTTCTGAAACTTGGTTTTCCCCCACCTTCTGGGGTCCAAACAGCTGACAGAGGGGGGCCGGGGCCGAATAGATAGCCAAGGTCTTCAGAGGGTCATGTTTAGTTCCTAACCATCCCTAAGCTCCCGGCTCTGGTGGCGTCACATGCCCTGGACTCATGGTTCACACCTGCATAGAGCCTGCAGCGGCATTGCCCACAGACTCTGGCTGAAGGGCCCCCGGCCCGGGGCCCAGGCTTTACAGGGCCTTGCCCTAGCTCTCCTCTGGCTGTACCTTGCTCTAAGGGGCAATGAAATGGTGACCCCCCTCCCCCGCCACATTACTGTTCAAGTATTCAGGGCCTCAGAATTCCCTGCCCCGATGGTCCCCAAGTCTGCAACCAGAGTCTGTATTGCTTTTCCCTGCAGCTGTCCCCATGATCCGTGCTCCTCTAGGTTTATGGGGGTGTGGACAGAGTTCCACGTGCAGACAGGGTTGTCTGCATAAGTGTGTGCCAGGCCTCTCCCAGTGCAGGAAGGAGCTGGGGCAGAGGGGAAGGGTGGGGCAGGCACAAGCCAAGGCCCTGTGTCTGCATACTTGTTCTAGACCCTGCGAATATTAGGGGCAGCGCTGCCCTAAAGAAGGGCTTCCCATCTTTAGTGATATGGACATTTCGAGCTGGATAATTTTTTGTTGTGGGAACTGTACTGAACATTGTAGGATTTTTAGCACCATCCCTGGGTCCACCAGACACCAATAACACCGCCCGATCACAATAATTAAAAACGTCCCAGACATTTCCAAATGACCCCTGGACTGTGGGGAAGGAGGCAGGCAAAATTACCACTAGTTGAGAACCACTGCCCCGGGATGATGAGCTGGGTGTAGTTAGTTTGGGGTCATTCTAGTTCAATAAGACCTAAAATTTCTAATTCAAAGAGACCTTTGGGACTTTGCGTAAACAAGTGACTTAGCAAAAACAGAATCGAAACGGTTTTAAATGTGTATCCAAGTTCAATATAAATAATTTCCCTTGGCATATGCAAAGAAGATATAGTAGTGCCTGCTATATGTTTTCTGGTTAGGGGTTGCTGTCAGTGCTGTGAACAGCTGCAGCTGTGACCGAGGACTCTGTCCAAGGACATCATCCTGTTTGGCCCCCCACGAACCACTGTGATGTCACGTCTGCTCGTGGCCTCTTGAACTCCACTTTGGGCTTGTTGAACTGGCTGCAGTGTACAGAGGTCATCCAGCCTCCTGCTGCATCTGGATCCTGACCTGTGACTCAGACCCCAAGGATTCTTCTCCTCAGCCACAGGTCAGCACGGCACAGGCTCTCTTTCTCTGAGAACTGCACAAAACCCCGTGGTGCAGAAATGCCTCCCAGCTAGAGCGCTGGTACTAGGATTGCCTGACTCTAGCTACTGATCAGTCTCTGCTTTCTTAGGCAGTTTTACGCTTCTGGTCAAATGGCTACTAGATAAACCCTTCCCCCGCACCATGTGACTTTTCATCTAAGCATCGTTTACTAAGGTATCCTAGATGTTCGGATTCTTAGAGCCTTGTTGTAGCAACGGCGGAGCCGGATCAAAGGCGTTGACTTTCCCTGGACTGGGCTTGCCCCTTATTGCTTTTTTCTCCTTAGGAGATACTTCTTACTGGTCCTCCCAGGTAGCGCCCGGGGTTTACTGTAGCCCTGACTGGAAATAGGCACCTTTCCCCGATGGAGGTTCTTCTTGCTTATGGCCCCTTCTGCCTGCCCTGCTGCGTTTTGGGAAAATCATAGCCACCTTCCTTGTGGGTAACAATCTCCATCTCTATTCCCCAGCCCCCAGAAACCATCTATGCTACTTTGAAGGTGGACATTCACCCATTATTTATCATCTCCAGAAGGTAGAGAGTATGTATGTCCTGGTCACAGACACGACTTCAGTGCCTGGCACACAGAAGGCTCATGGTAGACTCTGATGTGTAGGTTATCTATTGGAGTGAGCCCTTGGAGTCTTATGATGGAATAATGACTATAGCAGTGGTACTGGCTAAAATCACTTTGGGTTTCATCTGCTTTCAGGTCTTTGTAATAGATTTTGCGAGACTCAAAGTAATGAATGCAGTGGCTGGATTTTGAGGCAGTGACCACGTGCAAGGGGAAAACCTCATTGATTTAACATTTACCTTGTGTGGGCCCTGTTCTAGGTGCTTTACAGACTTGGCCACATTTAATCTTCATAGCAATTCTACAAGTAGCTTTCACCACCTGCATTTTAGAGGCAAAGGAGATTCCGCGGAAGTTGTAAACACGGTCCTTGTCACAGTATTGGTGGCGGAGTCAAGATGTGAGCTCAGGCCTGTCTAACCAGCCTGTGCTCTTTCTCATCTGTGTTGCTGTTTCCTAGATGAAGTAGGGAGACTTGGAGCAGCTGGGGGCAGACATGGGGTCAATGTCCCCTCAGGGTCCTCACCCCTCAACGTTGGCAGAGAAAGAGCATCTCCAAGGAAATGGTAGCTGTTCTTTCTATGTAGATAAAGGGGAAGAAGAATGCTATTATTTTTTATTTTTTAAAAGGAACAAATAAGACTGAAGTTGAAGCCAGCAACAATGACCAAGGCCATCACCAGGCAGTCAGGGGGGAAGGTGAATCCTATGAGCGGCTTTGGGTCAGGGATAAGGGAGCTGCATGAATCCACTCTCCTCAGCTGCTTGTCATAAAAGCGTGGAGGTTGGACTGCATCGCCATTTGAAGTGGCTTATCAGTGATAATATCTTCTTCTCCTTGGTTTCAATATATATGTAAGCACTACACGAAGAAAAGAATCCAAGTACACAAGTTTACGGATTCAGTCTAGATCCACGTGTCATCACCATGGTTGTCTTGTGCACTTAAGAATCTCACTTTCAGCTCTTTTTAATCTCACATTATTAAAGGAGACATCAAGTGTAATTAGCAGCCCCTCAAAAGCACATCGGCTTTCTCATCCTTGAAGAAAGGTTGTTTAATTAATTTGAGCACACCGAGAATCGAGTTATGGAAGTACAAGCAAGCAAACCCACAAACGAAAGATCTAAGCAGGGGAAACTTCTTCAGTTTAACAGCAAACTTATCCTTTGGTCTTCATAATTAAGAGCCCAAACTCTTGTAGACACCATTTCTTTTTTTTTTTTTTTGGTTTCTCTTTTTTTTTTTAATTATAGTTGCTTTACAACGTTGTGTTAGTTTCTGCTGTACAGCAAAGTGGATCAACTCTCCCTATGCCTATATCCCCTCTTTTTTGGATTTCCTTCCCATTTAGGTCACCACAGAGCACTGAGTAGAGTTCCCTGTGCTATACAGTAGGTTCTCATTAGTTATGTATTTTCTACATAGTAGTGTATATATGTCAATCCCAATCTCCCAATTCATCTCCCCCCACTTCCCCCCCTTGGTATCCATATGTTTGTTCTCTATGTCTGTTAGAAACCATTTCTTAATGGCCTACTTGGTCCAAGCTCTTACTAGACCCTTGAAATCGGTTTCCTCATCTCATCCTCACGACAGCCCTTGCACAGGAGATGTTATTTTCCCCATTTCCTACAAGAGAGAACTGTGGCTCAGTAATGTGCTTAAGGTCATGGAGTTAGTAAGTAAAGAATCTGGGATCAGGCTTCCCTGGTGGCGCAGTGGTTGAGAGTCCGCCTGCCGATGCAGGGGACATGGGTTCGTGCCCCGGTCCGGGAAGATCCCACATGCCGCGGAGCGGCTGGGCCCGTGAGCCATGGCCGCTGAGCCTGCGCGTCCAGAGCCTGTGCTCTGCAACGGGAGAGGCCACAGCAGTGAGAGGCCCGCGTACCGCAAAACAAACAAACAAAACAAAACAAAAAAGAATGTGGGATCTTGCAAAGTCTGTCTGGTTCCAAAGCCCAGGCGGTCCACGCTGTACTCAGCAGCCTCCCTCAAGGTCAAAACTTGGAGACGTTAACTAGACATGTGAGTTGCACAAACTGCTTATCTCTGTGGGACCAACTTCCCCCAGTGTAAATTGGAATAACAGTCTCTGTCTCTACCCTCAAGCGGGGGTTATGAAAATGAAAAACGGGGCAATAGGTGGAGATACGTCTTCAAAAATGGTAAGCCTACCTTATAAGTATACAGATATGCTTTCATTCCATGATCAAAGAGAATTGCATTTCTCTCCACTCCATCTAAGTCTATAAGCATTGCCAAGGCTTCTCAATGTATTTATTTTCTTGTTATTTCATTCAACTGGAAAATATTTCCTTAATCCTCCCTTGCTGCCTGGCAAAGCTTCTCTGTCCTTTCGGCCTGCATTCTGTGGTGCTGACACCTTCAGGAAGCCTTCCCTGACTGCCTTCTCCATTTCCTTCCCAGCCCTGGCCTCTGTCATAACTCTTACCACTCTGCACTTTGTCTGTCTTTCCACACATCACTAGACCCAGAGGTCCTCCGGTGCAGGAGCCGTGGTCTCGTGTCTTCTGTCCCCGTGGCAAGGAGTAGGAAGTATATTGCAGTGCTCCGAGGAGGTCTGTTGAACCTAACTACATGGCGTGAAACTATCAAGTCTGAGTTTCTGAGACAGACTTCCAGACCTAAACCCAAGAAGCATCAGGGAGAACCCCCCTGTCCCAAATGAGCCCGAGTGGAGAGTGAGGCCGCAGCTTTGCTCTGCCCTCCTGCCGCTCCCACTGAGCTAACCCAGGTACGGGGGAAAACCATCCTGAGGGCATTCCTGAGTTGCAGGACTTTCTTTTTTTTTTTTTTTTTTTGCGGTACGCGGGCCTCTCACTGTTGTGGCCTCTCCCGCTGCGGAGCACAGGCTCCGGACGCGCAGGCTCAGCGGCCATGGCTCACGGGCCCAGCCGCTCCACGGGATGTGGGATCTTCCCGGACCAGGGCACGAACCCACGTCCCCTGCATCGGCAGGCGGACTCTCAACCACTGCGCCACCAGGGAAGCCCAGGAGGACTTTCGTTTTTAAAACCAGGACAGTCCCAAGCCAACCATCCCTGGACCTTCAGTGCTCAAGCTTTCAGGTTGTTCATCCTAACCCCAGGCCCAAAGATGACTCTGCTTGAGGGAGGGCTGGCTACTACAGCAGGGAGCCTGTCTGCTATCGCAGCCAGCACACAGAGAGGCCTCCGTCTCACCATTACCGGGTAGCATGGGCACCAGAAATGAGAGCTCCAGCTGTCAGAACCCGAATCCTAGAATCTTCTTAGCCAGACACTCGGATGTCTGCTCCCTGGGCAGGGTTGGCTCCAGAGCTGCTGTTTCAGAGCTGGGAGGGCATCATAGAAGTTCCTCTTCATCGGGATGCAAGAACCAAGAAAGGCTTGTGTGGGGGATGATGGGCTCACAGCAGAGATGGGGACATTCTGGGCTTAGAATGAAGAAAAGTAGATGATTGCTGGAAGAGGAACTTTGACATGTAAGAGATTTGGGGAGGGGACATTGCGAGAGAAATTCTGAGACTAGAATGATGAAAGGGACCAGCTGCTGAGTTGAGGAGAGAATTCTGAGACCATAACAGGGTTGGGGAGTGGAAGGAGGTCTTGTTTAGAGCTTAATTAGCAAAACAGGAAGTCTGTGAGGGGCAGAGTCAGGGTTGAAGGGATGAAATACGATTGCAAGGGGGTGTCTAAAGGTCCAGCAGAATTATCTCCTTAGAACAGGGTTTCTCAACCTCAACACCACTGGTATTTTAGGCAAGATAATTCTTTATTGTGGGAGGGTGTCCTGTCCTTGTAAAACACTCAGCAGCTTTCATGGCTTCTACCCACTAGATGCCAGCTAGCACCTGCACACTCTCATACATTTCTCCAGACGTTGCAAGTGTCTCCTGGTGGAAGGGGAGAGCAAAAACACCCCTGGTTGAGGACTTCCTGGTGGTCCAGTGGTTAAGACTCTGTGCTTCCACTGCAGAGGGCACGGGTTCAATCCCTGGTTGGGGAATCAAGATCTCACATGCAGCATGGAGCGGCCCAAAAGAAAAACCAACAACAAAAAAAGCACCATTGGTTGAGAATAACTGTCTTAGATGGATCGTGGCCACCTTCAACTTTTCAAACTCTTTGCAAGCTCTGGGTATATCACTTGCCAGTTCTGAAGAGGGGGGTGGGACATGGGCATCCTCTTGGAAAACATCCTCCATAAAAGTTAATGATGGGGGCTTTCTAGCTTCTGTGCTATGCTGAGATAATTAAGGAAGGGTGTGATGGGCACCATGGCAGCGTTTCCCTGCTGGGAAGACAGTGCCATGCAGATCTGCTTAGATACTTGCTATTCTGAGCGGGGCTTGGTTCAGCCACGGCTTTATTTACAGCTGCAGGTCCCTGGTGAGGCTTTTCGAGAGAGCACATGGGGGCTCTTCTCCAGGAGGGAGCGAGTGTCTCAGAATAAGGGTGGAGCCTACGCTGGCAGAATGAAGCAGCCGGCTGGCTGACACTTGTTCTACCATGGGGCTAATTTCGGAGGCTTCTTCGTTGTGGATCGGGATGGAAAACACTTTGATCACTTTAAGCCTTTGTCCTGGTCATTCTGTTGCATCCGCTTCAGACCCTACTCGTGGGTAAACATTTGATGTCGGTTCTTAAAACAGGATAGTGCAGAGCAGAGGACAGGAGACCCCCTATCCCTCATCAAAATCTGCATAAAAGTCAGCAAGAAATACTAGAACATAAAGGAACAGACAAACAGGGATGGTTTGGAAGACAGGAGATGTAATGGAAGCAGAGGTGGCTGTCAGAGCCCCACCTGTGTCTCTTCAGCTCTGGGCATTATGGTCTAGTAGGGCTGATTTCCATCTGCCAGTCTCTGCATCCCTCTGCCTGAGGGCTTTTGTAGATGGCAGAGCCTGGGACAAGCTGGAAGTACTGGAGAATTAGTGCCTTGCTTCAAGGAGCCCTTAACGAATGACTGAAGGCAGCTGGGGTATACCCCAGCTCCCTTGCCCCTTCTGGCAATACTCTGACACAAGTATCTTACATTGGCTCTATGGCTCTGGGTTAGGATTAATATCCAGTTTTCTCCTTATCCCAGTCGGGTTTTTGCACGCTAACACACTGTTTACTGGTTACTTTTTCTCCCCTATCTCACTTCCTCCCTCCTATGACTGCATCCTGGAATCACCTCCTAAATAAACTATCTGCACTCACACCCTCAACGTAAAGTCTGTCTTTGAGGAAACCCAAACCAGCACATGGACTGAATGCTGATAGATGAAGACCTGGTGTTTACTTGTTCTAAGGCTCTGTCTATGCGTAGACAGAAGGTGCACACGGTACGCAGCGTCCAATGTGCTGGTACACAGCACATGTTTGGCCACGTGCAAAATTTAATTTCCTTAAGTTTTTGTTTTATGTTTTTTAATTAATTTATTTATTTTAAAAAATTTATTTTATTTTTGGCTGTGTTGGGTCTTCGTTGCTGTGCACAGTCTGTCTCTAGTTGCGGCGAGCAGGGGCTACTCTTCCTTGCAATGGATGGGCTTCTCATTGTGGTGGCTTCTCTTGTTGCGGAGCGTTTATGTATGTGATGGACTTTATCAGATGTTCGTGAAATAGGAGTTCATGTTATACCAAAGCAAACAAGTACAGTAAGCCCCCTACATACGAACCTTCAAGTTGTGAACTTTCAAAGATGCGAACTTGCTTTTGCATGTCCAATCACAAAAGTTAGTTCATGTGTCTGGTGTACATTATCACGTGCATGCATCCTCTACAAGTGGTTGTGGTTTTGTGTACTTTACTGTCCAGTACTGTGTAGAGCACAGTAGTACAGTATCTTTATTTCAAGCCTAGGATGTCCGGAAACAAGAGTAAAACAGCTGGTACTACCGTACTTTTCAAGGTACTGTACTGTAAGATTAAAAATGTTTTCTTTACTTTTTGTGTGTTTGTTTTTTAGGTATCATTTGTGTGAAAAGTATTATAAACCTATTACGGTACAGTATGATATAGCTAATTGTGTTAGTTGGGTACCTAGGGTGAGTTTGCTGGACTTACGAACAAAGTGGACTTATGATTGCGCTCTCGGAACAGAACCCGTTCGTATGTAGGGGACTTACTGTATAAAGAGGAGGATGAGACCTACCTGTTCTTTTGGCAACTCTGCCCCAGGAAGTTTTCACTGGCTACTTTTCTCCTGTAATCCTGGTGTCTTGTCACCTGCCATCATACCTGTATCTCTCCCTGCTTCTTTCTCTGTCCTCCACACCTTTGCCCCTTACTCTTAGGACAGGTTGTAGCATCACTTCCCCTCTCCCATGCCCTTCCCTGCAGGAGGATGACGTGCCCTACCCTGTAGAGTGGCTGTGTCACGTGCTTTGGCCAACGACATGTGACACAGGTAATGCGGGTTACATCGGGCAAAAGATTTCAGAGTCAGATCATGGTTCATCAGCTCTTTCTCCTCACACTGATGACTGGCAAGGTTCCAGAAAGAAACTGCTCTGGAAGCCTGGGTCTGGGGTACAGGCAACAGGGAGCTTGTATGCTCAGTGCACTTACCAATTCGAGGAAAATATCCATATTCTCTGGATTTTTCTTATGTGACCAGGCCATCTATGACTAAACATAATTTTTTCCCCTTCATTTCTAATTCCTTTATCTTCTTATTTTAGCAATGGTTTAGAATCCCCTGTGAAGTGTTGAGTAAACTGAGGGTAGCAAGAAACTCTGATACATTATCAGCCTCAGGGGAGGCCTCCATAAGTGTAATGACTGCAGCAGGCTTTTTGTAGATACCTTTTATCAGATTAAGGAAATCCTCTTCTATTCCTAGCTTTCTAAATGTTTCTAACATAAACAGATACTGAATTTC
Source organism: Lagenorhynchus albirostris (assembly GCF_949774975.1). Classification (NCBI taxonomy): domain Eukaryota; kingdom Metazoa; phylum Chordata; class Mammalia; order Artiodactyla; family Delphinidae; genus Lagenorhynchus; species Lagenorhynchus albirostris. Next base: position 159,319,818 of record NC_083095.1, on the reverse strand, counting down.
ACCAAATACTTTTTCTGTGCGTATTTGAAATGATCATATGACCTCTCTCCTATTTCTCCATTAAAGTGGTGAATTATAATAATTAATTTTTGAATGTTAAAGCAACCATACATTGCTAAAATAAAAAAAATTCATATATCACTGGATTTGAACTGCTATATTTTATTTAGGATTTTTGCATCTATATTCATAAAGAGTTTGGCTTATATTTGATTTTTCTTGTAATGTCCTTCTCAGGTTTTCTATCACAGTTTTACTGGCCTCATGAAACGAGTTGGCATTCTTTGGACCCAGGCTTGGAATTTTCTTTCTGTAAGTCTTCCATTTCTTTTGGTTCAGTTTGGGTGAATTGTGTTTTTCTAAGAATTTTTTCTTTTTAAAATTTTAAATTATGACCACAAGATTCTGCAAATAACTTTTACAACTTTTTAATGTTTGTTAGGTCTTTTGTGATATCCTCTCTTTTATTCCTGATATTGACCTGTGCCTTCTTTTTTCCTTGATTAGCTTTCCTTTGGGAGTAACGGGTGTATTCGTTATGTCTTGCTGCATAACAAATTACCCTAAGTCTCAGTAGCTTCAAACTAGAAGCATTTATTATCTCACACAACTTGTGTGAGGGGGTGGGTCCTGGGGATGACTTAGCTGGCTGTCTGGCTCAGAGTCTCCCTCGAGGTTGCAGTCAAGGTGCCGTCTGAGATTGCACTCATCTGGGAATGGACCTGAAGGGTCTCCTTCCCCGTTAGCTAAGTCACATGCTTGGCGTGTCATTGCTGGTTGTTGGCAGGCGGTTCGGATTCCTCAAGGCCTCTGTTCTTCACCATGTGAATCTCTCTCTAGGGCTGCTGGAGTGTCTTCACAACATAGTAGGTGGCCTCCCCCAGAGATAGGGATCCAAGTGACAGCAAAGTCTTGAAATCACACATCATCAGTTCCACTTACTCCTCTCATTGGAAGAGAGTTAAGAGGTACAGCCCACACACAAAGAGAGCAGGATTAGGGTCCACTTTTGAGAAGATTGTCAGAGAATTTGTGGACACATTTAAAAGCCCCTATAGAAAGATATCGATTTTATTAACGTTTTCAAAGAACCATTATTTTGCTTTGCTGATTCTTTTACAGATTTCGTCCCTATTTCATTAATTCCTATTATTTCCTGTTTCCTCCTCTCCACATTTCACCAGTGTAACCAAGTTCCTGCAGTAAATTCATTCCATCAGACGCTGATACAGGTCTGATACTCCTTTGAATGTTTGGAAAAAACAAAACAAATCAATTATACGCCCCTCATCTCTCACTTACACACACACACACACACACACACACACACACACACACACACACACACACACACATTTTGTTGATTTGTTGGCAGATTCAGGAGGGTTATGAACCATGGTTCTTACATTGGTAGAATGTGAGTTTTAAGATGCATGTTTTTCCAAAGGGATAACTTACCGTGTTGAGCCAGCCACACTCACTCACTCATATTGCCTCCCGTTAACACCAAAAGCTCAGACTTCTGCTGCAGCTGGCCTACCCCAGGGAGCCAGCCTGTGGTCCTGGAACCAGAGTCCTCTCATTCCATACGGGAACCAGAGGCACGACCTTGGCAAATGAGGCTGCCATGTCAAACGTTTGGGCTGGACACCTCAGATATTGCCAGATATTGAGCATTTTGCCCCGAATGCTACTAGCAAAATATTCCTATAAAACGAACATTTTTCAAGGTCAGTCTGTGTCTTTAGGGGCTCAGTGCTTGGACTTCAGCCATGAGGCTCCCCTGACCAATTTGAAAGTGTAGCTTTTTGCTCTGTGTTGGAATAAATGTTCACCTTGCTATAAAACATCGGTTCTCTTTCGGGTCTAAGTAATTTCCCTTCCCTTCTGCTTGCCTATCTTTGAGGTGTTAAGAGCATGCGTGGCCAGAAGAGTGGTCTTCTGCCCAGTCTGGAAGCTTGGCCAGAGGAACTGGTGTTCTTGTGTACTGAGGTCATCTTTCAAAAGTACCAGACGGTTTTTCGTCCTTCTCACCCAAACGTGACGTTTCCTGCAGCCATTCCACCACCAAAGTGCCAGGAAAGGGGACTACAAATGCCTCCTAAAAGTACAGGATAGGGGATGTCTCTATCAGGGAAGAAGGAAGGGGAAAGCCCACCCCTTCTGGCCTCAAAAAAACTGCGGGAGGAAGGAGGCTGTCAGAAGCAGGTGAGTAAGTAGGGAAAGAGGTGTGTTCTGACCCTCTCCCAGCTGAAGTGAGGAACCTCCCAGCTAAGCCTCCAGAGGCTTCCTCAGCTCCTGGGGCTGGGGCGGGAGGGCGAGGACAGTGTCCACTTTTTCCTGGTCCCCCTAGAAGATCCCAGGGATTGATGGCGTTGGCTGGGAGCTTTACTCGGGGAGACGGGTGTTGCCGCCTTGTGGTGAGGGACGCTGTAGCTGCAGGCCAGATGGCAGATCATCCCGACCAAGAACTGGCCATGCAGCACAGCTAGACCTCAGGGGACACGCGGTCCTAGAGAGGATTGACTTGGACTCCAGATAGCAGGACTGCCGAGCCCAGACAGAACCAAGGAGGGCAGGCTTCAGCCTCTGGTGCCAGCAGGGCTCCTGTCGATCAGGCGGACAGCGGCATCCTCACACAGACTACAGGAGCCGGAAGGGACCGTGGGCCTGTGGCCCGTGTGGATCCGAGGTCTTTCTCGTCACCTTTAGGTCACACAGACCAGCTCTCTTGTATCAACACCTCCAGATGCCCTCTTGGAGATAAGCGAGGTGAAAAGGGATTAAAAAGTACAAAACGTTTATCCAAAAGAAGCTGAGTTCTCTAAAGAGACTGTTTTACATTATTAGATCAGATTGAATTTCCTTACATCCATCGTGGAAAATGAAGAAGTTATGTTTTCTTTGCAAATCGGAGTGCCGCTGGTAAATTTGCAAACCTGATACGAATTGATGCACAAAGATGATAATTTTAGCTGCTAGAAGCAAGGCTACAGAGTGGGACTGGTCTGAGCTGAGCTGTTCTCGTGTCCTTCCGCATGGGAATCGGTGTCAGAATGAGGGGGACTAGACTGCATCTGTGGATAGCGGCTTTTCTTTGGTGGGAAAAATAATTAGCCTGGAGGTAGCTTTCATCCAGTTCTGCCCCAGGCCGATTATTATGAAAGGAATGAGTCATCTCATCAAGAACACACCAAGGACTTCTCTGGCGGTCCAGTGGTTAAGACTCTGCCTTCCAGTGCAGGGGGTGTGGGTTCAATCACTGGTCGGGGAGCTAAGATCCCACATGTCTCACAGCCAAAAATACCAAGGCATAGACCAGAAGCAATATTGTAACAAATTCAATAAAGACTTTAAAAATGGTCCACATCAAAAAAAAAAATCTTAAAAAGGAAAAGAACACCCCAGTTCCTTTCTTAGGACCTTCCTCCCTCCACAGGGCTTGGAATTTGGAAGGAGATGGGTCAAGTTCAAGCTCCGGCTCTGACTGGGTGGGCAAGTCGATCGACTTTCCTGAGATTCTGTCTATCACATGGGGATTGAGACATGCGTACCCCTAATCCTCGTGGCTTCAGAAAGAGCTGATGGAGGGTAACAGAAAGTACTTTTTATACACCGAAAGGTACTAATCCTGTGCCCATCCCAAGCTTCCAGATGCCTTCCTTTTCCTGCAGTTTCCTTTTGGCATCCTGCGTGTTCCAGGCTTTTCCTCCGGGCTCTGTTCTGGCCTTCGGCTGAGCAGAGGTTTGTTCCTTTGTATCAGGTCCCGTGCTGGGTCCTGGAGATCTTGAGGCCAATAGATCCAACATCTCCCCTCGAGGAACTTCTTGTCCACTCTCAGGCACTGTCCTGCCTTCTCCTGGCAGGCGACTTGCCCTTCGGATGTTACTGGTTATGAATTCTCCTTGGTAGAATGGGCTTGAAGGTGGGATTCTGTAACTAGAGTAGGCCCTTCAGGAAATGGGTCCAACGTCTGAGATATATGACTCGTCAGTTTTTCAGTAAGTATGATGCCCTAAACCAGGCTCATTTGGAGTGGAATCTGGAGGGCGGTGCCCTGGATCTTAGGATGCGAATAGCGGGCTTGGGTGGCTCACCTGGGTCAGCAGGTGCTGAGTTGGATGGCGAGGGCAGCTTACCCTCTTCTGTCCCAGGGGTCAGACTTTTTATCACCCACAGGCTTGCCTGTCGCTACCTAGCTTCGAGCCCTTCCACCCAGACTTGTTTTCCTGTTGGCATCCTCAACAGATATGGAGAGACCTATTTGGTTGGAAACCCAGAAAAATTCTTTCATTCACTCTCCTAGCACACCCTTTCCTGAAGACCTAGGTTTCACAGGGGGCACAAAACTAGGACCGAGTCAGAGAGGGAGACAGCCTGGAAATAAGGTATAGACTCAGGGAGCTGTTGATGCTTCCGCCTGAGCCCACAAGGCAGTCTGGAGGCAGAATTTTCTCTTCTTTGGGAGAGTCCATCTTTTTTCTCTTGAGGCCTTCAACTGATCAGACGAGGCCCCCCCACCACATTATGGAGGCTAATGTGTTCTACTCAAAGTCCACTGATTTAAATGTTAATCTCATCTTAAAAAATGCATTCACAGCAGTGTCTGAATCAGTGTTTGGGCAAATATCTGGAAATGGTGACCTAGCCAAGTTGACACACAGAATTAACCATCACGTAAGTTCAAAGAGGCATGGCGTGGGCCAGCGTGGTAAGCCTGGGGCTCTAACACATAAGGAAGGTGTTAATAATGGACATCAATGGGAAGCCATCCTTCCCCCATCACTGCATCATGAAGATTCAAGGAAAGGAAAGTACGTTTTGGAGCATAACCTCAAAGCCTGGCTTTACAGAACATTCTGGAAAAGATCTAGAAAACTGAAGCCTAAGATGAGCTTCCTGTTCCCACACTTGGATGAAAATTACTGGGTCATTCTTGTTGCAGTTGGTTGTAGGGTGGATGTTAGCCCACACAGTACTACTTTTTTTTTTTTTTTTTTAATTTCCGCTATGTTTTGACATTTCAATCTATTATCTTTTTTTTTTTTTTTGCTGCACCACACAGCATGTGGGATCTTAGTTTTCCGACCAGGGATAGAACCCGTACCTCTTGCAGTGGAAGCATGGAGTCTTAACCACTGGACCACCAGGGAAGTCCCAGTACTTCTTTTTGAATTAGAAGAAAGACTCCCTTTCATGGACAAATCAGAAAATAGCCCCTCCTGGGCAGTTGGATTAGAAAAGGGTAACCCTTCTGGGCAGACAAAGGAGGAACAGGTGCCTATGTTCTCCTGTGGGTGTGGCCTCAGCCATGGAGCAAAGCCTGGCACATGAAGTGCACGCTGGTTTCCCAGAGTGACCTGCTTCCTCAGTTGGGTAACTTTTGTGCACAATGCGACCTGCATTGGTGGTTGGTAGAGAGACGCGCTGATAGTGAAAGGACACCTAGAGGTCGTCTAGTCCACCCACTCCCGTCTTGGAGATGGAAACACTAAGTCCCAGAGAAGGACAGAAGGTGACTTCATTCATGCAATACCTCTTTAGCAGGGCAACAGTGAGAGGACACAGCAGCTCCCAGAAGGAGAGCCCTCCGTCTTGCCAGCCTGGTCCACCCTACACCAGGCGTGAAGCCAGCAGGAAGGAGAGACGATGACACCCCTCCAAGGACTCCAGGCCTGATATGGATCCCAACTGTTGACAAAATGCAGGCTGGTGTCAAGGATTTGGGGAGACAGCATCTTTGCTGACGGTTCTTTTCCTCCTCGTATGTGTGTGGTAGTGGACGCATCTCATCTGCGTTGTAAAAGTCAACTGCGTTGACTTGTTTTACAAACCTTCTGAGCACCTACCGTGTCCCTGAGACTCCAAGGCGAATAAGGCAGAGTCTCTGCCACCAGGAGGTCACAGGATATTCATGGCAGGCGCATGAATAGACAAGAATGGCACAGACTTCCAAGGCGACCCATGGAGCATTGTGGAAGCAATGAGCATGTGCCTTTAGCTGACCCATCCCTGGAGCCAGAGGGGTCCGAGTAACTCGTGCATCAGTCTTTTGAGAAAGAGTTCATCAGAGCAGATGAACGTGTACTCTAGGAAGAGAAGCATAGATTTTTCTCAATTGCTTCCTCTCCCTCTCCCCTTCTCTGTCCCTCTCCCCGCCCTTCCCCTCCCCTCTCCTCCTACCCTCTCCTCTCCTCTCTTCTCTTCTTTTCCTTCCTCCCTCCCTCTTTTTCTCCTTTCTTCTCTAAGACACAGATGAAAGAACACTCACCTCTCAAAATCAAGTTTGCCAAAGCAGTGGTCTAATTGGGCCCTGGGAGATTGGTCAAAGGGTGTTGTTTTTCTGGTAGATCCTCACGAATGGAATTCTTTATTAGTCTTCCAGTCTCCTTCATTAACGTGCATTTTCTCTCTCTCTCTGCATCTTGCTCCCAACTCCAGGGCTGCTGAGCCCAGCATTTGTCTCTGGGACTCAAATGCCGATAGGCTGTACAGTGAGAATCTTGAAGAGTGTGTGAAGCCAGGCACGCATGTGGTTAGTCAGAAGAAATCGTTGCTGGAAATGCTGGTGCTCAGAATGACATCTGCTGGGTGGCCTCTCAGAGGGTGGGAGCTGCTTCCCTCCCAAGTCAGGCTCTGCCTAAGCGAGGCTTAGTGATGGAAGCTACTGTTTATCACCCGCCAACTCTGCACCAGACCCTGTGTTCCGTGCCTTACCCAAACCACCTCCTCAGCACAACGTGTGGCAGGAAGTGAGCATCCTGGTCCCTACTGACAGATGAGAAGAATGAGGCTGAACAAGGTCCAAGAACATTCCAAGGTCACACGGAGGGTAAATGGCAGAGCCTAGACCTGAATATGGATCTAGGTGACACACTGCCTGTTACAGGTGCAGGCGAAGAATAAAGACAGAGACAGGTACATTCTGCCCCCACCCACCCCACCCTTGGGTGCCCGAGCTGGCACAGAGCAAGACAGTCATGGCTCTGGAACTTTTTCTCCCAAGGGCTCCAGGGGCTCAAGAGAGAACAGGGCACTGCCTGTCCCCAGCCACCACAGCAAGGGTCCCAGGGAAAAACCATGTCTGTGGCAGGGAATAGTCAAGTGGACAGATGACTTTGCCTCCAAGCTGGACTGTTGTTTAGGGACAGGATTGTCCTCCTAGGGAACACCGGCCATCCCAGGTGCTGTGGACTGAATTGCGTCTCCTCCAAAGGTGCTGAAGTCCTAACCCCAGTACCCGTCAATGTGACTTTTATTTGGAAACAAGGTCTTTGTAGATGATCCAGTAAAGACGAGGTCATCAGGGTGGACCCTAATCCAGTATGGCTTGTGTTCTTATGAAAAGAAGGAAGTTGGACACAGAGACAAACACACACAGGGAGAACTCTGTGTGAACATGAGAGTGGAGATTGGGGTGATGATTCTACAAGCCGAGGAGCCCCAACGATTGTCCACAAACCAGAAAAAGCTAGAGGAGAGGCATGGAACAGATTCTCCATGACAACCCTCAAAAGGAACCAACACTGCCAAGACCTTGATTTTGGGCTTTTAGCCTCCAGAACTGGGATACAATACATTTCTGTTGTTTAAGCCACCCAGTCTGTGGTACTTTGTTACGACAGCCCTAGGACACTGATACATCAGAGCTCCTGGGATGTGTGTCCTGCATTCAGCCCTGTAGTCAGGCCTGGACTGAGAAACTCCAGGGAGCCCTGGTGCCATCGCCTGACTTGAAAGGACCCAGCATTGCTGTCTGGTGCCAAGAGAGGCCAGAAGGTGCACAGCCATCATCAGGACTGGATCCCTGCTGTGTTAAGTAAGCACTGTAGCTCATCTTCCAAGTGGTGGGGTCCCTGGTTACAAAGAACCAGATGGAAATCCAATTGCACTCTCAAGGCTGCTACAGGGGAAGATGGTGTTTGTGTCCTGTGCTATTCCAGGGATAATTAGCATCAGAAGATTAGATTCATAATGCCCCATTCATTTTCTCTGCTCGTCACTGGTGTCTGGTGGAGAATTGGAATTCTTAATCCCGCACGCTCTAAGTGAATGCATATTAAACAGTTTTGACAGCTTGGAAATTTCGTTGCAGGTACTTGATGACTTCCCATGTCAGGATCAATTTGCAGCCTTGTTTTTTCAGCTGATTAGGTCCCATCCAATTTTCTTGAGCCAGGATTTCAGAGAATCCGGCGTCTTCCATCTCTACCATGAAGGGATGCAGGGTGGTGATGGTCCCAGGGAGACTGGGTTTGAGATCGGATATCCAGAATCACTGAATCCACCAGGACTCCTCTTATGTTTGCTCAAGGAAAAAACAGTGAACTCTCTCCTAAAGAAAATTACACAATGCAGCTTTGGCCCAGAGATTCTGGGAGAAGTCAGCAAGAACATACACAGAGCTTCTAGCTTGGACTACACAGAGGACAGAGGATGAAGAATAAAGGATGAGAGTGTGGGTGTGGCTCCTGTGCACACCCCAGCTCTACCATTTCCCTCTCTATAGGACCTTGGGCCAATTACTTGCACTTCCTAGGTTTCCTCATTAATAACGTGGGGATCGTTGTAATAGAAACCTTATACGGTTGTTGTGAAGATTAAATGAAATATTACATGTAAAAGCTCTCTGCTTGGTGCCTACAGCATAGTAAGTGTTCAATGAATGTTAACTTTGAAGCAAAGTTCCTCACAGAAAAAAGACAATTCCTCTTCCTTCACCTTCCTCTCCCTGCTCCTGCGTCTCCTCCTTTTTCCCTGTTCTCTATCCTCAGTCAAAGAAAGTCTACAGCACGGTCCAGCAGAAATGCAGGGAGAGCCACATGTGTCGTTTTGTTTTCTAGTAGCTATGTTAAAAGGTACAAAAAGAAAAAAACAAACTGGAAGATACAGAGAACAGATTGTTGGCTGTCAGAGGTCAGGAGTCGGGGGGAGGTGTGAAATGGGTAAAGGGGGTCAGGAGGTACAAACTTTCAGTTATAAAATAAGTCCAGGGGATGCAATGTACAGCATGTGACTATAGTTAATGATACTGTATTGCCTATTTGAAAGTTGTTTCAGAGAATAGATCTTAAAAGTTCTTATCACAAGAAGAAAATTATAACTATGTGTGGTGACGGATGTTAATTAGACTTATTGTGATGATCATTTCATAATACATGGAAATATTGAATCATTATGTAGCATACCTAAAACCAATATAATGCTATATGTTAATTATACCTCAATAAAAAAACAAAATTTGGAAAAAAAGGTACAAAGATACAGGTGAAATTAATTTTAATAACATATTTTATATAAAGCAATATAGTATAGATCATGTAATCAGTGTAAACATTATTAACGGGATACTTTATATTGTATTTCTCCTACTGTGTCTTCACAAGCCAGTGTGTATGCTATGCTAACAGCACATCTCACTCCGGACTGGCCACGTTTCAAGTGTTCAATGAGCCACATGGGGCTACTGGTTGGGATACTGGGCAGTACAGCTCTAGACGTGCTGGAGCTTGTGATTCCCCTAGAAATTTTCCACTTGTTCCCATTATCTCAATCTCCTGGCCTTCTTGTGCTGGGGTGACAAGGACACATCATGACTCTCAGGTGAGTCAGGAGCTTCCCTCGGAAGCGGTAGCCAAGGCAGGAAATTCTGTTCCCACTGCAGACACTGCCACCTGGTTTTAGGTGCTCAGTGAGACAACTTAGCCCTTGATAGTCTGGGGATCAAGAGATGAATAACAGGGCTTCCCTGGTGGCGCAGTGGTTGAGAGTCTGCCTGCCAATGCAGGGGACACGGGTTCATGCCCCGGTCCGGGAAGATCCCACATGCCGTGGAGCGGCTGGGCCCGTGAGCCATGGCTGCTGATCCTGCGTGTCCGGAGCCTGTGCTCCACAACAGGAGAGGCCACAACAGTGAGAGGCCCGCGTACCTCAAAAAAAAAAAAAAAGAGATAAACAACACACCATCCTGACTCTTCATGAATTCATAGTATAGTGGGTGGTCTATGTGCAAAATAATTACTGTTCACTGTCATAAGAGCTGTGATAAAAGTTCGTTAAAGTTGTTGATGAAACTTGAGAGAAGGGTGATATATGTAAGATAAAGTTTAAAAATGTAAATTCTATATATGATCATGGCTATTAAAATTCTCTTGGTTGCTAGAAATAGAAACCTTAAGCCCAAGGGTGCCTACTAAGCATGTTATATGAAGAATTTAGAGGAATCATGCAAATCAAGGAAATCCTAAATCCCAGTCAAGGATGCAGTCAGCTTTCGCAGACACACTGGAGCAGCGTTAAAGATTCAGGCAGATCTTTCTTATGTGTTCTGCTCAGCACGCATTTTTGATACTTGGCTTGCCCTGCAGTCCAGCTTTCTTTCTCTAGTTCACATGAAGGAATTCAGTCACTGGTAATGGCTCCAGAATGTGTCATCCAGACACAGAGAGCAGACAGGCTGATATTTCGATATCTTAATTCGAATTTGAAATTGGTGAGAAAAGACTTTGATTCAGCTTGAATCCAATAGAGCTTGAGTTAGGTAGCCAGGAGACAGGGCAATATCGTGTAAACGCGGCTTCCTCTTCTCCATGTAGATGGAGGAGAACAAAGTCCTTTTCCAGAAAAATAAGAGAAGGTGAGCGAATCAAGCAATAGATGTTCACTACATTCTTCCCCTTGACTTCCCAGCATACAGGCTTACACGCATGTGCAAACATACATGCACACATCCTTTTCCCTCATACATGCAAATAGGGCTCTACCTCGTGTGATTCACCAAATTCCTTTTCCCCTATGGGAGGTGAGCTGAAGTCCCATCTGGCAAGGAAATCTAACACGATGTTGACCCTCTCTTTTCCAGGCTCACAGTCTTTGGGGATTATCCCTTCTTCTACTCATTTTCTTTCTTTTTTTTTTTTTTTTTTAAGATTTTTTTGATGTGGACCATTTTTAAAGTCTTTATTGAATTTGTTACACTATTGCTTCTGTTTTATGTTTTGGGTTTTTTTGACCGCGAGGCATGTGGGATGTTAGCTCCCTGACCAGGGATCGAACCCACACCCCCTGCATTGGAAGAAGTCTTAACCACTGGACCACCAGGGAAGTCCCCTTCCACTCATTTTCTTTTGAAGGTGATTTAGAGGAACAAACGAGGCAACGGGAAATCCCAGGATGCCCAGACTCCTCTGGCCTCTCCCAGACGTGACATCTCCTAAGTGCCGTAACTCTACCGTTTTCTGATCAGGACACTAACTTTAGCTTTATGATGAACCGGCCAAGTTGACTGCTGCAGTTTGCAAGGTATATGATTATTTGATCCTCAGCTGCCTCAGATTTCTGGTGATGTCCATAAAAGGCCTTGTTTCACAGAGTCACATACTTTATGCTATTCTCTATCAATTTTTAGAATGGCTATCTTGGACTGGAGTTTGTATCTCTCATCTTGTACCATAAAGTCTAAAGAAGTAACTGAAACATGCTAAAATCCTATGAAATTACTGTTGAATCAAGTCCCAAGAGCAAATAGGCAACAGTTTCACTAATTATGTCACTATTTCATGGAAAAGATTGCCACCTTCCCAGACAAGGATAGGAAGGTGAGCATGTTACTGACCAGAGTTCTTGGCCTCCTCAATAAATAGAAATTGATCAGAGGCCAGAAAAGAAATTCAGGCAAGGCTTTATTGGGACCCCTGCTGCAGCAGAGGGGAGCGAGAACAAACACCAGGTTCCCTTGCTCACTAGCTGAGGGGGGGGCGCGAGCTTGCTCCTTATATGGGGTGAGGGTAGGGGTGTGTCCAGGGGTCGGGCTGGAGGGGTGGCTTAGGTGTTTTGCCCACCCTTTAGGTGGTGTCGTGTGCAGGGGACATGCGCCGTACCCTGCTTTTGTTCCCGTTCTTCAGAAATGGCACTTGGGTTTTTGGTCTTTTTGTATCTTGTTGTCCGTAATTCGCCCCAACCGTGCATGCATGCAGTTAAGTCCCTTATAGTTTCTTTGTATTTTGTTTCTCAAGGAGATGTTTGTCCAGGTGCAAGCACTGCAGCAAAGTGTCCCAGGTCCCAGGTCCCAGCCTGTCTCAAGCACATCCTCACTTCTCTCCTCACCACACTCCTTTTAAAATCCTGATAATTGAAAATCTCCACTGCTCGCAGCAACTTCTGCATTAGTTAAGCTTCGTTTGGTCAACAATAGCAGAGATGGACCATGGCTAGCTTAACTTAAAGAGGACATTTGTTGCTATGGCCATGCCTTGAGATGGACAGGGACCAGGGCAGATTCAGTGGTCCTAGTTGAAGGGATTCACGAGCCTTCACTCTGGAGGACTCTAACATAGCTCCGTTTAAAGGTGCTCAGGTGCTGCGTCTCTCAGTACAAGATTCAGACTCTTGGTAGGGATGATTAATGGCTTAGCTTGAGTCAGATGCCTACCTGTGGCCAGTGAAGCAGAATCACCTAGTACAGACATAGCTGAGGGGTCTGTTCATGTCGATCGGGTCCAGCTCCTGGGGAATGGGCAGTTGTGGTGAGGTCTACATAGACTTAAGAGTTAGATGAGCTTCACATGATTGTTGTTATTTCTCTTCTAAATCTTTACAAGAAACTTTTTGGCTTTTTCCTTCAATTTTCTAACTATAATGTATTTGCGAACACTATAGATATAATCCATTCTATCATTAAATGGAATTCCAAGCTTTCTTCCACTTTCTTTTTTCCTTTTTTTTTTTTTTTTTTTTTTTGCGGTACGCGGGCCTCTCACTGCTGTGGCCTCTCTGGTTGCGGAGCACAGGCTCCGGACGCGCAGGCCCAGCAGCCACAGCTCATGGGCCCAGCCGCTCCGCGGCATGTGGGATCCTCCCAGACCGGGGCACGAACCTGTGTCCCCTGCATCGGCAGGCGGACTCCCAACCACTGCGCCACCAGGGAAGCCCCCCACTTTCTTTTAAGCTTCAGCTTCTCCACTCATGTATTTACTTTATCTGTCTGTCCACAGGAAAATTTTGAGTAGTTTTTGCAAGAAAGGTATCTGAGTGATGGGATGTATGGTCATGTGTTTATCTATGATGTCATTCTTTGCCTTCTCTCATTAAAAAATTATTGTATGTAGATTTCTTTTCCCCAAAAACGTTCTGCAAAAAACTCTCATTATCTTCTGGAATTTAATATTGTGAAGGAAAAGTCTGAGCCAGCTGATTTTCCTTCTAGGAAACTAATTTCTCTGCCTGTGTACTACTTTGACTTTTTCCATTATCTTTGAAGGTATTTTTGTTGTTGTTGTTGTGGTAGTGGAGGGGAGGGATTGGGTTTTTTTGTTTGTTTGTTTGTTGCAGTACGCAGGCCTCTCACTGTTGTGGCCTCTCTCGTTGCAGAGCACAGGCTCCGGATGCGCAGGCTCAGCAGCCATGGCTCACGGACCCAGCCGTTCCGTGGCATGTGGGATCTTCCCGGACCGGGGCACGAACATCGGCAGGCGGACTCTCAACCACTGCGCCACCAGGGAAGCCCTGTTTTTGTTTTTTGATTAAAGGAAAACTAGGAAAGTTGGAACAGGTACATTAAGTCCCCCACATACGGACGAGTTGCATTCCCAGAGCGCATTCGTAAGTCCAATGTATTTTTAAGTCCAACAAAGTTAGCTTAGGTACCCAGTTAACACAACTGGCTATATAGTACTGTACTGTAATTGGTTTATAATACTTTTCACACAAATAATACATTAAAAAACAAATAAAAAGTAAAGAAAACATTGACTCTTACAGTACAGTACCTTGAAAAGTACAGTAGTACAGTACAACAGCTGGCATCCAGGGGCTGACATCAAGTGAACAGGAAAGAAGAGTTACTGACTGGAGGAGGGAGAGTACGTGGGAGATGGTAGAGCTGAAGGATTGTCAGCAACAGGAGACGGAGGGCGACCTGTGGTGTCCTCACGCCTGACGTGGATGGCACAGGTTCTGGTTCCTTGCTGGAACTAGATGCACATTTGCATCTTTGAAAGTTTGCAACTTCAAGGTTCATATGTAGGGGACTTACTGTATTAGGTTTTCCTTCCAGAAACCTACAGTAAGAATTTATATGAGTACTAAAAAGACACCATCAAAACTAAAACCCCGGACAATAAAACAGCTTTCCAAAATACTGAGCTCCAAGAAGTCTAGTCTGACAACTTCTACTTTCCCGATGGGCAGTGTGTACATGTGTACATGAATATCAGGGGAAGAGAAGGTGGGTGGAAGATGAGTGGTGGGGTGGCTAGGAGGTGTCAGGAGAGTTTACTGAGAAAAAATGTAAATGAAAGCTGACTTGAGATATAAGAAAGTATTTCCAAGCAATGTGGAAGGCCTTGTTGAGCTCGGAGGTCACACATCTGTAATGACCCTAATCTGCATGGTTACTGAATTTTCTCCAACAGTACTCAGAAGCCAAGGTATTGGACTGGAAGAAGCAGGCATTTGGGTGGATACAGGCTAGTATTTTTCTCAGTAGGTACGAGAAAAGGGCAAGCAGGTCCTCTCACAATAGTGAGAGGCCCATGTACCACAAAAAAAAAAAAAAAAAAGAATAAAGAAGGTTATTAAAAATATTATTGGGACAAGTAAATAATTGGAATATGAGTGGTTAGACTAGGTAAAATTATAGCCTCAATGTAAAATTTCTTGAATTTAATATCGGGACTGTGGTTACATAAAAGAATATCGTTATTCTTAGGAAACACACACAAATATCTTAAGGGGGGAAGGGGCATGGTGTCTGCAACTTGGGAGAATACATCTGTAACAAATATTGGAAAAAATCAGTATTCCTAAAAATCAATTCCTAAAAATCAATGCAAATAACCCAATAGAAAAGTGATCATATAATATATACAGTAAATAACAGAAAATATACAATGAAAAGATACTCAACTCTCTCATAAAGAAATACAAGTTAAAACAATAAGATACCATTTTTCACCCATAGAGTGGTAAAATCAAGAGAGTTTGGAAATAATATAAAGTGTTGACACTTAAACAGGAAACAGTAGAACTATAAAATGATACAGCTGCTTTTGAAGAACAATTCACCCACGACCCATATGTACCCAAAGGGGCAGGTACAGAAATGCTCACTGCAGTTGTGTTTAAAGTGAAAAACTTGAAACAACATAGATGTATATAGGAATATGGGTGGAAACTCAAGTCATTTCATTGAGTGACAAGTTGTGGAATAAAATTATATGTGCTATTAAAATCAATAACAATTAATGTACTACTAAATGATATAATTTTATGGATCTATCAATATATATCAAAATTATGTAAAATCAAGGAAAATGTTCTTACAGGATATGCCTCAAACAGGAACTCAGGATGGAGAGGGTGAGGTCTGATCAGTGAGGACATCAGCTTATCTGCAGTGTTTTTATTTATTTATTTATTTATTTTTGGCTGCATTGGGTGTTTGTTGTTGCGCGTGGGCTTTCTCTAGTCGTGGCGAGCAGGGGGTCTACTCTTTGTTGGGGTGCCGGCTTCTCATTGCGGTGGCTTCTCTTGCTGCAGAGCATGCGCTCTAGGTGCGCAGGCTTCAGTAGTTGTTGCATGCAGCCTCGGTAGTTGTGGCGCACGGGCTTAGTTGTTCCGTGGCATGTGGGATCTTCCTGGACCAGGGCTCGAACCCGTGTCCCCTGCATTGGCAGGCGGATTCTTAACCACTGCACCACCAGGGAAGCCCTATCTACAGTGTTTTAATTTTTGAAAAGGGAAATGTATTCCTATACTGCTTGTGTAATTAAGGATTACAAGTGTAATTAAGAATTTCATATATAATTGCACATTAACTTTAAAATGTAGGCAGCAGCCTTTACCTCCCCAAGATCATTTATAAATCAATTTTCGTTTCTGTTTCGTCTGTTAATAAGTCAGATACCACTTACTGGAGGATGGTCCCCTCTGTCATTCTAGCTTCTATTTTTACTCTTCCCTGGCACCTCTGGACCTTCTATTTAAATCTGTAATATTGTGATTTGGAAATTAAATTCAAGTGAGGACAAAACAAAGGTGCTTCTGAATTCAAGTAGCTTTGGTGTTTACCTTTCCCCTGTTCAATTGTGTGTGCACAAGAACCTCCTCTGTCTTAACCCTGTGAGGAAACCAGTGAGAAACCACATGAGGGTATCACTGCGGGGAGTCCACACAATGACACAGTTTGGCAGCTCTGTTCTTTGAGGACATTGTGAAATAATGATATTTCTCTTCCCAAGCCTGATGACTAGAAAATGTGAGTTTCACGTGGGACCTGCATCTCCCGAAGAATGGATGTGATGCCCTGTATAATTCTTTTTTTAAAAACATCTTTATTGGAGTATAATTGCTTTACAATGTTGTGTTAGTTTCTGCTGTATAACAAGGTGAATCAGCTATATGTATACATATATCCCCATATCCCCTCCCTCTTGCGTCTGCCTCCCACCATCCCTATCCCACCCCTCTAGGTGGTTGCAAAGCAATGAGCTGATCTCCTTGTGCTATGCGGCTGCTTCCCACTAGCCATCCATTTTACATTTGGTAGTGTATATGTCAATGTTACTCTCTCACTTCGTCCCAGCTTACCCTTCCCCCTCCCCGTGTCCTCAAGTCCATTCTCTACATCTGTGTCTTTATTCCTGTCCTGCCCCTAGCTTCATCAGAACCATTTTTTTTTTAGATTCCATATGTGTATACCCTGAGAAAACCATAATTCAAAAAGAGTCATGTACCACAATGTTCACTGCAGCACTATTTACAATAGCCAGGACATGGAAGCAACCTAAGTGTCCATCGACACATGAATGGATAAAGAAGATGTGGCACATATATACAATGGAATATTACTCAGCCATAAAAGAAAGAAAACTGAGTTATTTGTAGTGAGGTGGATGGACCTAGAGTCTTAACTTCACTTCATACAAAGTGAATTAAGTCAGAAGGAGAAAAACAAATACCATATACTAACACATATGTATGGAACCTGTATAATTCTTGATGGACTTAAAATATCCCTGAAAATTCTAAAATAGCATCATGGAATATGAGAATTCAGAGAGAACTTGCTGATTCTCAAGTTAAATCATCTTGACTGTCTTACTGTTGTTGCTTGTTCATATGTTTGTTTTTAATGGAGAAACCGAGGTCCAGAAGAAGGAGGTGATGTCTCAAAGTCACAGAATATTTGAGCACAGTTGAGGGCAGATCCCAGCCCTAATCACCTCCTACAACATGACCATGGCATTTGTGTGGCATGACGTATGTCATGCACCCATTTTGTAAATTAGACGATGGAGTGAATGGAGGAAAGGAAGTTTCCTGCTTTCTGTTATTATAACTGCCCCACAGGCTATAACAGTATGACATAGTCTAGTTACAGCAGGCATTTCTCCCATGGACATTGCCCACTTAGGAGAGTGGGGCCGGTCTAGATTGCCAATATTTGTGACCTGTATCAGGAGGGGCTGATGGCAGGAGACCCTAATGAAAACTGCCAAGATAAGGCATTATCTTCACTGTCAAGCATAGAATTACAAGTAGTGTTTTTCTGGTCATCAATTACTTATACAGTTTTCCCCAGTCATTCAGAAACTTGGTCCTCTACCTCACCAAGGGACAGGGGAGACTCAGAGCGAGGAACGAATGTTTTTCTGTTCTCACGTGCTTGAGTTTTGCTGCTGTACTCCTCATTCTGAAGGACAAAGTGTGCTAATGACCAAACTTTAAGAGCTGATTCAAGTCTGATGTGTTCCGTCTCACCATTAAAAAAAAAAAAAAATTGAAGCGCTACAGCCAGGTCCAAAAAGGGAGCTATACACTACCATATGATCCTGCAACCCCACTCCTGGGCATATACCTGGAGAAAAGCATGGTCCAAAAGGATACATGCACCCCAGTGTTCATAGCAGCACTGTTTACAATAGCCAAGACATGGAAACAACCTAAATGTCCATCAACAGAAGAATGGATGTGGTATATATATATACAATGGAATATTACTCAGCCATTAAAAAAGAATGAAATAACGCCATCTTCAGCAACATGAGATGGACCTAGAGATTGTCATACTGAGTGAAGTAAGTCAGACAGAGAAAGAGAAATATCATATGATGTCACTTATATGCAGAAGCTAAGAAGAAATGATACAAATGAATTTATTTACAAAACGGAAACAGACTCACAGACTTAGAGAACAAACTTATGGTTACCAGTGGGGAAGGGGGGGAGGAGGGATAGTTAGGGAGTTGGAGACTGACATATACACACTGTTATGTTTAAAATGGATAACCAACAAGGACCTACTGCATAGCACAGGGAACTCTGCTCAATATTCTGTAACAACCTAATTGGGAAAAGAATTTGAAAAAGAATAGATACATGTATATGTATAATTGAATCACTTTGTTGTACATCTGAAACTAACACAACATTGTTAATCAACTAATCTAATACAAAATAAAAAGTTAAAAAATAAAATAAAACAGTGTGTCAGAAGTTAAGATTAAAACAAAACAAAACAAAAAGGTAACCATACAGGTATAGGTGTGGGCAATGCAACTGAAAGTTAGCCACTGTCCAGCTGTCTGTACATTTAACGAGTGAACATGTGATTGGATTCTGAAGACACCCACATGGTGTGAAAGTGCTGTGGAGTGTGTGTGGTCTGGAAACAGAAAGACCAATGTGCTGACATTTACTGACATATCTGACATTTACTCACTGCTCACCTTTGGTTTTCTAATCTATAGAAGGGCAATAACACAAGGTCACTGCCAATCCTTGGTGAGCTGAAGAAAAGTGATTAGGATGGGAAGAGGACCAAAACCCACCTTGCAGGTTCCTTTAGGAATCAGGTAGGGTGACTTATTTAAAGGACCTAGTGCTTAAGATTTTCATTACGTGGTTAGGACAAGTTATGGTGAAGAGTCCAGTAGAAGCACACAGGCTTGAAGTCAAGTTTCACTTAGGTATGTATCAGATATTTAGATTTTCATTTAGGTCATTTACTTAGTTGTATGACCTTCAGCAAATTCCTGCCCCTCTGAGACTCCTCATGGGAAAATGGGGATTAAAGACCAATCTTATGGTACTGTTTAAGGTCCTACTGCAGCTGCATTGAAAGAGACACGGTTCACTAAGTCTGTGAGTCTATTTCTGTTTTGTAAATAAGTTCATTTGTATCATTTCTTTTTAGATTCTGCATGTAAGCGATATCATATGATATTTCTCTTTCTCTGACACTTCACTCAGTATGACAATCTCTAGATCCATCCATGTTGCTGCAAATGGCATTATTTCATTCTTTTTAATGGGTGAGTAATATTCCATTGTATATATGTACTGTGGGGAGGGGTGGCGGGAAGGGATAGTCAGGGAGTATGGGATTGACATGTACACACTGCTATATTTAACAGGGATAACCAACAAGGACCTACTGTATAGCACAGGGAACTCTGCTCAGTGTTATATGGCAGCCTGGATGGGAGGGGAGTTTGGGGGAGAATGGATACATGTATATGTACGGCTGAGTCGCTTTGCTGGGTACCTGAAAAAACATTGTTAATCGGCTATACTCCAATATAAAATAAAAGGTTAAAAACAATAGAAACACAGTTCAAAACAAGAAAGGAAATTGTCTACTCTCCCTACCATATTTTAATCACATCTCCTTAATGCTATTCATCCAAAAATTTATTAATCTGATTGATATTGTTTGAATGTCTTCTAAGTGCCAAGCCCTATTCTGGGTTTGGGGGACAGATCTGTTTATAGGAAGTAATCTTGCCTTTAAGGAGGTTTATATTCCAGCAGGCAATACAGAAAGCTGAGGTGTTGATGAGACATTCTATTGGAGTCATCACGACCATCTCTTTCACTAGATAGAGTGCTCCTGGAAGGCAGGGACCGTCCAAGCTTTTTCATCTCTATGTCTTCAGTGCCTACCCCAGAGTGAGCAAATAGTATCTAATTGCTGAATTAATAAATATAGGTAATTCTGGACTTATGCCAATAATTGGGCCATATCTTGACCCTGCAATCCCACTCCTGGGCATATATCCAGAGAAAACGATGGCCTGAAAGGATCCATGCACCCCACTGCTCATTGCAGCACGATTTACAATAGCCAAGACATGGAAGCAACCTAAATGTCCATCAGCAGAGGAATGGATGAAGAAGATGTGGTACAGATCTACAATGGAATACTACTCAGCCATAAAAAAGAACAAAATAATGCCATTTGCAGCAACGTGGATGGACCTAGAAATTGTCATACTGAGTGAAGTAAGTTAGACAGAGAAAGAGAAATATCATATGATATCCCTTATATGCGGATCTAAAAAGAAATGATACAAGTGAACTTATTTACAAAACAGAAACAGACTTGCAGACTTAGAGAATGAACTTATGGTTACTGGGGGGATGGGTGGGGGGAAGGGAAAAAGAAAAAGAATTGGGCCATATCTTCCTAGCTAACTGAGCTATTGAGATCTTAAATGAGCCCAGAATTTTGGAACCTAAAAGAACCTCAAAAATCAAGGAGTCCAGTCCCTCATCTATAATTTCAGTTTCTTCTACAATATTCCTACAGTTGATTTCATGAAAACGGGTAAGAGTTCCTAGGAATGGAGGTATCATGAGAAAATAAGATGATGTTATTTTTGCTAAATTTTAGATGTGGTAGAGATGGAGATTTAAGAACCACGGGCTCCAAGGAAGCCTGTGACCCGTCTCAAGCTGACATCTATTGGTGGTGTTCCTGTCCTTCATTAGTACAGATAATGTGACGTGCAATTCAGACTCTGTTACAATGAGCACTACGGCAACCGGAATTTTTGCCTAATGAAACAATTGCCGAGCTTCAACCCACAGCCCTCTGATTCCACACACCAGTCATCCCAGCAAACTCAAATAAAAGAATCCGGACAGTTCATTGAAATTCACTGTGATCCTATTTGTCTCAGAATTCAAACCACATTAAGTGGGGATGTGCGACAGTTCATTTGGGCTCCTTTGCTTTTGGTTTGCTGTGCGAATCAGGAATGGATACCAGGGCAATATTTAACCCAGTTGAACATGAGTAAATACACGGAAACGACATCCAAGTCCTCTTCAAACCGCTTTGGCAACGGTGAGATTGAGGACAAGTCATGAAAGTGCTAAACACAAATAATTTCAATTCTTTTAAATGCTTGCTGCTTTCAGAGCTCAGCTACTCAATATTTCTCCCATAGCATCCGCATCACAAGAAATTAATATACGTCCTATGGTTGAATTTTTTCAAGTCTTTCCCATTTTCTCACTACCTCCTGTTCAGGGACCATGTGAAGCTTTGCGATATGAAGCCTCAGGGGAGCTTGGGAGGGCCTCTGGGATTATGGAATCTGTGCTGTTAATGCCTCGCATGAGAAGATGAGTTGTTAGGTCCCCATTTCACAGGGACAAAGCCAGATGGCAGAAATTAAGATTTGGGGATTCAGAGAACAGCAACACATGTTTATGCTCTTGAGAATAAGCTTGGGAACATCTGGCAAGGACATGCAATGCATCTTTAGGGGCCAGGGTTATCCTATGCACTAGAATGCAGAAGGGCAACGTGGACGCTCTGGAGACGCAAGCTTGGGTTTGTATCGCAGCTCTGCTCCCTAGAAGTGTGTCCCCTTAGCCTACAGACCTCCCCTGATTGCCTCCCTGTAAGATCACCTGTAAAAGGGAGGAAACTCCAAACTCCCAGGATGTGGGAGGATTGCTGGGAAAAGATGGGCTAATGCATCCACAGCAGCCAGCTTGGTGCCTGACGCAGACTCCTACTCACTGTGATTCTCTTCCCCCTCAAGGAGCACTTGGGTTTACCCATGTGCACACAGAGTCCCTGGAAACAGTACATTCAAGCGACCAGTCTGGGGGCCCTTTAAAAAAAGAAGCATCTACAGGAACAGTTATGGGAATGATTGATTAACTTTAACCAGTACAATTCATTATGAAGGCCAGGAGGGAAGATATTCCCGTGACAAATTGCTCGGCTGTTTTGTTTTTTTTTCTGTCTTTACATGAACACATTTGTCAGCACAAGAGGTGGAGAGAAAAATAAACGAAAGAAGTTCTAATGTCAAAGAGACCTCTGATTGATTTAGTTCTGCATGACTTTCTCATTCAGAATGAGACAAGGTAGTCTCTACGTATGAGGCTAGCCCTTCTCCAGGACAGGAGAATGGCCAGGTAACCTCAGGAGGTGTCTCCGGAGTATCGTCCGCCCAGCCCTCAGCTTCTGTTCCCCCCCAACCTCTTTTTTTAGCAGGGATGCTGGAAGAAAAGAGGGAGGGGGCAAAGATAAATGAAAGTAGTATTTCCTTCTTTGACGATGGCCTGAGTGTATGATGGCTAAGAACTTCAGCTTCAAAGTTGGAGAAATCTGGATTTGAATCAAGTCCAAGTTCAAAGTTGGTAGCTGTGTAACTTCGGATCTATTTACAAATCGCTCTGAGCCTCAGTTTCTGCATTTATAAAATGGGCATAACAATACTTGCTTATTAAAGATGGGGTAAATACTGAGTGAGACAAATGACATGTATCGATGTCTGATATTCTATTCTATTCTTCTTCGGCTTCTTTGTATATCGTATGTATCCCCACTCAATTATAATTAGGATAGGAAAACTGTGTGTTTTGTTCACCCCTGTATTCTCAGCATCTAGGACTCTGTCTAGCACATAGCTGGCACTTTATTAAGATTGATTAGATGAATAAAGAGTTTAGCCCAGTGTCGTTATATAGTAAGATCTCAAGGTACGATGGCTTTCAAACGTGCAGTGAAGGGGTGAAGGAATCTTTGAGATCTGAGAAGCCAACTTAGATTTTGCTTTGAAAGGCAGCATAGCAGAGTCAACAAGAATGTGAACTCTGATTCCACAACACCTGGGTTTAAATTCCACATCCCCACTTTTTAACCTTGGGTGAGTTACCTGACCCCTCTGGGCCTCTGTCTCCTCAACTGTATAACTGGGTTGGCAATAACAATAGTACCCACTTCAAAGGATGGTGGTGCACACGAGTGTGATGCTTGGCTCATTGTAAGAGTCTACTGTTCTTAGTTGGCCGTGGATGGAGTGAGCTGACACGAAGAAGGGGCATAACACAGCTGGAATCATCAAATCCCATGGGTCTTGAATGAGCGTCAGAAGTCACGGCCAACTAGACTTTCAGAGGTGAGACCTGGGGCCTGGGCTGGTGTCAGGCCTGTGTATCCCATCCTGGGACTGAGGTTCACCGCAGTTCCAGTCCCGTGGCAGGTCTGGGGAGGGTCCTTCCCTGTGGACGAGGCCTCCTTAAAGGCACAGGGTCTCGCACTGGGGTGGGCACCACGGAGAGCACAAGGTGATTCTCACTCCCAAGGAGGGCTTCTTTGAAAGCTCTTGTCACCTAGCTCGCCACCCCGCACTCCGGGACTAAGAGCCTTTTATTACAAGATCCCAGGACACCTTTCCCCTTCCACGCACATGTGCCACGGGGGTGAAGACTTGCTCCATGTGTGTCTCTCCTGACAGACTCAGATCATGAGGCCAGGACCTGTGTCTGACTGTTCCCTCCTCTAGGCCCAGCAGCCGGCACTGTCCCTGGCACATCATATGGTTTCAATAAACAGTCTGTAGAAGGAAGGAAGAAAGGAAAGAAGGAGGGAGGGAGGGAGGGAATCAGTTTATAGGCAAACAAGGAAAGTCTAGGAACACGCAACATGTTTGGCTGAATTACACTTCCTGGGCCACAAATGTGCCTCTTTGCTCTCTCTCTCTCTCTCTCTCTCTCTCTCTCTCTCTCTCTCTCTCTCTCTCTAATTCAATCCCTGCTGCTTGCATTTCAGTAATAAAACACTTCGGGTATAACCTATGCACCCGGATTTCCCACGCAGACTCAGACACACAGGAGGTGGGTGCACTTGGGTCAGGACGCCCCACGGAAGAGCCCCAGCTGTGACCACAGGCATTTGCAGACCCTGCACGAGGTTGGCTCCCACCTGACGGTGCCCTTCAGACCCACACAGAACATCCTCGTGCCCAAAGGTCTGGGGCCACTCTGAGGGGAGATAGGGAACCAGGCCGCGAGGAGCCAGAGCCCGAGCCTCAGGAAGCCTGGCACGTAGCTTGCAGCGAGCACTGCAGACAGTGATTTATTTCAGAGGGATGTGTTTGCCTTCCAGCCGCACAGCCAGGGAAGCTTCTCTTCTCCACTGGCCAAGCACACAGACCCTCACACATACACCCACACATTCACACAAACATAAACACGCTCTCTCACACCCATACACGGAAACCCACACAAGCCTTGGGTATACTAACACGCTCACACGCATACTTACAACCACATGCGGTGCACACGTTAATCATCCTGGCCAAAGTGAGAGAAGAGAAAACATGAAGCCGTGTCCTGGCCTTTCACTTCCGCCCTCACGTGTGTGGCCCTCCTTGCTGAGCTCTGAGCCCCTCCCATTAGGGAGCTGCTGATGCTGACAGGCCCAGCTGGGCCTTGCGCGCCTTCCCAGTTGACCAGGTCTCCCTTGGCCAGGTCTCCCCAGTTGCTGGCTGCAGAATTCCCCACACCAGCCCCTTCGGACCATCCCTTTTCATCCCTCTGTCTTTTTTTTTTTTTTTTTATAATAGTCATGAGCATTTATTGAGCTTTTTTTTTTTTAATATTGTTTTTTATTTTTTTTCTTATTGGGGTATAGTTGCTTTACAATGTTGTGTTAGTTTCTGCCGTACAACGAAGTGAATCAGCTATACGTATACATCTATCCCCTCCCTCTTGGACCTCCCTCCCACCTCGCCCCCATCCCACCCATCTAGGTCATCACAGAGCACGGAGCTGAGCTCCCTGTGCTATACAGCAGGTTCCCACTAGCTGTCTGTTTTACACATGGTAGCGTGTATATGTCGATCCCAATCTCTCAATTCATCCCCCTCCCCGCCATGTCCATACATCTGTTCCCTAAGTCTGCGTCTCTGTTCTTGCCCTGCAAACAGGTTCATCTGTACCATTTTTCTAGATTCCATATACATTCGTTAATATATGATATTTGTTTTTCTCTTTCTGACTTACTTCACTCTGTTTGACAATCTCTAGGTTCATCCACGTCTCTACAAATGACCCAGTTTTGTTCCTTTTTATGGTTGAGTACTATTCCATTGTATATATGTACCACATCTTCTTTATCCATTAGAGAAATGCAGATCAAAACTACAATGAGGTATCACCTCACACCAGTCAGAATGGCCATCATCAAGAAGTCTACAAACAGTAAATGCTGAAGAGGGTGTGGAGAAAAGGCAACCCTCTTGCACTGTTGGTAGGAAGGTAAATTGATACAGCCACTATGGAGAAAAGTACGGAGGTTCCTTAAAAAACTAAAAATAGAATTACCATATGACCCAGCAAACCCACCACTGGGCATATGCCCTGAGAAAACCCTAATTCAAAATGACACATGCACCCCAATATTCGCTGCAGCACTATTTACAATAGCCAGGACATGGAAGCAACCTAACTGCCCATCACCTCTCTGTCTTTCCCAGCAAGTGATAAACTCCCTGGCCTCCCTGTCCCCTCCAGCTCTTCTGCCCACCCACCACCACCACCCCCCCGCCCCCGTCCCAGCAGGAGATGGGCTGCAGGGCCTGGGGGAAGGAAGGAAGCGCACACACGGGCCTCAGAGTCGACCGACACAGGTCTGGTTCTTGCCTGCTTGCTTTCTGTCTGTGCAGATTTGGGCAGGTCTGTCAGCCTGTCCTGATCTTGAATTTCCTCATCTGCAGACCATGACCCCTTGAATCTGGGATCAGTAAGTAAATGAGATAAGGAGCAGGACAGACACAGCGGGCGCGCTGTACCTGTTCATGTCTTCACTCTGCTCTCTCTTCGCCAGGTGAAGCCCTCCATCTGCACCTGGGTCCCTCTCCTTCAAAACACGAACCTTTCTGTCTGCTTGGGCTTCTCTCCCTTGACCTGTAACCAGGCCATAATCTTCTGCTTCCTAAAGAAAGCCTCCCTTGGGCTTCCCTGGTGGCGCAGTGGTTGGGAGTCCGCCTGCCGATGCGGGGGACATGGGTTCGTGCCCCGGTCCGGGAAGATCCCACGTGCCGCGGAGCGGCTGGGCCCGTGAGCCATGGCCGCTGAGCCTGCGCGTCCGGAGCCTGTGCTCCGCAACGGGAGAGGCCACAACAGTGAGAGGCCCGTGTACCGCAAAAAAAGAAAAGAAAAGAAAAGAAAGCCTCCCTTGATGACGCCTCCTCCATCACCCACCCCCTTCTCATCATTTACTCTACAGTAATTTCCCTGCATATGAACAAGTTCCATTCTGAGAGCGCGCTTGTAAGTGCAATTTGTTTGTTAAGTCCAACAAAGTTAGCCTAGGTACACAGCTAACACAATTGGCTATATAGTACTGTACTGTAGTGGGTTTATAATACTTTTCACACGAGTATATTATGTCTGCTGAAATAAACATAGATACTAGGGATCCAAAGAAATCATAAAGACCACACATAATACTGAACTTGGTTTTAACAAACGTGGTCACAGTGAAGTAATTGGATTAAAAAATGGTAACTGAGTTTTACCTATCAACCCAATATCTCTAATATCTAATGTACATACCTATTCAAAATTCTTCAGAGTGAAATTATTTTATGGGCTTGAAATATAATTTTTAATGTCTTTATTGAATTTGTTACAATATTGCTTCTGTTTTATGTTTTGGTTTTCTGGCCACAAGGCATGTGGGATTTTAGCTCCTGGACCAGGGATTGAACCCACAACCCCTGCATTGGAAGGTGAAGTCTTAACCATTGGACCACCAGGGAAGTCCTGAAATATTTTATTCTAAGGTTGCATATTCCAAGAAGCTCTGCACTAGTACCAAAGAAATTAACACTTCTATTTTTTACTGGTACGGTACTACTGTACTCTATACATTACTGTACAGTAAAGTACACAAAAGCACAACCACTTGTAGAGGATGCAGGCACGTGACAATGTATGCCAGACACGTGAACTAACTTAGGTGGTTGGACACGCAAATGCACGTTCACATCTTTTTTTTTTTTTTTTTTTTTTTTTTTTGCGGTGCGCGGGCCTCTCACTGTTGTGGCCCCTCCCGTTGCGGAGCACAGGCTCCGGACACGCAGGCTCAGCGGCCATGGCTCACGGGTCCAGCCGCTCTGCGGCATGTGAGATCTTCCCAGACCGGGACACAAACCCGTGTCCCCTGCATCGGCAGGTGGACTCTCAACCACTGCGCCACCAGGGAAGCCCACGTTCACATCTTTGAAAGTTTGCAACTTGAAGGTTCGTATGTAGGGGACTTACTGTATTAATACAATATTTACAATATTGCTCTTCAGCTCCTGCTTCCTCCTCTCCTGCACATCACAATGAGCTGTCCACCTACTCCACCTCCAGTCTCTTTAAATGACAGTTGCTCATGGCTTCCCTGGGGTCTGCTGTGCCCAATTCAATTGTATCCCCTCCAGGCCTCCTGGTGCTGGTACCAGCACCGACCCTTCAGCTGGGGGTAAGGGTGGAGTAGTGGATGGCCAGAGCAGAGGCCTGACTTCCAATCCCAGCTCAGCCACTCACCAGCTGTGCCACCTTGGGTCACTCACATTCCCTCTCCAGGCCTCAGTTTCATCATCTGTGAAATGGGGCCCCAAGAAGCACCTGCCATACTGGGCAGTGGTTTTGAGAGCTACATGAGGTAATGCACGCTGGGTGTTTCCCATGTAACAAGCGCTCGATCATCATTATCTCTTATTTTGACCCTTGAAATCTTCCCCTCCCCAGAACCTTGAACCTCCGACCTCCCTTGGTCCTCCTCATCGTGTCTTTTTTTTATCCTTTCTAGCCACACTCGCACTACTGATTCCTAACAATAATTTTGTGTCCAGGATGTAATGAATCTTCAGGGAATTTCAAAAACTGCTACAAGTTGAAGTCAATTTTGAGACAGCAAAGCAACAGTGTCTGTGTGGGTTGAAGTGCGGTGGCTGGTTCCAGCCAGGAACTCCAAAGTTTTCCTGATTTTGGAGACGGGTATATTTTTCACATAACACACTATCACTTCTATGTGACGTCATATGTACCTTCTCCCTCTTCTTTCCATTACAAGGAGTAGTGAAGACATAAACCAATTCCAGGTACAGCAAAACCTCAAAAATTCAGGCTCACCCTGGAGAAAGCCAAGGGCAGCTATGGCCAAGCCTGAATTCTAGAGGAAGGAAGTGGTGTATGCTTTTTAAAAAGGTACATCCAATATTAACCAAGTATTGACTTTTGCTAGTACCTGGGGGGAGGACTCTCAATTAATGTAGGATTAAAATGACGTACAATGGCATATTGCAATTGATTTGTCCTCTTAGGGAGAATAAACATTTTCTTCTACAAGATTAGTTATATTGGTCCGTGCGTGCTCGCAGGCGGTCCTCGTTCTCTCCATGTACGTGACGGACCCGCGGCCACCCCCGGCCGGCGCTGCAGGCCCCCAGGAGCCTGGCCCCGAGGTGTGAGATATTTCAGTCAAAGGAAGAAATAGCTCTTCTCCTAAGATGGAATCTGTGGTTTGCGAATGTGGTTGATCAACTTGATATGTGGGCCAGGTGGTGCCCTATGTGATAAAATGAAAAGAAGAGGCAAGATGACGTCATTTTCCCATATTGTGAAACCAAAAACAAATGCCTTTTGTGAGACCAAGCTAACAGACCTCTGACGCTGCGAAGAGTATCTGTTTGAAGAACTTAACAGTAAGATAGAAGTACTTTCAAGCTGAGGCCTGCAAGTGTATAAAGATCTAAAATACATATTGAGGAGGCCTGATCATCTGAATCTCATTCAGTCGAGGAAGCATGGCTATGAGTTGGGTCGTCTTCATTCTGTGGCCCTTGACTTTGTGTGTGGGGCATATAGGTGGACACAGTTTGTTTTCTTGTGAACCTATTACCTTCAGGATGTGCCAAGATTTGCCTCATAATACCACCTGCATGCCTAATCTTCTGAACATTATGACCAACAGACAGCAGCTTTAGCGATGAAGCCATTCCACCCTGGGGTGAATTGGGATTGTTCTCGAGATTTCCGGCCATTTGTGCACTCTATGCTTCTATTTGTATGGAATACGGACACGTCACACTTCCCTGCCCTAGGCTCTGTCAGAGGGCTTACAGAGAGTGTTTGAAGCTCATGGAGATGTTGGGTGTTCCTTGGCCTGAAGATATGGAATGCAGTAGGTTCCCAGATTGTGATGAGCCGTATCCTCGACTTGTGGATGTGAATTTAGCTGGAGATCCTACTGAAGGAGCCCCAGTGGCAGTGCAGAGGGACTATGGTGTTCGGTGTCCCCGAGAGTTGAAAATTGATCCTGATCTTGGCTATTCTTTTTCACACGTGTGTGATTGTTCACCTCCTTGTCCAAATATATACTTTAGGAGAGAAGAACTTTCATTTGCTCCATATTTCATAGGATTGATTTCAATCATTTGCCTCTCTGCCACATTATTTACTTTTTTAACTTTTTTGATTGATGTCACTAGATTCCATTATCCTGAAAGACCTATTATATTTTAGGCAGTCTGTACATGATGGTATCATTAATTTTCTTTATTGTGTTTTTGCTTGAGGACCGAGTAGCCTGCAATGCATCTAGCCCTGCACAGTATAAGGCTTCCACAGTGACACAAGGATCTCATAATGAAGCCTGTACCATGCTTTTAATGGTACTCTATTTTTTTTACTATGGCTGGCAGCATTTGGTGGGTAATTCTTACCATCACGTGGTTCTTGGTAGCTGTGCCAAAGTGAGATAGTGAAGCTATTGAGAAGAAAGCATTGCTATTTCACGCCAGTGCCGTGGGGCGTCCCTGGGACTCCAACTATCATCCTTTTAGCGATGAGTAAAATTGAAAGTGACAATATAAAAAAAAAAAGATTGGGGCTTCCCTGGTGGCGCAGTGGTTGAGTCCGCCTGCCGATGCAGGGGACACGGGTTCGTGCCCCGGTCCAGGAGGATCCCACATACCGCGGAGCGGTTGGGCCCGTGAGCCATGGCCACTGAGCCTTGCACGTCCGGAGCCTGTGCTCTGCAACGGGAGAGGCCACAACAGTGAGAGGCCTGCGTACCGCAAAAAAAAAAAAAAAAAAAAAATTACTTATATTGTTTTCTTAATTCATTTTTTCAGAATACTTAGGCAAAATTCAATCCAGGTCCAGTCCATCTGTATGCAAACTTTGGATTTGTGGGTCTGAATTAATATTTTATCATAAAACTAAAAAGCATTCTCATACCCAGCATGGTATAGTCTCTCTAACATTCTTTCTGTGTTTAGGTGTCAAGATATTAAT
This sequence comes from Lagenorhynchus albirostris, assembly GCF_949774975.1. Lineage (NCBI taxonomy): Eukaryota > Metazoa > Chordata > Mammalia > Artiodactyla > Delphinidae > Lagenorhynchus > Lagenorhynchus albirostris. The sequence goes on along the minus strand of NC_083095.1, from coordinate 159,289,437 downwards.
TGCTTTTGCCAAAGTGCCGTGACTCACGTTTAATCACTTTTCTTTAATGACTCAAGCTGGGAACTCAGTGACGTTTGTGAGTGGCAGGATGACATAAAAGAAGCTGGGTGAATTCTCTCTTCACCATCCTCCATGGTATGATTTCACTAGCTCAGGCTTCTGCCCAAGTAAGCTATCATTCATTTACTTCATGGCGAGGAATGCCTAACGTCTCAGGGTTGAAAAAATTATGTCAGTGTTGTGCTTACACAAGAACAGATGACGGGACAAATGGAGCAGAATAAAAAGTCCAGAAAACCATATATACTTTCAACAGACTAATGTCAAAGGGGGAAAGATGAATTTTCTAATAAATAGCACCGGTCAGTGGATATACAAATGGGAAAGAAACGTATCTTAACCCCCTACCTCATAGCAGGTATAAATATCAATTCCAAAAAGAGTACATTATTTTTTAAAAATATATTTATTTATTTATTTTTGGCTGTGTTGGGTCTTCGTTGCTGCGTGCGGGGGCTACTCTTCATTGCAGTACGTGGGCTTCTCATTGCGGTGGCTTCTCTTGTTGCGGAGCACGGGCTCTAGGCCTGTGGGCTTCAGTAGTTGTGGCTCGAGGGTTCTAGAGCGCAGGCTCAGTAGTTGTGGCACACGGGCTTAGTTGCTCCGTGGCATGTGGGATCTTCCCGGACCAGGGCTCGAACCCGTGTCCCCTGCATTGGCAGGCAGATTCTCCACCACTGTGCCAGGGAAGTCCCCCCAAGAAGAGCACATTATTAATAATGCCATTTGCTGCAACATGGATGGACCTAGAGATTGTCATACAGAAGAGAGAAGAGATTGTTTCTCTCCGAAGTCAGACTGAGAAAGAGAAACATCGTATGATATCGCTTACATGCGGAGTCTAAAAAGAAATGATGCAAATGAACTTACTTACAAAACAGAAACAGACTCACAGACTTAGAGAACGAACTTATGGTTACCAGCAGGGAAAGGTGGGGGAAGGGATACGGAGTGTGGGATTGACATGTACACACTGCTGTATTTAAAATGGATAACCAACAAGGACTTACTGTATAGCACAGGGATCTCTGCTCAATACTACGTAACAACCTAAATGGAAAAAAAATTTGAAAAAGAATAGATATATGTATAAGCGAATCACTTTGCTGTACACCTAAAACTAACATAACATTATTAATCAACTATACTCCAATATAAAATAAAAGGTTAAAAATATAAAAAAATAATTTAAAAAAAGGAGTACAGATCTAACCATGAAAAATAAAATAAAGCTTCTTAAAGAAAGTATACAGCATCTTCATGACATTGGAGTCTGCATAGATTTCTCAAACAGGATTCAAATGGCCAATCATAAGAAGAAAATGATAAAATAATTTTATGTTAAAATAGAGAACTTCCATTGATCAAAAAGACACCCTTAAAAGAGTAGAAAATGCAGCTCACAGAATGGAAAATCGTATTTATAATGTATATCTGACAAATGACTCATTTCCAGAATTTGTAGAGAATGTCTACAAATCAATAAGAAAAATACAAAAACCTAATAGAAACTGGCAGAAATGTGGACAGGCACTCCACAAAATATGAGATCTAAATGGTCAATAAACATACAAAAAGGTAGCAAGTCTTATTAGTGACCAGAAAAACGCAAATTAGATACACAATGAGATACCACTACACACCGAGCAGAATGGCTCAGATGAGAGACAGACAGTATCAATTGTTTCGTAGGATGTAGAGCACGTGGAACTCCCATATATACTGCTGATGGGGCTGTAGGTTGGTAGAACCATGTTCAAAATCTTCTTGGCAGTGTCTACTAAAGCAAAACATAAGCACATCTCATGATGCAGCAGTTTTACTCCCAGGTATACCCATTACAGAAATGCACATACAAGCATATTCACAGCCCCAAACTGGAAGCTACCCAAATGTCCATCAACTGTGGAATGAATAAATAAATCGTGCCATATTCACAATCAGTGCAATGGGAATGAGAAAACTACATCCACACACCACAGCATGGATGTTTTTCACAACATCATGTTGAGTGACACAAAAGGACACACTGCATGAAATACATTCACACAGAGCTTTAAAACAGGCAAAACTAACACGTGCCTTTAAAAGTCAGGACAGTTCTTCTTTGCAAGGTTTTCGCTGGAAGGGGGCCTGAGGGAGGTTTCTGGGGTGCTTGAATGTTCTGGTTTTTGATCTGGGTGCCGATTACATGGATGTGTTCCCTTTGTGAAGAAGCATCAAGCTGGACGCTTATGATCTGTGCGTGAAACTGACAACTTATAATTCACGCGTAGAATAAAATCTCACGGCATGCTCTTTTATCAGTTTTCAGTTTATTTTCGATTATATTTGGAGAGGCAGATGCTTCAAACCAACCATTATACATTAACCAAATTTTACACAAGCCATTTGAAAAAAGATCTAAAAATGTGCTTAGTGATTGGTATTATATAACAATGATTAAGCACCAAGAGTGTGCTGAGAGCTTTTCAGAACAAACATAGAAAAGACGAGTCCCTGCCTTCACGGATACCCATTCCTTTAGTCTTGCGCATAAAACTTCAGCTAATACTTCACACCCCTTTACTCATAAGGCATAAATAAGGAAGTTTGTTGCATTTCTCATTGTTACTTAATAAATATGTAATACCCTTTTCCCCAAGTATACCAACTATTACTAATATTTTTGCCTTTAAATACAAATTTCCGAAGTACAATATACAGTCTACTCTGATTTGGTATTCACACAGTTGACCACAATATTCTTGCAGGTTGGTTATAATATGAAGCATGTTGAATTTCAACATTCACACATTTTGATACCACTTAACAGAATCATTTACTATTGGCAGAGCTTTTTTTGTTAAGAAAACGAGGTGCCATTGCTCTTAGATTGATAAACTGTAAACCAAAACAGCACTGCCTTGATTCCAATAAGGGTGTCAGAACTTACGGCACATTCAGAACAGTGAGTTTTAGCACATCTATCAAGCTAGCCTTGCAGATACCAACTACATAGCTACATGCCCTAAGATACTAACAATTTATGATCAGCTAGTAATGGGTGATATAAGTATGATTTGCTTGACTTGTATTTTCCGTTTAAAGGAGAGGATACTGGCGTAAAATATCTGAAAACTGTGAGCTGGGAAATTTTTTTGCTTCTCTGCAAGGCTGTGTTCCAAGCAAATTCAGAATGAAAAAGAGGATGAAATGATTCCAACTTTAATCATTGGCTAAAGAGATCTAATTTCAGAACAATCCCTTAACGACATCTGATTGTTCATTTTTTTAATGCAAGAGAAATGAAGTGAGTTTTGATAGTGTAGTGATTTTTGGTTTTGGCACAAGAAACCATACTTCACGTGAAAATGCCAGAGAGCGTGGTAGAAGTTGGCGCCCACTACAGAAGTCAGGCCAGTCCCTATGTCACCTCCAGGGAGCTCACAGCAGCAGGAGATTAGAGGCAGGTGTTAGAGGGATGGGTAGATGCTTCCTTCCCGGCCAGACTCTGGTCTTGACCCTTTCTGCAAACAGGATGGAGGAACTGGAGTGAGTCTGGGGTCCAGGGAAAGAAGGTGTAACAAGCTTGGGATCAATGCAGAGAAAGGACCCAACTGTGAACTTCACCTTATCTAGATTCCAAGACCCCAAGCATCTATCAGGGTTCAAGCCGTGGATAATCCCTTTCCAGAGGAAACCACCTTGCCTTTGGGCCACCACTGTGTGGTTTCCCAGGGGTATTATCGGGTCTGGATGTTTCCATTACGTGGCAACGATGCTGAGCTGAATTTTAAAGCTACACTGGACTTCGAGCAAGACTAAATTTCTTTCACAACCTCTCCAGATACGAAAATAGTAGAAGAAAATTCTAGAGTCCCTTCTCTTCCATGCGTGGGGTGGGGCTTATAATCATGTCCTCCCTACGGAGCTAGGCACATGACCCCAACAGGGTCCATTAGGAATAGATTCACCCAAGGGCAGTGGCAATAGTGGTTTGGTCCATCCACCATGATCCTACCTGGCAAATGAAGGAGTCCGAAAGGGATCTGACACATTTTTCTTATCCTGGGTAACTGCATCTCCACTTCTCTGCCAATCATAGAGCAAGAGATTGGAAACAACCCATCTCTGCTGCTCTCGTGGCTTAACCTGTGATAAAGGTGACAGTGGCAGGACTGGGATGTGTTCTAGAGCCGTACTGGTTGGGAGGAGAGCTGGGATGGCAACACCCAACTCCCGAGGGTATTCATCTAGAATCCCTTTTGGGGTGAAAGAAACAACCTTACTGAATGTGCCCAACCCCAAACAGAGCACCAAAAGACTAAAATTCTGACAGTAGACAGTAATATATATATTTTTTCATTTTCAATGATAAATCCTCAGTTTTCCATACTAAGGCTTAAATTGCAGTCACCTAGCTGAAAATCTGTACATACACGTGAGACTAGAAATAGGTGACATGAAGACGTCTAAAAACGAAGGTTCACTACAGATGAAAGCATCCATCCCTTATTTATTAACAACATGAAAGGTTCTGACTACCCTTTACAGTGAACAATAGGATTCGACCCAACAAGCTAAGCATTATTTGGAAGATTTTAGGATGGAAGCTGAACGCCTATTGCTTTAAAATCTGAGATGCTTCCCAAACCTCTCTTTCAGGAGTGTATTATATCATCCAGAGTGATGATTCTTACCACCAGCATTTATTTATAATCCACCTTGTTCTCAGAAGAATTAAGGTAGCTAGTTTCTATCAATCGTTTTCCTTTAACCTGTAACAAGACAGTAGGATCAAATGCTGAAAAGGATTCTTTCCGTCCAATTATGTCAAAGCACCATTCAGCAGGTGGAAACTGAGATCAAATTCTAATGAAATTACAACGGCTTCCTTACACTGGAGAAACCTTGCTCTCAAGTTATTTAACAGAGATGACAATAAACCAAACTTAGGTATTTAGATAGACATTATAGATAGATAAACGGTTAAATAGATCATTTTTTTTTGCACAGCTGACAAGTATTCAAAACTCTGGAGTAGGTGTTGGGGTAGTTGAGAATACCTCACAGCCTTTGTCATATTATTGACAAGCTTTCAAAAAATTTTTAAAGCCATTGGAAATGGTTGGTATTAGTGGTGCACGGAAACCGTGGTTTATAGTTAGAATGTGAAAGTTCAGCCATTGTCTCTACTCTTCAAGGCACAAGGACAAGTTCCAAATTCTTCAACTCATGTGTGAGAAGCAGAGCAACGGGTACCACCAGGAGACAGAAGATTGAGAGGAACCACACACCAGAGCAAGAATGGGAGACCCTTTGGGATGCCGTGACTTTCAGATATCGATCGTACGTCGTGAGCAAGCAACTCTCCCACACCTTGAGGTGGGCACAGGAAGGTCTCCTGGCCTGAATACCTTGGCCTATTGAGCAGAGAGCACACTTCACGCCATGCCTGATTTGACAGTCCAGCACCTTCCTACCCGGGGCACCAGGAAGAAGGTCCAGAACGTTTCCATGAAGATGTGCAATGAAGACTGTAATGATGACAGAAGGGCAAGAATGAAAAGTCGGTAGCCCTTGATAAAAGTCAGCAGAGAAGTAACCCCCTTTATGGATACATACCCTGTTTCTTTGCCAGTGATGGTCTAAGAACATTAAGGGAAAGAGAACCCATGCTTTTTTTTTTTTTATTCTCATCTTGCTATCTCCCTTAGCTTCCCTAAAAAAGGCATGGATTAACCATCTCCTCTATAACATATTCCCCGCCATGAAAGTTCATCAAAATGGAAAGAATCCAACCAATTAATCTTCCTATGTTTTATTTGCTTGGAATTCAGTTTGTATCTACTGGTAGTCCATTACATTCTTTTGGTAGGAAAAGATATTGCACTCTTAAAATTCATCCATGGAATTAAGTCAAAGCTAATAGGTAGGTAGATATCTCTCTAGAATGTATACTTTCTGAAGGCCATCGTCAGTGTTTGCAGAAAAGCCTCTGTGATTTCTATTTCAACAAACCGTGGCCCCACTGGCACGTGATTTTAAACTACAGAGGGAGACGTCGGTCGTCATGAGCCGTAGGCAACGTTGCACGTCCAGCGGCTCATGATTTCATCGTGCAGATGGGCACGACGATGACCAGGATGACTGTGCACGTCGCTGCAGCGATCAGAGCAGCGATCTTGCAGACCTTGGCTCGTCTGAACTCGGCTTCTTTCCTTTTCAGTAATGAGTCGTAGCCTGGAGTATAAATATCTTCCATCCAGTATTCTAAGTTGTTTGGGTTTAAAGATTCTTGAGTCTAAAAGTGAAGAGAAGATGTTAGAAATATGGTGAATACGTGCAACAGGTTCAAGACGTTCCGACAATCATCACCCCTGAAGCATCTCAGGGCTGTCTGCAACTTGCAGGGGAGATGACCGAGGAGCCCAACGCTGCCCACCAGCCCCTCCCGAGGTGGACCACCAAGGACTCGGGCTCCCGCACATCCCAGATTGTACCTGCCCCTCTCCTACTACAAAGGTCATGATGGGGGACTTCCCTGGTGGCGCAGTGGATAAGACTCTGTGCTCCCAATGCAGGGGGCCAAGGTTCGATCCCTGGTCAGGGAACTAGATCCCATATGCATGCCACAACTAAGAGTTTGTATGCCACAACTAAGGAGCCCATGTGCTGCAACTAAGGAGCCCGCCTGCCACAACTAACAGTGCAACTAAATAAATAAATAAATATTAAAAAAAAAAAACAGGTCACAATGGTCTTGACACAGGAAAACCCAGGGAATTCCTGGGAGCAAGCAAAATAGGGCCGAGAAACCAGCCTCTACGCCTCAAGGGCGTACGGCCAAGAACAGGCTGGCCCTGCTGCATGGGAAGCAGGGAAAGTCGCTGAAAAATATTCTCCACTAACGGTCCCTAAGAACAGAGGTGCCTAAAGCAAGGCTATTGTACTACTCTGATTTGGTTCCCAGTTCTTCAGTAAAGCCTCACTGAACAATCAAAGGCACCTCCCAGATAAGCAGGTCAAACAAAACATAAAAATATTTCCATTTCAAACATCTGTCAGGCCACTGCTCACAGGCCAGGTCTACAGACCAGGGGCAGGCCACCCCCAGGCCAGGTGCAGGTCCCCACTGGGAGAGACCCCCACCCACTGCCATTTGTCTCCCAGCCTCCCTGAGATTAGTGCCTGTCTGCAGGAGAAGTATTATATTTAACCTGTTATCACCCAGGAATCCCATTCCCCGTGGATGGCTATAATCTATTTCCATAAAGAAAGGCAGTGTGTTCTCATCTCACGGCAAACATTTAATAATGTGACTGTCACATAAAAGCAGCAACACATTGCAATTCCAAGTGAGGTCGTCTAAATCTTTGAAACACAAGCAAAATATCCATTTTGAAGATTTTCTCAGATTGTTTAATGCTCATAAAGGTCGGCATGTTACAAATCACACACACACACACACACACACACACACACACACACACTATGTACTATGTTATTGGAATATTGATTATTCTAACCCCTATTAGTCATTCTCCACCTGTCCTTTCAGAACCATTCTCTGTTCTTTTCTGTCTTGCTCTGTGCCCCCAGGAGACCAGCCAATATGGACACATCCCAGGTGGATTCAGTCAGCGGGGCACAGTTCCCCCTGCTCCCTCCCTGATGGGCCACAGTTCTATCAGGTACCTGCTCTCACAGCTGTGGGTCTTGGTGGGTTTCAGAAACAGCTCCCTTTCCTTGGCCTTCAGATCCAAGGGCAGCAACAGCCTCTCACTCATGCTGGTCCCTGGGCGCTTCACGGGCTCTAACCCTGCCTACACCGCCGCCAAGAGTCCCCTCCTTCCCGCTCGCATCACCCGTGAGTATGCCATCTGCTTCCTGCTGGGATGCGGACGACCCACATGCCGTGGACTCCTCTGGCTGCTTTATTGCTCTCCTGTTTTGTTTTGGTTTTGTTTTGTTTTTTGGCCATGCGGCGCGCAGGATCTTAGTTCCCTGACCAGGGATAGAACCCGGGCCCCCTGCATTGGGAGCACGGAGTCTTACCCACTGGACCGCCAGGGAAGTCCCTGCTCTCCTGTTTCTAACGGCCTTCCGGTACAGGGGCCGGCAGACTCCAGCCCAGGCGCCAGATACAGCCCAGCACCTGCCTTCGTACGGCCTACCAGTTAAGAACGGTTCTCACATTTTTAAATCATTGAAAAAAAATAAAAGGAAAACAATAGTCAGCGGTATGTGAAAATCGTATGAAATCAAATCTCCGTGTCCCAAAATAATATTTTGTCGCAACACAGTCATATCCAGTCATTTACCAGTTGCCCACGGCTGCTCGAGACAATCATTGGCAGAGTTGAGCAGTTGTGATGGAGACTGTAAGGCCTGCAAAGTCTTAAAGCAGTTACTCTCTGGCCCTTTAGAGAAGAGTGTGCCAATATTCTAGAATATTCTGTACAACGTTGCATAATGAAAAGAGAATGGGACTTCGGGGTCCCTGAAATCCTCCCAGGTCCCCTTCCTCACGGAGACACAATGTTCAAAGACTTTTCCAATTACTCATGTTATCTGGAAGGGCGGGGAGGAGTGGTAGGCAATGCTGGCCATTGCAAGGACCCACACCATGAGAAACAGGACATGCTCCATGATGGAAGAGTCCTTAAAACGCAGGATTGTCTGTTCAGACTTTGCAAGAAGCTCCTACTCCAGCACTTCTGCTAAGTCCCAGGAGCCACGGTCTCCCTGAGTTGCCCAGGGCACTTCTGCTACTGCCCAGCTCCGGCTGTTAGGACAAGTGTCCTTATGCTTGGGCTGCAGCTCTTTCCCCAACACAGCTCTGTCCTCCATGGGCACTTGGGATCGGTCTGTTTCCCTGGGTACCCTAGAGGGGAGCCAGGGAGCCAGGTGGGCATGTTAAGCTGGGGACTGGTCTGCAGGGCTGGGCGGGTTTGGGTGGAAGGCTGAAGGGGCAGCTCTCCCTGCTCTGACACTTTGGAGACAGGCTCTGACCAGGGAGGCTGAAACACCACCTCTTCTTCCCAATATTCCCAAGGCGGGCCAAGGAGTGAGCAGTGTGTAAACGACACATCAGATTTTGTCTTTTTCCCTCCAGCTCAGACAGAAGGAAACTGGCTTCCTTTCATAGGTAGCTATGCTTTAGGGGCTGGGATTCATCCTGTGAAGTCTATTATTTTTAATTACTTTTTCCAATAACCGCAAGCTCTCGTGCCACCCAGTGGGACACAGGGGGCATCCTCGGTTGTTAATTACTCCCGCTGAGCGCTGGAAATGGAAACGGGGCCTGTACCTTTGCTGCACCCTCAAGTGGCCATAGATGGCAAATTTACATCTTGACGCCATGGGGCCCCAAGAAGATGGTCCAGATGCGGAAGCTGCCCTAAGACAGTACCTGGGTCTCTGCAAAGCGATGAAAACAAGTAAGGTGGTGCCTTTCTGCCTTCATTGAGCTCCTGATATCTGTTCTGTTTTGCTGCAAACACCCTCGAAAGGCTATCGAACTCTTTCCTGTCTTATATTTTTTTGAGACTAGATACACTATCCTTTGCATTTTTAAGTGATGTCACCTAAAGCTCTCTAATCTAAAGATCTTTTAGTTTTTATAATTTTGCCTTTACGCTTCCTAAAAATTGGCACTTTAAAATTGCATGTATCTGTAGGAGCGAAATCTCCCAGACTCTGCCTCCCAAACTTTAAAAAGATGTTTCTCAGTCTATGACTCATCCAATTAACCTGCTCCTGTCAAGGTCATCCCATGATACTGGTGAAACATTGATTATTCCACCAGGTGAGCCATTCACACCTCTGGGCCTTTTGTGACTCGCCTGCAGCTCGTGGCATCCTAATACCCACAGGTTGCGGTGTGGTAGCCACAGCAGAGCACTGGGACCCTCCCGCAGGAGAAGCAAATCCTATCTAGACTGCTTGCCAGCAAGATGGTGACAGGAGAGGACGTGGCCTGAAGGGTCAAGTGGCGTGCAGCTGGCATGGGGACAAAACATGCAGGAGGTGACAGGGGCCAGGAGTACCTCTGAGGTGGTCCTGATATCACCACCCACTTGACTCTCAAGATCTGGCCAGAGATGTCCCTTGCCATAATTGCTGTCATTTAGGGCCCAACATAAACAAACGTCACTGCAGTCATTTGTGTGACATGAAGCTCTACTATACTGTCATCAACAGAAAAATGACATGGTGGAAAGGCAACATAGGAGGAAGTACAGGAGTCTTATTGCCAGATAGTCCATTATGAATTTAGACTTGTCAGACCTGCAGCAAGTTCTTGTGCTTCTCGGGGCCTCGAGTTCCTCATTTATAAACTTGAGATGAACATCATCACTCCCGCCTGCAGGCCACTGTGCCTTGCGTGAGAGATCGTGATTAAAAAGTCCCATACGGGGCTTCCCTGGTGGCGCAGTGGTTGAGAGTCCGCCTGCCGATGCAGGGGACACGGGTTCGTGCCCCGGTCCGGGAAGATCCCACACGCCGCGGAGAGGCTGGGCCCGTGAGCCATGGCCACTGAGCCTGCGCGTCCGGAGCCTGTGCTCCGCAACGGGAGAGGCCACAACAGTGAGAGGCCCGCGTACCGCAAAAAAAAAAAAAAGTCCCATACAGAGTGGATCAATTTCAGCATCATTTCAACAGCGCCAAAATGCCTTATCGGTGCCTTCTTAATGCCAGGTACTTTAAATACATTATTTTCATTTCTGACAGTGACTCTGAAAGTTAGATATTATTATGGACATTTAACAGGTGAGGAAACCAAAGCTCAAACAGGTGAACATTCCAGGCCACACAGCAAAGGAGCCTGGCTTAGAACCCACACACTGCGGGAAAACACATTTCTTTTCTCGCCACTGCACTGCACCTCCTGCAGCCCTCCTGGCTTTAGGGAGAGGCCATTTCAGGGGAGACCCTGCCATACCACCACCCCCCCACTGGCATCTCTCCAACTGCCCTTTAAGTGGTGTGGACCTGCCGGGACCCGTACGTGAGTGGTGGCGTTGGGATGGTAGCCTCGCCGCCCACCGAGCTAGCTGGCAGGTGGGGGCAGGGTGCTTCCTGTGCTCCCGAGGTGATGCGGACACACAGATAGACGCAGTATGGATGGAACCAGGTGGAACTGCCCGCCACAATGGAAGTGGCCAACACCCAGCCCTGCCCGTGGTTGAACAGAAAGCATGCCCTCCAGCCACAACTGTATTCACAGAGCTTCCGGGGACGGTGCTTACCTGGGACTGCTCCGTATGGAAACATAATCCATAGCTCGGCTCCCACAAATATGCTTTTATCCCACGCGCTACATGGGGAAGGAGAAATCAGCTTGTGTTTCATTAAACAGTTGGGCTGAGGTCTTGTGAGCAAATACGAGAATCTGCACTTGGTATGGGGTCTTAAACGTATCGTTAGCAAATCGGATGGCCAAAGTCGATCAATCAATCAAGCAAGCATTCCCACTGATACATGTTTACGAAGCAATAAGCGAAATAGCAATCTCCTTGCGAAAAATCTCTGCTCTACGATGTTATGCAGGTTCCGAATTCCACGGTGGGGACCCAGGGAGCTGAAGGTGAGGGAGCGGGCCGGTTAGGGCATCCGCTATCCATTCCTGCATCCGCCAGGGTGTGGCTGGGCTCCCCCCACCCGGGGCAGTGAGAGGCTCACCTGCAGGTCCAGGGCTGTCAGCTTGCCCTTCTCGCCCGCGTTGCGAGCATACTCCTCGATGGTCCAGGAAGGCTGGCCCCGCTTCACCTCCGCCAGCTCCGTCAGCCGCATGTCTGTGTACAGAGGGTTGTTCTTCATGTGGGCCTTGAGGGAGGCAGGGTAGGGGTGAGGGCTGAACACCTGCTCCACCAGGAAGCCGTCTTTGGGCTGCTTGGGCAGTCGGTGCTGCGGGGGGATGTCATACTGCCTGTCTGCCTGCAGAGGGGCACAGAGGAGTCCAGAGAGCGACACAGATGCCGTCAGACAGCCCACAGTGCCAGTGGGCAGACACCAGCTTTGCATCACCGGGCTCTGCCCGGGTAGCAACATGCAGTTATTCACAAGCAAATAGAAAGAATATCTGGACTGGGGGACATTTACTAGGAAAAGCTTATGACATTGATAATACTCAAACGACCCAACATTGCTATGCCAGGAAGAGATGATTTTATCTAACCCTCATACCATGACTACTATCATTAACACGCATTGTTCAGCTAAGGAAATGGAGCCCAGAAAGACTCAGTAATTTACCCCAAGGTGCACAGCTGCCAACGGGAGGAGCTGGCATTTAAATCTATCATCTGGCTTCAGAGAAGCTTTGCTTAACTACTGCATAGTACCCCCCCTTTTTTTTTCCTTTTTTTGTCGCACCACGCGGCATGCGGGATCTTAGTTCCCCGACCAGGGACCGAACCTGCGTCCCCTGCAAAGGAAGCGCAGAGTCTTAATCCCTGGACTGCCAGGGAAGTCACTGCCCCCTCTTTCTCTTACCAATTTCTACCTGGTACTGAGGAGTAAAAGATATGGGGTCCTTCCCCCTAGGAGCTGGCTGAAACCACTGATGCCACACTGCTTCTCTGGATGGAAGAAGCCAAGCCAGAAAGCACGTGGTGGGAGCCTCTAGTGATTTTCAGAGACCTCTGCGTGGCCTTCAAGACAAGGGAACAGTGTGGACCACAGTTTGGAGGCAGGAAGGTGCCCAACACAGCTGCCATCACTTACGTTCTCAGTCCTTGAGGCCCTCAGATCTCCACATAGATGTCACGTCCTCCAGAAGTACTCCCTGACCAAGACCGGGTCAGCGCCCATCTACGTGACCCCTCAGACTGTGTACAGAGCCCGCGGCCAGCACTGTCCCACTGAACTGTAACTGCCTGTTTGTCTGTCTGTCTCCTCCGCCGGACTGTGAGTTCCCCGAAGGCAGGGCACAATAGTGAGCACCTTTTATTTATTTATTTTTTTTGCTGTATGCGGGCCTCTCACTATTGTGGCCTCTCCCGTTGCGGAGCACAGGCTCCGGAAGCGCAGGCTCAGCGGCCATGGCTCACGGGCCCAGCAGCTCCGCGGCATGTGGGATCTTCCCGGACCGGGGCACGAACCCGTGTCCCCTGCATCGGCAGGCGGACTCTCAACCACTGCGCCACCAGGAAAGCCCAGTGAGCACCTTTTAATCGCCCGCTCAGCAAAATCATACCACCAAGGAGAAGGCACTCCAATCTTTTTAAAGGGATGGATCCCAGCATCATGGAGTCGTGCACATGAAACAGAGAGCCAGAAGAGCTGTGGGTGTGAGCAACAGACAAAGAGAAAGGAAACATAAGAACATGAGTGAGGGACGGTGTGGATAAGCAAGAGGTGGGGAATGGGCTCAGGTGTCAGGAAAGGGAGAGTTTATGTGTGAGCAGCTGATGAGATAACGTGTGTGAGTGGGAGTGTGCGTATCCTACACGTGGACGGGGACCAGAAGCACGCTCCCAGCTCCCAGCAAACTAGACCCATCGGCCCTTGCTCAAATACAGTATAACTCGGAGCCCTTCCAAACCATTAGGACCGCTGACGCTGCTACAGAGAAAGCAGGATAAACTTGGCCAAATCCAAATAAGGAAGCGAGGTGTCCTCTTCTTTTCTAGCTCATCAAACCCAAGTATCTTCTAAAAGGTGTCACTGAGTTTATTCATTCAGCTCATCACCACTTCCGAACACTCAGAGGGCTCCCACGGCATGCAGGGCCCGTGCCGAGCTGGGGGCAGGGCAGGTGCCAATAATAGCAACAAGGCATCCTAACTACAATGAACTGAGGGCTGACTGTGCGTGTCTCCTGCTGTGCTCGGGGCTGAACACGCGATACGCCATTTCAGCTCCTCGAGAACATCGGCAAGGCTATAACATTATACTCCCCGCCGTGGATGCGGAAACTCAGCTTAGAGAGGTTAAGGAACTGGCCCAATGTCACACAGCCAGGAAGTGGCAGAGCCAGGATTTGAATTTGTTCTCGCTTCTGAGATGGAAAGTTACCCGCTGCCCACGCTTGCCTCCCTGCTCCCACCGTTGGAGGCGTTTGCGTTCTAACATGGCAGTCGGTATGTATACCTGAGATACTTTTAAAATAAAGGTTGGTATCTACTCTGTCGGAACAAAGAGGATGAAAGGCAGGCGATCAGAGACCAGCAATGATCTTGGGAGGCTTTCAGAGGCTTACGAATGAAGAGGCCTTGAGGGGAGCTGGGTCTAGATCAGCACCGAGGACGTGGACAGGACACTTTTTTTTTTTTTTTTTTTGATGTGGACCATTTTTAAACTCTTTATTGAATTTGTTATAATATTGCTTCTGTTTTATGTTTTGATTTTTTGGCCACGAGGCATGTGGGATCTTAGCTCCCCGACCAGGTGTCAAACCCACACCCCCTGCATTGGAAGGTGAAGTCTTAACCATTGGACCCCCAGGGAAGTCCCTGGACAGGAAACTTTTGATGGAGGAATCACGTGAGTGAAGGTTCGACAGTGGGATGGGGCCTGGCCATCCTAGATGCTTCATCAGTACTTGCTGAATGAGTGACTGAGTGAACGAGGGTGGCACTTTTGAGGAAAACCAGGCAGACGTATCAAGGTGGAGAAGGGCCCGGTCCAGGTGACCTGGAGCCCTCCTGTTGGGGAGAAGGACATGACAGGCCCAGGGTTTGAGTGGCCGGGCTGAGTGGCTTGAAACTTCTTGCTGAGCAAAGGGGAGTCAAGGAGGAGTTGGGAACAGGAGGCACTGCACACCCCCGAGTGGAGTTTTAGGAAAGGGAGCATAGCAGTGGTGGATGGGATGAGATGGAAGTGGCGGCAGAGGTGGGGGGGTGATGAGCGAGACAGACCAGTTACAAATGTGCCCCCAAAGCCCAGGTGGGAGGTGGGAGGAGCCTGGACTTGGGGGAGGGAGGGTGGATTTAAGCGGAAAGAAACATCACAAAAGATAAATCCACAGGGTCGAGTAGCCCAACTGGATGTGAGAGAGCCAACGAGGGAAGTCAGAGGTGAGAGACGCCCCTTCAGTTTGGGGAATGGCTAGAACGGCGACCCCAGAATGGGTACAGGGAGAGGGAAGCCTGGCTTTGAAGGAACAGGAAATCTAGCTGGGACCTGCAGATGTCAGCCCACGGCAGACATCTGGGGCAGCTGGCCTTCAGCAGTTTGAGATTTGGGAGCAAAGTTCAGAAGGGCCCCAGGGTTGGTCCCCACCATGGCAGGCATCAGCCCAGGGATGGTGAGAGCCATACATCGGGAGGCAGAAATGAGGTCACAGAAGGAGGCCCAATGAAGACCGCTCACCCCAAACACTAGCAACTTTGAGCTGTGCATTTCAAGCGATCCTTCTCAAGCTTATTTCTGGTGGTTTCTGGGGGCTTTGACATTTTATGGGTTGGACGCATGGCTAGTTCAGTTAAACTTGATACATCTACAGAAGTGTCAAACCACTGGAGTGCCCTAAATGGCCATTTTCAACGCTCCCTAAGACCCAGGGCTCCAGGAACCTGGCCAGACTCTAGCAGCTAATTGACACGACAGCAGTCAGAGGAGAAGACCCACAGCTGGGCATCTCGTCGGAGTGTCGGCCCATAATACATTCTGATTTCTGTCCAACGCCACGTGTTGTAAGTGGCTACCAAAGAGAACAGTGGCCAGCACAGGTACCAGAGGTTCCTTTGGGATCAGAAAAAAATCACTTCTTATTTTACTCTCTTTCCCTGCTTTGGACCCTGAAAACTTCCCTAGGGCTCCATTTTCTAAGCTTGCCCTTCTTGGCATTCGAGGGACTCAGCCTCCTTCTCCGTATCCAATGTCTGCAGCCACACCTCTTCACTCCCTCTCTGACAACTGGTCCTCCGAGCCCTCAGGAGGCCCCGTGGTCTGTCCACTGACCTTTGGAATCAGGGAAGGGAATTGAGACGAGCAACAAGTTGAAATGGCATCACTTTGGCCAGAAAGGGTTCAATGGAACCTACTTCGAAGGAGGAACAGCGGCCACAAGTACCGCTGAAACAAATCATCCCTACTGCAGGGGACGAGAAGAAGAAAGAATGTGAGTATGTGTGTGTGTGCTCACTCCAGCACTGACAGAAAGATGCTGACTATAAAGGTAAAAACGCTCACGTTCCCATAAAACTGTAGGAAAAAACCTCAAAAGCAAAGAAAGACATCATATTAAGAGTTGCCATCCTTGGGCGGTGGAACTGTGAATAATTTCCTTAATTTATCTTCTTTTCTTACGAATCATCTATTGATCTTAAAATGAAAAAAACTCAAACTTTTAAAAAGGAACACCACGCGTGCCACAAAGTATGTGAAAGGGGCATAGGAGCCAGCTCGCTTTTAAGTCATTCCCCTCCTTTGCTTTGCCTGCACCCTGCCCTTTCAGAAAGGACGGGAAGAAATCCCTGGTGATGCTTGTCTGCTCTGCCATGTTCCCCATTCTATGAAAATCAGGTCTCGAACCACCAGTCCAATATCTGAGCCATGCTTTCTCCCATCGGCAACACAGCAGCGTGTGCTCCTCCGGGCTGATGGACAATTTGGCGGGACCAACCACCAGGCTATGCTGTCCTCTCTGCTCTAACGTGGAAGGTCTGGAAGGATTACGAGCACAAGAAGGGCAGGCCTCTTTTTCGTGTAATGTAAGCTTCCAGGCTTGGGAACAGACCAGGGCTATATAGTAAGGCTGCTGCCTAGTTACGCGAGCTTACATGCGCATTACCTCTTTAGATTTTCGATGCCAGTCCTTACTTTCCCCAGGGCCTCTGTCTTTCACGTCCTCCTCTCCGACGCCCACGCGGTTGGTGTAAGTGATGGTGCGCCAGTCCCTGGGCGAATTGGAGATGCTGGCGATTTTGGACTCTGTGGCGCTGTTTTCCTCCGTCAGGGACCTGGAGGATGGCCTGGTGAAGAGGCTTTTTTTTAACGCCTTGACACGAAGGCTTTCGCTGTTGCTTCCGCTGGCGTCTGAGGAGCACCAGTCGGCCGAGTTCTCCAGTTTGGGCCCGTGGGAACCATTGTGTGCACGGAACATCCGGGGAGAGGCGCTCTCATCGGACGGAGCCTCGCTGGTCAGGGAATTCAGATCTATCTGCACACTCACCTTCTCGGGCTGCTGTATCTTCTGATCCAGCTTACTGAGCTTGCCCAGGACCTGGGAGATCTCCTCGCGGACACCCGACAGCGATTCGAGCTTCCGTTCAATTTCACCGATCCTGAGCACCAGTTTGCACACGCTGGTCTTCAATTCCTCTTCTGAGTGGTGGCTGTTTTCAGGTCGGTTGCCCTTTTCTCCTTTGCTGCTGGGGAGCCCGTTGGCGATTTTGGTTAGGTTGTGCTCCGGTGAACTGTCACAGTCCGACTTGTGAAGCTGGGACAAAGATCCTGTGCTGTTGTAGCAGGATGACTGCATCACTCCCGTCGAGCCACTGATGCTCATGTCATCAAGAAATCGGAAAATGTCACTGATGTCATCACTGACGACTTCCGAGTCGTCATCTGACTGCTTCATGGCGTGCCTGTCACTGTACTTGCCCTGCCCAGAGGCACACAAGTCTTTGCATTTCTTGGGCTCCAGGACGTGCTGCTCGGTCTGGGTGCCCACGCTACTGGTGTCTGAGCTGAGCTGCCTGCTGGTGCAGCTAATGCTCTTGTCTTTAAACTTTTTGACCGGTTCATGCTTCTCCAGGTCAACGGAGGACGAGATCTCTTTAGATTTGAGCCCGTTTGGCTTGGCCGCGTAGCCGACGGGGAGCATTGGCTGTTGCTCCTGCGGCATGAGGTAAGCTGGGCGCCTGTCTGGGGTTGGGAAGTTGGCGGTCTGGCTGCTGGGATTTGGATAGCGGAGCTTCTCCTCGGAGGGATTTCTATTGAAAAAGGACCGTTCAAAGTCAGGAACTTCTTCAGTGTTTAGGCTCCAGCTTTTGGCCGGCCAGGGGGTCTGCTTACCCGGCCTCCCGGGACAGCGCCTGGCCTCCTGGGTCCCCATCACTGGAGTGGGTCCAAAATACGTGGAGGCTTGAAGGTCATCTAAGCTCTCGTGCTTTGCCCGCCTTTTGTCAGGAACAGGGGAGTACTCGGGATTCAGGTACTGGCTGTTGTAGGGCATCTCAAAGCTGTGATTGGGGAAGGGTGTCTTGTGGGACTCCTTGCGGCCCTGGGGTTTCCCGTGCTCGCCCTCAGCCTTGTTGGCGGGGCTGGCCAACTCGGGGGACACAGTCATCAGGTTGTGAAACTCCTCTTTGAAGATGTTCCTTTTCTGGACGCAGGACTGGACCACGAAGGGCTCCTCATTAGAGATGAAAGTCTCCTTGATGCCCTGGGTGAGGGGCAGGGAGTCCTGATCGGACATGGACTCGCTCTCGATGTTCATGGGGAAATAGGTTCTCTGCATCTCGCAGGGCTGAGGGCTGGCCACCGAGTAGGGGGCCAGAGCCTGCAGCCTGTCCAGGGAAGCCGCCCGGTTTTTCACATCTTTGCTGACCCCCAGCAGGAAGTTGGGCTCGGAGGCAGGTACAAACTGCGGGCAGTCCTTGCAGTCCATCTTGCGGCATTTGGAAGACTGGCGGGTGGGGTAGCCCCGGCTGAAAGGCTGGTCGCTCAGCTCGCAGCTGAGGGACTCACACTGGGCTGCGGTGCAGAGTTCCGTGTCCGAGCGGCCCAAGTCAAAGGCCGCCTCCTTCTTGCGCATCTTCTGCCGGCCGCTGGGGAGCTTCTCTTTGGCTGTAGCCCCGTTCATCTGGATGAGGTTGAATATCGTCACGATATCTGCCGCCACCATGATTTTCTTCGATTGCTGGTTGTTCACGGTGCATTTCATCTTGTCTTTGAATAACGTGGCTGGAAAATTGGGATCGAGACAAGCCGTGTAGAAGAGGACGCTTCTCAGTTTGGAGAGCTGGGACAGATCAAAACGGGTGCACAGGGATTTGCACAGGTCCTGGTAGGAAACGGTATTTTGCTTGCTGTCCAGTTCCTCCAAGATTTTCACCAAGAAGAGGGAAGTTTCCTGATTGGTCTCCATCATTTAGAATTTCAAAGCCTCGCTGATGACACTGAAACTTCGAGTCAGCTCTACGGGGTGACAATATTGAAAAAGAGAAGCGGGGGAGAAAGGATTATAAACACCAGTGGAGTTTTAAGTCAAGCTGGTTATGAACCACATAAAGAAATGCAAGGAAAAACTTTTTAAGGTTTAAAAAATGTCATAAGTGCTTTAAAAATATTTATAATATACTCTGTAATTCGCTTCCCAGTAATCTACCTAAAGAAATTATTGACTATGATTTTGCATAAAGATGTTCATTATGTATATGTACAACTGATTCACTTTGCTGTACACCTGAAACTAACCCAACATTGTAAATCAACTATACTCCAACAAAAATTTTTTTAAAAATAGTTACAATTATAAAAAAATGATGTTCATTACAATGGCATTTATAATAGTGAAAAAATAAAACATCTTAAATATCCAAATATTAGGGGAACGCATAAATAAAACGGGTTACCATATACGATGATTTCTTACAAACATTAAAATTATATTAGGGCTTCCCTGGTGGCGCAGTGGCTGAGAGTCCGCCTGCCGATGCAGGGGACATGGGTTCGTGTCCCGGTCCGGGAAGATCCCACATGCCGGGGAGCGGCTGGGCCCGTGAGCCATGGCCGCTGAGCCTGCGCGTCCAGAGCCTGTGCTCCGCAACGGAAGAGGCCACAACAGTGAGAGGCCCGCGTACCGCAAAAAAAAAAAAAAATTGTATTAATGTACATCCTTACAATGCAATACTACTCATCAATAAAAAGGAACATCAATAAAAAGGAACAAATTACCAGTACTTGTAAATGACATGGATGAATCTCAAATGTATTGTGCTTGAGTGAAAGAAGCCAGACTCAAAGGCTACCTATTCTATGGTTCCATCTTAACGATATTCTGAAAAACAGATCCGTAGCTGCCCGGGGCTGGATGTGAGGCAAGGTGCTGGCAAAACGGCACAGAGAAATTTTCCTGGATGATGGAACTATTCCACCTCTTGATTGGAGTGGTGGTTGCATGCCTCTATGCATTTGTCAAAACTCACAGAACTGTGTGCTAAAACGTGTGAATTCTAGCTATGTAAATTGTACCTTAATTATAAAATTACACACTGAAGACTTTTTATGACAAAAGAAAACTGTGGTACAATACTGAGTGGAAAATGTGAAAATAAATATGTTATGTAGTAAGATCTTAATTATATAAAATTATATCTTCTTGGAAATGAAACTGGAAGAAAATAATATACACTCCAATGTTAATGGTGGTTACCTTTGGATTGTAAATACGCATGTTCTTTCTGAATTAGTCATCTTTGTTTCTCAATATTTTATTATGCAAATTTTCAAACATACAGCAAAGTTGAAAGAATTTTTTTTAATTAATTAATTTATTATTATTTTTTTTTTTGGTTGAGTTGGGTCTTTGCTGCTGTGCGTGGGCTTTCTCCAGTTGCGGCGAGCGGGGGCTACTCTTCGTTGTGGTGTGCGGGCTTCTCATTGTGGCGGCTTCTCTTGTTGCGGAGCACAGGCTCTAGGCGCACGGGCTTCAGTAGTTGTGGCTCGCGGGCTCTAGAGCACAGGCTCAGTAGTTGTGGCGCACAGGCTTAGTTGCTCTGCGGCATGTGGGATCTTCCCAGACCAAGGCTCGAACCCTGCATTGTGTCCCCTGCATCGGCAGGTGTACTCTTAACCACTGTGCCACCAGGGAAGTCCTGAAAGAATTTTATAGTGAACACTCATATAACCACCATCTGTATTCCACCATTAACATTTTACTATATTTACTTTATCACATATCTATCCATCTAACCTTCATGAAGCCATCTCGTTTTTTTTTAAAGCACTTCAAACTAAATTGCAGACATCGGTACACCTCCCCCTAAAGATTTCACCATGCATATAATTAACCCAAGTTCAATAATTGTTTACAGTTTCTCTTTTAATATAAGATTTACACACAATGAAGTGCACAAAACTTGAGTCTATTTGCTGAAGTTGTGACAAACGTATATGTCTGTGTTATAAGCAAAACCCCTACAAAGATCTAGAACGTTCCCCTTGCCCCTTCCCATGCAAGCACAGTTCTTATTTTTTACAGGTAACTCTAATATTTTCTTTATAATTTCCTTTCTTTTCCAAAATTCCTACCATGACCACGTATTATTTTGTAATCACCAAACAATAACTAACCTTATTTTGAAATGGGAAGAAAAATCTACATTAACATATCTTGGATGGAAAAATGAAAAACATCATACTGGAAGCTTAACAAAGCTTAAGGGAAAGTAAAGCTCCTCACGGATAAATATGGACCCAGGTTCTCAGATTTACAAGGAAACATCAAATCAAACACGTTACCCTCCCCAGTCACACCCTGCTTAGAAAAGGCATTTTGACGATTGACTTATTGATTTTAAATTTGACTCAGGGCCTCCCTGGTGGTGCAGTGGTTGAGAGTCCGCCTGCCGATGCTGGGGACACGGGTTCGTGCCCCGGTCCGGGAAGATCCCACATGCCATGGAGTGGCTGGGTCTGTGAGCCATGGCCGCTGAGCCTGCGCGTCCGGGTACTGTGCTCCGCAACGGGAGAGGCCACAACAGTGAGAGGCCCGTGTACCGCACACACACACACACACAAATTTGACTCAGCCCACACACAGCCAGCCTATTTTCTAGGGAAACAGTGTCTGTGGTGGTGGTGGGGGGTGTTAAATTTCAGTTGCTCTGGACCATGGGGTCTCTGTCCACCCTGAGGGCAGTGCTTTCAATGGGCATCTATACACATTAGTGAGCTCTCCCCACGAACGTCTGCAGGGACATGCAGAGACCAGTGGTTTGGATTTTCTTGTATGGAAAAGGCAATGAAGCCCCGAGAGGCTCTGTTCCTGCCCAGAACAAGTCACAGAAAACCCACGTCTCCCCAAGCAGCTCTCCCTGCCCTGCCCCGCCCCAGCCGCCCAGTCCGTGTGATAGAAGCCCTGCATGTCAGGATGTTCTGGTTAGTTAAAGGTGGGGACAACCTGCCACGCTTGATCTGCAAGGAAATAAATAGGCACAGAAACCAGCGTGGAGGACAAATGAATGTAATTGAGGGAAGAGCAACTACCACTCATGCACATCATATTTCATAGTCTGGTGACACAAAGCACTTTCAGAGATACTCTTTGCTAGAATTCTCATAACAATCTCAGGAGGATTCTTTCACTATTACTCTCCGACAGATGAGGAAACAGGCACGGAGCACTGAAAGCAGCAACTAGGCGCAACTAGAATCATCAGAGCTGCAGCCCAACCCCACTTTCCCGCGAGACTGTCTCAACTTTCTGTTCTACTCTGTGTGGCTAAAACTGTATTAATCCCAGGTCCAAAAAGAACTCGGAAAACCAAGGCCCGGTGTCTCCTGAAGTGAATAAAGGAAACACAAGGGATCTGCTAACCCTGAGTCATTTTCTATGAAGACTGAAATTGAGGGGATTATGAATGGCTGGGAAGACAGGCAGGTGCCCCTGTGCAAATGGGCACATGGCCACATGCCTGGTGTGTGTGCATGTGGTGGTGAATCACCATAGAGAAACTCCATGTAGATTTCCCACACTATGCTAACGAAAGCCATAGAGGACTAAGGAGCAAAAGAGAGGCTCAGAGGAAAAGGCAGAGTTCTTGGCTCTGTGACAGTGTAACAGGATCCGGCCTGCAGCACGCAGCCCCTGGCAGCTACCTCTTCTGGCCACACAAACAGCTCTGTGGTGTGCGAAGAGCACTCCCTTTTCACAGATGAGGAAACTGAGGAAGGGAGAGGGAACTTGAGTTGCCTGGGGTCTGCCATGGGGCTAGGGCCCCAGTAGACCACAGCCCGGGATGAGGACATGCTGTGGGATGCGTAGCAGGCTCCGTCTCATGCCAGGAGGAGCAAAAGCATTGCCACAAGTGACAGATGTGAACTGGTGGAGGCGGCAGGCTGAGTGGGACAGGCAGTGCAGCCTGACCACCTCCTGGGTACTGGGGCTTTTTTGTTTTTTAGTATCTTTATTGGAGTATAACTGCTTTACAATGGTGTGTTAGTTTCTGCTTTATAACAAAGTGAATCAGTTATACATATACATATATCCCCACATCCCTTCCCTCTAGCGTCTCCCTCCCTCCCACCTTCCCTATCCCACCCCTCCAGGTGGTCACAAAGCACCAAGCTGATCTCCCTGTGCTATGCGGCTGCTTCCCACTAGCTATCTATTTTACGTTTGGTAGTGTATATACGTCCATGCCACTCTCTCACTTCGTCGCAGCTTACCCTTCCCCCTCTCTGTGTCCTCAAGTCCATTCTCTAGTAGGTCTACGTCTTTATTCCCGTCTTGCCCCTAGGTCCTTAATGATCATTTTTTTGTTTGTTTTTTAGATTCCATATATATGTGTTAGCATACGGTATTTGTTTTTCTCTTTCTGACTTGCTTCACTCTGTATGACAGACTCTAGGTCCATCCGCCTCACTACAAATAACTCAATTTCGTTTCTTTTTATGGCTGAGTAATACTCCATTGTATACATGTGCCACATCCTCTTTATCCATTCATCTGTTGGTGGACACTTAGGTTGCTTCCATGTCCTGGCTATTGTAAATAGAGCTGCAATGAATATTGTGGTACATGACTCCTTTTGAATTATGGTTTTCTCAGGGTATAAACAAGACGAAAAGACAACCGCAGAATGCGAGAAAATATTTGCAAATGAAGCAACTGACAAAGGATTCATCTCCAAAATTTACAAGCAGCTCAATATCAAAAAAACAAACAACCCAATCCAAAAATGGGCAGAAGACCTAAATAGACATTTCTCCAAAGAAGACATACAGATGGCCAAGAAACACATGAAACGATGCACCGGGGCTTTACAGGAAACGCCCGCAACAGCCTGGAGAGGTAGGCACCCCCACTCTGCACCCTCTGCTGGAGGCGTGAGCAAAATGAGGCCGGAGGGATTACACGGACGAGGAGGACCTGAAGCCGAATCGGTAGAAGGCCAAAGCCCAGGCTCTCATCTCAGTGACAGAAGGGCAAGGAAGGAACATCGGCCCGAAAGCTCTGGGGGCTGAGTGAACCTGCCGTGGAACGTGTATGTGTGTGTGTACACACAGCGACGCCCACGCGCACACACACTCACACCCTCACACACACAGCCGCACACATGACTCTCGGCCACAGTTCACACACGTACACACGCCCTCACTGCCACACCCACGTGGAGAGGCACACACCCCCTCTCACCCACACCCCTTCTCTCTCTGGGCTCTCTCAGCCGAGCCCTCAGGGCTCGAACATTCTTAAGCTCCCAGCACAGCCTGATGTGCCTCTGGGGAAAGGCCAAGGCGTCCACAGAGCCACCCTCCCCGGCATTTGGACGCCCACACCGCCTGCAGCGACCGGTCTCTGCGGAATCACGGGATGCACCTGGAGGCGGCAGGCGCCACTCACAGGGCGGCACAGCCCCTCCCGGGGCAGGAGAACACGCCCCCCCACCCTCCCCGTTAAGGCGCTGAGACGTGGCTGGCAGGGTCCCACCCCAGCCCGCACTGGGGAGCCACCTGCTGAGTAACGTGCATGCACCCCCAGGGGCAGGAAGTTAGGCCCGGGGAGCCCGTGAGCAGCTGGGCTTCTGGAATTCAGACCCATCAGGACCTCATCAGGACCCCCAGTGGTCCCCAACTGCCCACCCAGCTCAATCCTCACAGCCCAGGCCTCCCCTGCCTGCATCTCCTATATCCACTCTGCATTTCCCCCAGGGAAGCCTGTGCCCTCTCACGGCCCACACCCCGGGAACACTGCTTCCCTTCCAGGGCCCGCCTCCAACAGCCTTGCTTTCCCCCAACCTCTCACTGATCTCAGTTGGAATCAGTTGCTCCCTTCTCGGTGCTCAGCGGGCCTCTGTCCGCACCTTGGTAATAGTGTTTCTCACACAGGAAAGACTTGTCTCAGATGGTTTAAAACATATTGAGATCTGGCCCCCCAACCCCAGACCGACCAATTAAATGAGAATTCCGGGGAGGAGTCCAGAATCTCGGGAGCTGTTAAAGCCACCCAGGTATTTCTGAAGCGTGGGGTTTCAGACTGAGGGATTGAGAAACCCCATTTAGAAAGTAAAGGGGCTGGCATTAAAAGGAATGAAATTGTGCCATTTGCAGAGACGTGGATGGACCTAGAGACTGTCATACAGAGTGAAGTAAGACAGAAAAAGAAAAACAAATATTGTATAATATCCCTTATATGTGGAATCTAGAAAAATGATACAGATGAACTTATTTGTAAAGCAGAAATAGAGACACAGATGTAGAGAACAAACCTATGGTTACCAAGGGGGAAAGGGGGGTGCAATGAACTGGGAGATTGGGATGGACATATATACACCACTGTGTATAAAATAGATAACTAATGAGAACCTACTGTAATGCACAGGGAACTCTACTCAATGCTCTGTGGTGACCTAAATGGGAAGGAAATCCAAAAAAGAGGGGATATATGTATATGTATAGCTGATTCACTTTGCTATATAGTAGAAACTAACACAGCATTGTAAAGCAACTATACCCCAATAAAAATTAATTTTAAAGAAGGTTTCAAATCTTTAACGAATTTCTGAGTAAAATGTTGACTGAGCTTAAAAAAAAAAAAAGAAAGTAAAGGGGCTGGGTTTTGCAAGAGGCAGTGCAACCTAAAGGTTGAGAAGATGGGCACACAGATTCCAGCCCTGCTCGTCACTAGCTACACGACCTCCAGAAGGTCACCTACGGCCCCCAACCTCACTTTCCTCACCTGTAACAATGGGGTTAATTAACAAGCTCATGTACAGCACTTAATAAAGTGTCCTCCAATGACAGCCCTTCCACAAATGACAGCAGTCGTTCATGGAACAGTGGTGGCAGTGGGAAATCTAGTAGTTTCCGTGGGTTTATTTCTCACAGCACCTCCTGCAGGTTAGGAAGTAGGACCACGTGAGCATTTTGGGGAAATGACTCCATTCTACAGAGAGAGCAAGACACACCTGTGCCTACAGCAGCATTCTGGCCTCCCTAGTTTTCACATTTTCAATCTCTTCAAAGACTTTTAGGGGCTTCCCTGGTGGTGCAGTGGTTAAGAATCCACCTGCCAACGCAGGGGACACAGGTTCGAGCCCTGGTCCCGGAAGATCCCACATGCTGCGGAGCAGCTAAGCCCGTGTGCCGCAACTACTGAGCCCACGTGCCACAATTACTGAAACCCGTGCACCTAGAGCCCGTGCTCCGCAACAAGAGAAGCCACCGCAATGAGAAGCCCGCGCACCACAACGAAGAGTAGCCCCCACTCACCACAACTAGAGAAAGCCCGCACGCAGCAACGAAGACCAACGCAGCCAAAAATAAATAAATAAATAAAATAAATTTATTTGAAAATAAAAAGACTTTTAGTTTCCCACTGTAGAAAACTCTGTCCTCAATCACGTGCTTTCAGGGATCCGCATTAAAGCTGTGAGTTACTGCCTCTCTGGATTACACCTCAAGAGGAGAGGAACAGGTTGTGCGCAGAGTTCTTTATTCATCTCTTTTTTAAATAAGAGGAAAGTTCATAAACTGATTCCATGAGGAAGTTCTGAAGGCCAGAGGTTGGAATTATCCACTCAGAATAAACAGGGGTGTCCTCTCAGCCCCCTTATCACACGTCACTTTAAGACCGGGCCCCCCTTGTCACCTTCCTGATGGCCACCCCGGGCAACCACCTCGGGTCTTCTTGAAGATTCTGCAGCCATTCGGAGCTTCACAAACCGTCTGAGCAACAGTGTGTACATGGCACTGTGCAAGGGACCACGGTGAGCACCCAGGCTAAGCCCCTCGCCTTTACAAACTGGAAAACGGGGCCTAGGGCCAGCATTTTTCAAAGCCACCTGGAGAGTTACTGGCAGAATCGGCTGCAGGACGCAGGGCTTCTGACACCTTGCCTATTTCACAAGTGTCTGTGCAGAAACGCCAGTCCTGGCTGTCAGGTGCCAGAGAAGCATAAACAAGAAGCCGGGGACCCGGAGGGAGTGCGAAGAATCCCAGCCACAGGGAAAGGCCAGCTTCGCAGAGGAGGCACCATCTGCAAAGGCCTCGAAGACTGAGGAGGAAGACGGTGTTTCATGGTCTGGAGGAAGGAGACGGGGCAGATTCCAGGGCAAAGGGCAGAGGCGTGAAGGTGCAGCGGGGCGGAGTCTGACTGTGGAGCTGGGCAAGCAGGGGGCATTTAGAGAAGGCAGGGCGCTGAATCTGGGCTGGGAGTCTGGACTCGATTCTGTGGGCAGTGGGAGCTGGGAGCACCAACAGAGCAGGTGCTGGAGGGGCCGGGCCTGTGGCTCAGGTGGGCACCCGCCCACAGGGTGCACAGACCGGGGTCCACATTCTCTTCTTCGGCAATGCTTCCTGCACGTACACAGCCAGGAGGACCACTCCAGGCTCTTCCAGCTCCAGATCCATGGCTCTTTCCACCACACAGCAGTCTGTAGGTTTGGGAAGGGCAGAAAACGGATGCCAGATTTTTTTCCCACTACCTCATGACACTGTGTGTCTTTCTCATGTCATGCTCCAACTGTGACAAATGTAGCTGCTCCGTGTAAGAGGCTAAAGTGAATGTTCACCTTTCCATGACCTTCTGCATTTTTATCTGCTCAAAGCCTTGACATCGGATGTTGATCGAAACGGAGGAGAAGAAAAGGACACGATTTAGGGATATAACTTGCAGGATTGCTGCACGAATCTTTGGACAGAAGACAAGCTCTCTGAATTTCATTTCCACCAACTCCCTTAAAGGTTTCATCTTCCCTTCTGCCAAGAACTCCAAAATCTGATGAGAACAAATGACACCAACCTTGAACTGGATTAGCAAAACTCGGTTGTGAAGTGTTCTTTCTTTTTTTAAATTTTTAATTAAATTAAATTTATGTATTTATTTATTTATTTTTGGCTGCATTGGGTCTTCGTTGCTGCGCGTGGGCTTTCTCTCGTTGCTGTGAGCGGGGCTTCTCTTGTTGCAGAGCACGGGCTCTAGGCGAGCAGGCTTCAGTAGTTGTGGCATGCGGGCTCACTAGTTGTAGCTCTCGGGCTCTAGGGTGCAGGCTCAGTAGTTGTGGCACACAGGCTTAGTTGTTCCACAGCATGTGTGATCTTCCTGGACCAGGGATCGAACCTGTGTCCCCTGCATTGGCAGGCGGATTCTTAAACACAGCACCACCAGGGAAGTCCCTGAAGTGTTCTTATTAAAGCTTTCCCATATGCCATGATATATCGATCTTTCCAACACTGAAATAATGGGCCAAGATGGAACGTGGGCACAATGTTCTCACTTTACACTCATGAAAAGCACAGTAAAGAGCATTTCTCTGTAGCATTTGTGTAATTCCAGCCCAGATACTGACCTGGCTTGTTGTTTTGGATTTTGTTTTTTTTCCAGGATGGTGAATGCTACTGTGATTCAGTGAAATTCTGGATTCAATGAAACTACAAAAGGAAGGCATTCCTCTAGGAATCTAAAATTTATGGATGGGAATTTCTACCTCCCCTTGTGTCAACTATGATACCTTTCAAACTGAAAGGAGACCCCTTTCTCTCTTAATGGCAGTTTTCCTCCACAAAGCTGCTAAAGAGGGCAGCATAGAGATGGGAAGGGGGCTTTGCTCCTCTTTGCCAAGATGTATCCCCACAGAGCTCAACCCTAGTGCAAAGCCCTTGATTAAGAAATCAAGACATGAAGCATTTCCCAGGTCTGGCAAGAAGGCAAGCTTAGAAAATGGGATGAGCCTCCCATTATGAATACCTAGAAATGCTGGATAAAATATGATTTTTTTTTCTTAATGTGTGCAGCTAAGCTTGCAAGGGAGCAAGGTAATCTCCAGGTGCCAGAAACAGAGACAAGATTGAAAATCACAGAGCTGGTGCAGGAGCTGCTCTGGGGGAGCTGGTGCAGGAGGTTTCTACTAAGTTAGAATAGAAGCGGCCCTCCATGAGATGGTGAGTGGGAAAGATGTCTACAGAAAGACGGGACCCTTTAAGGACTATTCTCTAACTGTAAGTGAGAGTATGAAACAGAGGGAAAACCTGCTTATGAGCACAGGAAGCAAGGAGACGTGTCAGCTTCTGCCTGGGCTCTCAGTTAAATGTAAAACAGGGCTTAGAATGTAAAACAGGGCTGATGCCTTAAATACGTTAGGGCTCAATTTATGTTGCTGGATGGCTTAAGGTCTCTTGAGTTAAGAAATTAATGTGCAAATAGGTTCTATGTTGGTGATATCTTTGGATACAAGCAAAACAAGTGCAAAACTGCTCCGAACAATCAAGGGTGCCCCAAAGAGAAAAGAAGCCACACTAATGTTGAATACTATTTTTAAAAATTACAACACGCAAGAGGAAATACACAACAGTAACAGTCAGCAGACACAAAATAATCAGGAGGATTAGAACTTCAAGAGCATCACAAAATGGAAAACAATCTTTAAAAAGCTATAAGTATATTTTAAATAAGTAAAGATATTTAAACATTTTGGAAATCCAAATTAAAGAAGATGTGAAAAAATGAACATATGCATCTGGTAAAGAATGAAACACTACTTCTAGAAATTAAAAATAATCATTGAAATAAAAATCACAGTGGACAAAGCAAATTACATATTAGACATAAGGGAAGAGAAAATTGTTGAACTGGAATATATATCTAAGGGAATTTAGCAGTATGCAGTGCAGAGAAACAAAAAGATTTTTAAAATATGAGATTGAGCTTAAAAGGCATAGAGCAAAGGAGAAGTTTTAACAAATGTCAAACAGGAGTTCCAGAAAAGATAAGAACAAATGGTGGAAAGTCAATAATCAAAGGGATAATGTCTAGGGAATGCTCCAGAATTAAAAACTTGAATTCTCAAAGTGCAACATACACTCCAAATAAGGCATACAAAATTGAATTCACCTTTAGACACCAACACACATCATATTGAAATTGAAGAACACCAGAAGCGAAAAGAAAGCCATAAAATGTGAAGGTGGTGAGTGAATTACCTAGAAAATGGTAAAACTAAAAACAGATTTTTAAAGAATAAAAATAGAGATCAGAAGACATAGGCATAAAATCCTTAAAGTGCTAAGGAAAAATAACTTATAGTTTTACAATTCTATTACCAGATAAACTATTATTCAGAAATAAAGAAAAAATTATAATTTCAGACAGTTTGTCACTCACAGTCCTCATTGTAAAAGCTATTAAAGAAGCTCCTTCAGAGAGAAGGAAAGTGAGCCCAGATTAAAGAAAGAGGTAAACATATAGTTAATTCTAAACACATCAACTGTATAAAACAATTACTAATTTTAGAGGTAAAATGGAAGGGGCAATGATCACGGTTAAAACTCTCTAAGTACTACCTGTATTCTCCAGAGGAGAAAAGGGATGTTAAATACATTTAATGTTAAGTAAAAAAATGTATATTAGAAAAAATGTATGCATAACCACTAATAGAACAGGAAGAAATTGTAGAACTTAATGTAAAACTACTGAACCAGTGTACAGAAAACATGGAATAAATAAAATTCAATCAATTAATAGAAAGAAGGTAGGAAAGTGGGAAATAAAGAAGCAAAGACACATTAGGACAAGTAAAAATTACAAATAAGATGACAGAAATATTTCCAAATACAACATACACAGAAAATGTAAATAGGCTAAATTTACTGGTTAAAAGACTGTGACTCTCAAATTGGATTAAAAAATTTTTTTAAATATTGCAGTCAAATGCTACCTATAACAGACATACCTAAACACGTTGTCACAGAAAGGATGAAAGTATGCAGATGGGATAAGATAGTATCAGTCAAAACCAAATCAGAATATAGTTGGTATCTGTTACAGGCAGAATGGCGTAAGTGTTAAAGGTCATGACTCCAGAGCTAAATTGCCCAAGTTTAAATCCAAGCTCTTCCAGTTACCAGCTGTGTGACTTGAGCAAGTTATTAGTCTCTCTGTCTCAGTTTTCTCAGCTGTAAAATGGGGATGATAATAGTATCTATCTCATGTTATACGTATTAACGTCTGGCAAACATTAAGCAATTTGGCAATATGGATACGGCTCAAGATAAACAAATCCTACTGCCATCCAAATCCACCTCTGGTTATGTTGCTTATCTATGGTTACCACAGATAACCATTCACATGGGCTCAGAAGGAGGCAAAACTGTTTATTAAAACACTTTTTAATAGTAAAATAGTACAGTGGAGGAAAAGATAAACTTGGGGTTATTCAAATAATTGATAATATACAGCAACTAATATGAATGCATTTATTTAGAATAAATTTAAGGATAAACTTCAAAAACATAAAAATGCATGGAAAAAGAAAATTGCAAATGGACGTATATCATTGACATAATTTTTTTAAAAAAATAGAATGTTTAGGGATGTATATATAAAAAGGAAAGTACAAAAACATATATGGAAATGACATATACCATGTCTGGCAGAGTGGTTTCCTTTGGAGAGAAAGAAAGGGAAGGAAAAATGTGGTTTAACGCCTAAAATTAAGGCCCAATATTATGTGCTGTCTTGACATCTGGTGAGACCTGGAGGGTCTCGAATGATCTAGCCACAAGCTCCTCTCCCTACTGTGTTCCCACAGATAGGATCCCCTGGCCAAATTACCATCCTCATCAAAGGGACCAGGTGGTTCCTACTTATCCCTGGGTAGCAGGTTTGGTACCCTGCCAGACCAGGGATATTCAAACAAGCCAATCACATCCTCCCACAGGAACCAGGGGTCACCTCACCCTCTTGTTACTATGAAGCCTGCCCCTCTCAGACCCTGCTTGTTCACTCTGCTCCCAAGTCAATCCCGGTGTGGCCCTGTGTGATGTGCTGTGTCTTCCCCCCAGACTGTGAGTCTATGTGATTAACAAGCTGCTCTCAGTCTCATCTTCCAGAGTCAGATGTCAGGCGACCATTCCCATAACCCTAGGGACAGAATCCTCCTTCTCCAGTGGGGTGAATCGCTGGCGATTAAACAAAAGGAGGAGCAGGTAGAACTTGAACTACCACATTGTCTTTTCTTTAAAAAAAATAACAAAGCATGGAAGCAAAAATGACAAAATGTTAACACCTATTTAATCTCCATGGTACATGGACATCTTTTAGGTTATTTTCTGTACTTTTCTGCATTTTAAAAAATATGTGCTGATTTAAAATGAACATCAGTTTTAAAAACTAGATAAACAAGTTCCCACTTAGACCTGTCAAAACAGAGCCAAAAGAAAATTTTTATAAATAAGGCTGTAAAGGTAACTATTAAGAAAATTGATGACAGTTTTTTGTTGTTGCTTATGTTTTGCTGATTTTGCATTTTTATGGTGAGAGGCCTGTGTGTTAAAGGAAACGCTAAATAGCTATTTGCTTTATTTTAATTAGTTAAGAATTCTGGGTCGAAATGGCAATCTATTTGGATAGACAAATTTTAAAGCCTACTATACCAAGCTCCTATAAGTATAATTTGACAGGTAAATCAATGGAACAGAATAAAAGGACAAGAAGCATACCTAAACGTAGCTAATAATTCCCCATTCTATGAGGAAGGTGTCATTTCAAGTCAATGAGAAAATAATGTTTTATTCAGTAAAGCATGTTACTGAATAGTTAAGTAATAGTTAATAGTTAAGTATTATTAGAAAAATCAGTTAAACAGTTGGTAAAAAATTAAGTTAGCTCTCATTCTTTGCCATATACAAAAGTAAATAACAGATTAAATGTAAAGAAGGAAATCTGAGCCAGGATTAAATAATCTGAAGTTGTGAAAAGATTTTTCCACACAAGATTCCAAAAGTCGAAATCATGACGAAAAAGATTCGTCAACTTCGATAAATGAAAATGACTTACCTTGTCAGTAAACATCACAGAAATTGAAAAAAGAAAAGAATGCAGAAACTTTTTGCATCTTATAGAAAACTTTAAATATTAATACGAAAGAATGAACCGCCCCAAAGACAAGGAGTCAATATTCAAAGACAGAAAGGCAAAGGAAAAAATGGGCAACATCCTAATAAACAAAGAAAGTAAACTAAAACAGCAGTTTGTCTGACTGCCTTATCGTTACACATCTAAAGAAAATAAAAATGATATTTTCTTTCTAAGGCGAAGAAGCACCAAAATGCTATGGAATTTTTGCCTGCTGAATTGGGATTGGTTAAGAAGACTCAGACCACTGTTGGGGAGAATGTGGGAAAGCGGGCCCTCCCAAGCACTGTTGGAGAGAGAGAAATTTGTGTGATCGTTCCAGGAAGTAATCTGCATTAAACTTGAAATATGCACATCCTTTAAATAAAACAAATCCACACCTGTAGGTACTTATCTAGAGGAAATAATCAGATATGTGTAAAAACAAGTGCTACGAACATTCTCTTTAATGTTGCTTATAATAAGAAAAAATCAGCAATAACCTTTGTAGCTAACAATTGGTTATATAAAATTGCAGTCATGCAGCCACTAATAAGCCATGTTGCATAGATATACATATTGACATGTTTAATTTTTAATGATGTATTCTTAAGTTAAAAGTGTGCTTCTAAATGGCATATTGTAATAGGATATAAAATTATCTATATGCACACCCTATATACCAAAATGTTAATAAAAACTATCTCTCAGTGCTTTTTCCTTCCCTTTGTTTTAGGTCTGTATTAGTTAAATGTTCGGAATATGTGATTTTCTAATAAAAAATAAAGAAGAAAAGATGTGTAGGCAAACAGCAATGGAAACTTGGGGAAGTAAATTATTATCTCTGATCTTCGGTGTTCTCACCTAGAAAAGTAAGATATCAATTCCTCCTCCTGGAATTACTAACAGGGTCAAATGAGACACCCATTTATTCGTTCAAAAATATTTATTTTGTAACTGGAATGTGTCAGGCATGGTTTTAACTACTGGAAATACAGCAGGGGGACTTCCCTGGTGGTCCAGTGGTAAAGAATCTGCCTTCCAATGCAGCAGACGTGAGTTCGATCCCTGGTCGGGGAACTAAGATCCCACATGCCACAGGGCAACTAAGCCTGCGCACCACAACTACTGAGCCCACATGCCTCACGTAGAGCCTGCATGCTGCAAACTACAGAGACCACACGCTCTGGAGCCCACACACCACAATGAAGAGCCCACACGCCACAACTAAGACCCAATGCAGCCAAAAAAAAAGAAATGAAGTAAAATAAATTTAAAAAATAAAAAAATAAAAGAAATACAGCTGGGTATTCAAAAAGACCAAAAAAAAGAAAAACAAAACACCTACCCTCATGAGCTTATATTCTAGTGGGGAGACAGATAATAAGCAAAATAGATAAGTAAAATGAATAGTACATTAGATGGTGGAAAATGCTATGGAGAAAAATAGAGGAGGGGTTAGAAAGCATGGGGCCAGGGATGGGGGCTGCAATTTTTTTTTTTTTTTTTTTTTGCAATTTTTAATAAGATGTTCAGAGAAGTCCTCAGGGGAAAGATTACATCTGAATGAAGTTCCCAAATACCTATTTGGGAAACCACAAGCAAACCACATGCAGAGGAAAGCAAGCATCCCAGGCAGAGGGAACAGCAAGTGCAAAGGTCCTGAGGCTGAAGCATGACTGGCGTGTTTGGTTGGCCAGGAAGGCACTTTATACAATATGATGCGCAAATAAACACTATTTATTAGTTTATTGTCTCTGATATAATATTTAGCTCCAAGGTGTTTATGTTCTTTACCAAAACATCTCCAAAAATAGCTCAGGCACCACTCATGTTCCATTTTACAGTGAAAAAATAATGCGAGCTGGGAGCATCCTTAACTTCCCCTCTATCCACCTAAAATCATCCCTATGTCAGCCTCCCTCCTGACCTTTGACTTCCCAGGAAGAGATGAGGCCCTGGACCAGATGATGACTGTTGGGATGAAGAGGTACAGACAGATACCATTTGAGGGAAGTCAAAATGTTTCCTAACAGTATAAGAACCCTCTAGTTCATTGCTCATTTAGGAAAGTTTTTCCAACCCTCCTTGCATGTATTTTCCTATATATGCCGTTTGGGAAAAATGGTATGCCATTTTTCTATGATTTGTCTTAATTTACCTGTTTATTTTCATTTCATTATAAATGTAAATGCATAGTCTAGATCCTGTGTGTGGCTGTCTTGTAACTGCGATGGCTATGTGGTCTCAGTGACTATTTGCACTTTGGGGATAGTGTTGAACTTTTATTCCTGTGTTTCCGGAACTGCAGTCGATGGAACCTTTGGCCTCTGTTGAGTTCACTGTAGAGAGGGTAGAGTTTTAGGATTCAAGAAACACTGACCAAGGTGAAGATCTGATCAGATTCCCCAGAATGTCCAGCGCCACCAGAAAAAGTTAAAGTTACACCTCTGGTTCTGCAAAGTTCTGTGGCTTCCCAACACTCAGGTGGCAAATATCGATCATCTCAGAGGCTGTGCTGTATTCGTTTCCTATTGCTGCTGTAACAAATTACCACAAATATAGTGGCTTAAAACCACACAGATTTATCATCTTAGAGTTCTGGAGGTCAGAAGACCAAATGGGTTTTTAAGTCAAGGTATCAGCAAGGTTGCACTCCTTCCAGAGGCTCTAAGGGAGAATCTGTTTGCTTGCATTTTCCAGCTCCAGGAGGCTGCCCAGTTTCCTTTGACTCACAGCTCCTTCCTCCAGCTTCAAAGCCAGCAATTACATCATTCTGAGCTCTACTCCAGTGGTCACATCTCCATCGCTAACTCTTCTGTCTCCTCTTCCCCGTTGGTAGACTCTTGTGATTACTTTGAGCCACCTCGATCATCCAGCGTGATCCCCCCATCTCAAGATCTTCATCACATCTGCAAAGTCTCTTTCGCCACGTAAGGTCACAGATTCACAGGTTCTGGGGGTTAGGACATGGCCGTCTTGGGGCTGGGTACCTCTTTAATGGAGGGCCTGAATCCCTGACCACCAGTGCACACAGGCAAGGAAGGAAGTCTTGTCCTCTCCACTTTCTTATATTTAGGGTTGACATAGCTGGAAGGTTTGCAGTCCTTCTCAGAAGGCAAATGCTTTGCTCTAATTGATCAAATAAGATCTGGTTTGCCCAGCCTGTCAGGTAGAACCCTCTACTGACTGGCAGCTGAGGATAATGATAATTCGTGATGTTGATAAGGACTCTCTTGTACTGTAATCCTGAAATACATCCTAAAACCCTGGACACGGGGAAGGTCATACTGTCACATCCCTCTCCCCATTCTCCAAGCTCACAGCAACCCTGACCCATGCCTGCCTGGGCACCACGGCCCCAAGACAGGGAACTGATCCTTCCGGCGTCCTCCAACCATTCACTTCAGGACCTAGCTGCAACCGCCCTGTATCCTTCCTATTGATGGGGACGAGGTCTCTGACTCGCATCTTCCCCTTCCTCAGGCAACTCCAAACAGCACTTGTAACCGTGGGGGGATAAACAGGGGCCCAGGCCTCAAGCCCAGCCATTCTGCCCATGCAGATCAGTCATAGGCCTGAAATCTACATTTATAAAGATCCCCCGGGGGGGGGGGATGAGTTGGGAGATTGGGATTGACACATATACACTATTGATACTCTGTATAAAATAGATAACTAATGAGAACCTACTGTATAGCACGGGGAACTCTACTCAATGCTCTGTGGTGACCTAAATGGGAAGGAAGTTCAACAAAAGAAGGGATATATGTATACGTATAGCTGATTCACTTTGCTGTACAGCAGAAACTAGCACAACATTGTAAAGCAACTATACCCCAATAAAAATTAATCTAAAAAATACAATGCAATACAGTACAATAAAAGATCCCCAAGAGGCTTTGGTACTGTCCTTGCCCTGACAGTTGCCTGGGAATGCTGGACTAGACGCATCTTGGCATTGATGCACCCTGGTACTTTAAATAATTTCCAATTGGCTCGTGGGCTTCTGGAGTTAAGCCTCCTTATACTGAAGTACAGAAAATAACGGATGTCCCCTTCCTCGTTCCGGATGCCATCTTTCAGCTAAGGATCTTTCCAGTGGCCACACCGTACTGTTGACTCAGACGGAGGTTACCGGACTGAATCAGTCCATTTTTCATCATGCGGCAGCTACAGAGCCAGGCCTCCCCCGCCCCTGCAGAGGGCCTCTGAATCATCCGACGCGACGCTCATTCCCTCCTCCACAGGGACAGCGTTATTGCACTGCCCAGCCTGGGCCAGTTCCGTGCCGGTCACTGGGGCAAGACGGGGACTGAGACACTGTCCCACTCCTCCAGAGGCCCACAGTTCAGTGGGAGAGGCAGACCTGCACGAGGTATGCTCAACACGGCACAGGAAGTGCACGCGTGGTGGCGGGACAGATAGGGAGAGAGGGCCCAGAGCCAACTACCCACCGCACCCATGCCCACTCACTACCCATCTCCATCCCCCCCAACCCACCTGCCTGCCACCTGCTCTCCATCCTGCACCCACAATGCCAAACGGCTTTCCATGTTCTCCAACCTCAACTCCAGGCCCCATTCCTGTGTCTCTTGGCTGGCCTTCTCACGACCGTGGTCAACCCTCCAGGCTTCCAGGAGGTTCTAGAGCCCTTCACACCCACAGGACTCCCATCAATCCCTACTGGCCTATTGACCTTTTTTGGTTTGTTTTCTCAGCTGTTTACTTGAAGTCTCCTTAAGTCACCATAAAGCTTGCATGTTTAGCATCCTGCATACATTTTTTCTTTCTCAAAATCCCAGTGATGTTACAGAGGCCGCAACGTGGTAATCAAAGCACATTAGCCACTGGAAGTCAAAACTGCTCGCCAGGACACAAGGAGAAAGGCAGGAGGAGAGGGCACAGCAGGTGGAAGGGCTTCTGAGGAAGGCTTCCACGGCGGAGAGGAGGTGGGGGGCTCGCTCGCTGAGAGCTTTTGTACGGCACCGTTCCTACAGGCCAAGCCAGTAGAAAAGCCTGCCGTGAAAGCTCCCGTCGGCTGAGAACATGGGACAACAGGGCTCCAGAAGAATCATACAGTAATCGTGCTCAACACATCACGCGCTAAAGATGGCATTAAATGGTGTCTGTGTGTGTGTATGTAGTGCATTCAGCAGGTAGTTCTCGAACTTGGATAAAAAAGGAAACAACAGCATGTCACAGCCGTATGACACTGGCCCTGCAGCTCACTCCACTAACTCCCCTACATTTCATTCCAAGCTCACAAAATAGCTCCTTTTTTTTTTTTTTTTTTTTTTTTGCGGTATGCGGGCCTCCCACTGCCGTGGTCTCTCCCGTTGCGGAGCACAGGCTCCGGACACGCAGGCTCAGCGGCCACGGCTCACGGGCCCAGTCGCTCCGCGGCATGTGGGATCCTCCCGGACCGGGGCACGAACCCGCGTCCCCTGCATCGGCAGGCGGACTCTCAACCACTGCGCCACCAGGGAAGCCCAAGAGCTTCTTTTTATTATCTGCCTTCTAATGGGCATTTCTCCCTGACCGGTGAACACACTTAACGATTCACTTTCTTCCCACTAACCTATTAAGCCAGCGTTTTATGTCTTATGCGTCAGGCCTTTGGTTATCACGGGTCCTTCTCTAAAAGACTGGCCTGGGTATATTAGCAAATGAACTCTGCAACCAGCAAAGATGACAACACATGCCTCAATCACACCAAGGTTCTAATCGCCATGAAGCCCTGTCTCAGCAACCTCTGGCCTTCCTGGATAACACTGCTATGCTGATGTGTTCTGATCCCAGACCAGCATTATCCTAAGCTCTTTACACGTTGCATCCATCAGGATAGGCTAGGTTATGCTGCAGCAGGACTGTCCCCAGATTCCAGTGGCTTAAAACACCAGTGGTTTATTTCTTATCCATGGACATGACCAAGGTGAGTCAGCCAGGGGCTCTGCCCCACATCACCTTCAGCCTGGGGCCCAGGCTGAGGGGCAGCCCCAGTGCAGCTTATGGGATC
The DNA here is from genome assembly GCF_949774975.1 of Lagenorhynchus albirostris. Taxonomy (NCBI): domain Eukaryota; kingdom Metazoa; phylum Chordata; class Mammalia; order Artiodactyla; family Delphinidae; genus Lagenorhynchus; species Lagenorhynchus albirostris. The sequence continues at coordinate 159,250,363 of NC_083095.1, read as the reverse complement.
TTAGCTCCCCGACCGGGGATTGAACCCAAGGCCACAGCAGCTTGAAAGCTCCAACTCTTAACCACTGGACTGCCAGGGAAATCCCATGGAACTTTGACTGTCCTGGAGCAGAGGAAAAGGGAGAACAAAGAAGTGAGGCATCTGCTAACCCTGAAAGCTCCCAGCCAAACAAGGCACAAGGCCACATCTAATTTCATGTGGCCAGGGAACTGCAATCCTCCATGTTCCCAGAAGGAGAGACAGTCAGACTCTTTATTAGCAGAATAATAACCACCATACGCGCGGTGCTGCTGACCTCTTAGAGCAATCGGTTCCCAACTTGAACTAGTTTAAAGGTTTTTCTTGCAATGAGCCAAAATCTGTCTGTGCTAGGCAGCAACAAGTCTATCAAAGTCCCTGCCCTCCTAAGGTTTATACTGCAGTCGTTCCATCCATTAGTCCCTGTTCGGTCAAAATAACTTTACTCCCTCACTTTCTTATCCATGCAGCAGGCATTTACTAAGTACCTACGTACCTGCCAGCTACTGTGCTCTGTTTAGGAGCTTTCGGGCTGGAGACGTCCTGATCTTTCTGGAGCCCACGTTGTAGGGGGTTAGCTAGCCATCGAAGAGGACCAGGCGCCAGATCCTCCTTAATAACACAGAACTAGGCGACCACAATAGTTCATTTCAAACACTCAAATGCCACATTCTGGAGAGACGGCTTCTAGGGATTCTCTTAACTGTGTTCTGGGATGCCGTAAACGGTTCCAGGAGGGTGCTTCAGACATCACCTTGGGAATGAACAGGCTGCCATGTCCCACCCTCATCTTTAATCTGTTTCATATACTTAACTTTCATATAAGATTTAACTTAAAGAGTTCTACTCTTAAAGAGCTCTACTCTTAGAGAGAGAGAAGGAGGGGGAAAAAAACGAATGGTCTAGTCTGATGCTCTGTCATTTTATATAAACATGCAGAAAAGTTAAGTAACTTACCAAGGTCATAGCGTGAAGTTAGAAGCATACCTGAGGCTGGCCACCAGCTGCCTCTGCCTGTCTCTAAACTCCATACCCCTCTTTTTTTTTTTCCAATTTACACCAAGTCTGCAGGTAAGCTCCAAATGTCAGTGGGAAAAGCTAATCAGTGGGCTCTAGCAACACAGCCCCAGAGGAATCTGGAACCTTTCCCGGCTACTTTGAGAACACACATCACCACTTGGCAGAAGCAGGGAGCAGGGTCTTCCCCTTCCTTCTCTTGGTTATCAAATCCCTGCCCCCGCAAGCACAAAGCCATAGATGCAACACTGCCTTCTGCTTCACCTTTGTCAAGATTTGAGAAAGGGCTTATTCGGGGACTCCTGAGTGAGAAAACCCCCAGACCAGTTCTGTGTGCAGTGGGTAGAGACAGGACAGACATCTTAACCTCACAGAGGCAACTGAATGTCTCAGAGGGAATATCAGAGGGTTAATAGCTACAAAAGCTTTGGAAGCTGAAAAGATGTATCAATTTTGTCTCTAGCACTGGCCAGGAAAAAAAAAAAGGACTTTATATATGTAAAATTCAAAAAGAACACAACACCAACAAAGAAACCTTTGTCTGTCTCCCAAGTATTAACTGCTGTACAACACTTCCTCACCAAAATCATCAGAAATGCAAATACACTGTTTGAGCTATTATTTCCCGGGCCATTTATTTGCACACAGACTCAGATTTATACAAACCTCTCAGACACGCACAATAAAAATCAGACTCTATTGACCAGACATTTAAGGTTTTCCTTCCAGGTTCCAGTAACCTAAGAAAATCTCTAAATGTGTTCTTTCTGCAGACTCCCCCTTCTGTCTCCTGCTCTACCTTCCTCTGATACACAGAAAGAAAGCCCCTAACGGGGAGGTGTACAACTCTCCCTGCAGCAGCAGGCACCCTACTCTCTTGCAGCTCCTTCTGTTTTTTCAACTGTCCTCAAAATACTGCTGCGAGGGTCGCATTCCAAAAGACATCCTGCGGCCGCAGCTGTCTGCTGTCTTCTACCTGCAGAGCGGACTCCATAGAAATGGGAAGGAAGGGTCATTTACCCAACTTCTCCATCTGGGGGAGGCGGTGGCGACAGCTTGTTTGCTGGAGAAAGGGGTGCATACCTGGCTCGATACCCTGCTGCCAAACCACTCCTGGCAACTCTCTATGCCACGCGTAATATCGCAGCCAGCTGGGGCAGTGAAGCTCCCAATCACAGCCATGAGGGCGGCAGCATGGACTCTGCCCCTTGCACAAGACAAATGGGCTAGAAGCCTCTAAGATAGATCTCTATTGTTTTTTTTTTTTTTTGATCTCTATTGTTTATCGCAGAGACTCTGGATCCCCCAGCTGAGGTCTTCCGCAAACGATACTTAATTCCCACTGAAAAGTGTGCCTGAACCCAACCACCTTACACAACAGTTTAACACGGCTACAGTCTTCCAGCAAAACAATGCTGGATTGGGCACTGTTCCAGTGAAGCTGCTCAAATGCCGCCAGAAGCTCCCGGCACCCTTGAGAGAGTAGACAAACGGTTACCCTGGCTGGACGTGGTAGCCCGGAGGAATACTCGCTTAAAGAGGGAGGGCGGAACAGGTAGGGAATGCTGCAGATGTACGAGGTAGACAGGGTGTGAGTGCACGCTCCTCACCCGCCAGGCCTGGCTTCTGTGTTTCTGGCAGGTGAAGTTGAACATCCTTATCTCCTCGGGAAGAACAACGATCCCATTCCACGTCAACGTGACTGGAAATCCCAATTTAAGAATTGGAGGCACTGGTCGGTCCAGCTGGGGTTTGTCCAGCTTTCCGTCTTACTTTGCGCCTCTGATGTGTCAGGCTTTTTGCACACAGTGCTCGCCTATTTAACCCTCAAGACACCGTTTTCTACAAGGGAATTTTCAGCCATGAAAACTTGCCCCAAACTGCATGATCCTTCCCCGTTGACTCGCTTAACGAAGCCCCGATCTCTCCACCAGGTTTGGTCAAGCCCAGCACCGCACACACACCTTGCCCATCACAGCGCCCAACGCTGCGGCCCGCAGTGCTCCGGGGCCGAGGGGAGGCGGGGAGGTGCGCCCGCAGCCCCAGACCTCACACCCCGCGCGCGTGTGCGGCGAGCCGCGGGCACACGGCGTACACACCTCGCACCGGCACACTCAAGTACACGTGCGCTCCCGCCCCCCGCCCGTCCCGGGCTCTCCGAAGTTACCTCCGAGGCTCCCCCGGCGCCGGGCCCACGCCGCCCTGCGGGGCTCCCACTTCTTTCCCGCCGGGGTCAGACCGGCCTCAGACGCCGCGGCTCGGGAAGACTCCGGAACCCGCCGGGCCCCGCCGCCTCTCGGACACCCCGGGGTCCGCACCAGAGGCCGCACCCCGGGGGCTGGGGCGGCTGTGGCCTCGGCCGCCCCGGGTCGGGCTCTGCCTTCACCTGCGCGGCGCCCACCGGGCTGCAGCCGGGACTGGGGCCGGCGCACGGCGGCGAAGGCGGGCGCTCGGGCTTCTCCCGGGCAGCGGGCGGACGGCACCGGCTCGCATGGCGCTCTGGCTCGCAGCGGCCCCGGGACGTGGCCTCAGCCCCCGGGCGGCCCCAGCCGCGGTCTTTGTGTCTCGGCCGGCGCCGCCGCGTCACGGGCTTGCGGGCGGTGAGCGGCGCGGGCCGGGAAGCGGGCGGCAGAGAGCTCGGCTCAGCTTCCTCATCTTCGCCCGCCCGGGGCGCGCTGGCAGGCAGGGCGCACGGGCAGCGACTGCGCGCACCCGGGGGACGGAGGGGGCGGGCCCGGGAGGGGCGCGGCAGACGCGCCGAGAGGCTGCCTGTCTGGAGGCTGCGGCCGGGTAGGGCGGGATGGGGGCTCAGCCAGAGCTCGGGGAAGACGACGTCCGCTCGGTCCCGGGTCGCGGCTGCAGCTCTGGGGGTGAGCGAGCCGAGGCTGTGCGCTGGAGGGAGCCCGGCGGCCGGAGCCGCCAAAGGGGTTCGCGTCTCCCCGCTCCCCTAAGCTGAAGGTGACTGCGGCCCCCAGCGGCCAAGCAGGGGCGAACGGCGTCCTCGCCTCTCCTCTTCCCCGGTGCACTCGGCTCACCCTTCCCCGGCCTCCGACTCCGCAGTCCTTTGCAAGGCCAGGGCAGAGTGGTCACTTCGCTCATTGATTTTCCCTCTTGGCCGCACTGGGCTTAAATGGTACCCAGATTGGAGCGACTGGCAGTCACGTGATCACCCCCTCCCCAAACACGCACAAATACACAAACACACACACCCCCAAGCCCAGGGTTTCCAAAAGTCAAATTGGATACATCCATTAGAACTGGAGGCCTTCTGCGAGTCGCCCGGCGCGCTGCAGTGGGGCTGAAACGCAGCAGCCGCCTCTGGGGCCACCATCTATACGGATCCTGTCCCTGCGGCTGGGGAAGCTCCAATGAACAGCACTTTGGGTCCCCTCGTCAAGAAAAGAGCAAAAAGAGTGTAGTTGCAGAACCGACAGATCCCATTGCAAAAGGAAAGCAAAGGCCCCTACCGAGTCGCGGAACAGAATGGCTGAGGAGCTTACCTCCGCGGGGACAGAGCCCTCTCCCCAGGGCCGCAGTCGGTGGCTTTTCCGGGAGCGCAGCCAGGATCCCAGCTCAGACGTTTGCTACCTGTGGTCTGAGCGCCGGCCCCGGGGCGGGGGCGGACTCAGACGTGTTTCAGCCTCCCTTCTCGCGCTGCCTGGATGTCGCTGATGACAGCGCTCTAAAAGTGAACCTGCTAATAAATGGATACTTTAAATAATGCCTGATCGGGGTGATACGTGCTGACTACTTGATTTTCTCAGAGCTCCTCACTGCCCGACGTTTAAAATCCATTTGCCTCTTAGTACCTCTCGTGAGGCAAGTTGAAACCCCTTCTATAGAGAGGGGGAAAGGATCTGAAAGGGTAAGATGGGAGCAAAGTTTGTCTGATTCATTCTACCTTGCCCCGGAGATTTAAAAATCGTAAATAGTACTGCCTGTCTTTTGTTGCAATATTGTTTTTGGCAAAGAGAGACGTAAGTCCAAGGAATAAAGTGTGTCAAGGTAAGAGGTCTAGTGATAGCTGAAGTGACCTTGAGCCTCTCAGGATCCTCATTGCTCCTTGAGTTCAGAGGAAAATTATTTGAGACCTAAGCAAATTATATATATATATATATATATATATATATATATATATATATCAATAAGTTTTACTTTTTTCTTGTTCTTTCTCCCATTTCTCCACAAAATACCACCATAGACACTAAGCACTGGGAGGAAAAACCAGAACTTTGTAAAGGTGAGAAGGGACAAAATGGACAAAAATGAGAAAAGGTGAGAAGGGACAAAAATCTTCTTTTCTCTTTAGTTCAGCTGAGGCAGGCTAGAGATTTATTTAAATTTTTTTCCAGAAGAACTGTTTGGAAACCAACGTTTTAAACTTAAAACAGCGTAAAATGAACATGCGGAGTGTAGATCTCAGACCCTAACATCACTAGACTCTACCCAGAAGGTGGCTAGTTGCATTCATAGTTACAAAGGACTTTCCCTCCTGGCTCGCAACTTCCCTAAGCCTGTCCCAGAAGCCTTGGGAGGTAGTCCTCTCACTTTCTGGTTGGCCACCCACTTTGGCATTATTCTCTGGACAGAGGCTGGAATTCTATGAGTCCCTTTACTTTTCTACAGACACAAGGGACATCCTTGTACCCATGCCATCTTGCCCTCCTGGGGAAGAGTGAAGGTCATTTCTCTGCATCACTCACTGTGCCGGAATGATACCAAACTGTAGTCACCATTTCTCTGTGGACCCAAAGCATAAAGTTGGGGGAAAATGATATAAATTCATAGCACTACACTCCCAGGGTAAGTAAAATTTCGTTGTTGCTGTTGGGTTTTTTTGTTTGTTTGTTTTTCCTTTTCTCGTCTGGAGAACAGAAGGAGACAGAGGAGGAGATGGGGGACCAGGCACCAGACCACAAACAGAAATGGAATCAGCACCCGGAAACCATCCAGCCTCCACTTTTTTTTTTTTTTGCGGTACGCGGGCCTCTCACTGTTGTGGCCTCTCCTGTTGCGGAGCACAGGCTCCGGACGCGCAGGCTCAGCGCCATGGCTCACGGGCCCAGCCGCTCTGCGGCATGTGGGATCTTCCTGGACCGGGACATGAACCCGTGTCCCCTGCATCGGCAGGCGGACTCTCAACCACTGTGGCACCAGGGAAGCCCCAACCTCGACTTTTCCCCCACTTCTTATGGAGTCCCTCCCAGATCCCCACATTGCATTTCTTAATATCATTGGTAAAGATGTGAAAACCCAACATGGTGTAAGAGAAACAGCCCTAAATTGGGAATCTGAAGATCTGATTATAGACATCCATTAAATGATATAAACTACCTGTGTGAACATGGACAAATTACTTGGCTTGTTTTCTATCCTTTAACACTTGAAATGTCGGATTTTACTTAAGTTTAATATATGGGCTGAGAAACATGGTTTCCCTCAGACAGAATCTGAGCTTGATTATGAAACCTTCAGCAGTCTATGGGGATCCCCGTGACCCAGTCTCAGTAAAGTATCCTTGTCAATGAAACACAGTCCAGCAGCCAAAAGAAATGTATCATTAATCAAATCCTTCATCCAAATTTCTCAGGGACTAACATCTTCCTCTCTGCTTCTTCTGTAATTCCTTCTTACCTCAGCTGTTTCAGAGTCTCTTTCTCACCGATATCCTCCAGATACTCTCTAAGTACATAGCAAACATCTTTCTGCTTCTCCCCCTTCCTTCCCTTACTCTGCAATGTAGATCTACCTATTTTCTCCTCCCTCTAGACAGGGAAAGGGAAAACTGTGGTCGAAATCAGAATTCTCTTTAGTGATAGAGGTAGGGGAGAAGGCTGTGTATATTCACACATTAATACCTTTTGGTCCATCATAATTAGATCTCCTCTGGGTACATTTTAAGTATATTGAAGTATTAGAAAAAGGCACTGGATGTGGTATCATTAGGCAAACATTTTTATCTCCAGCTCACCTGCTGACTTGACACACACAGTTTCTTAACCTTTTCTGAGTTTCTGTTTCATCATCTCCAGAAGTGGAATAGGAACCTTCATAGGGTCATTGGGAAGACCGAATAAGTGCAAAGTTGGAAGTATCATAATAGGCACTCAGCAGATGTTTGTGGCTTTTCAGATGGCAGGAAGGAAAGAAGAAAAGAAGGAAGGGAGGGAGGGAGGGAGGGAGGGTGGAGAGGAGGGAGAAGCGAGGAAGGAGAAGGCCTTGCATCTTGTGCGTCTAGACAAAATCTTGTTTGTACCAAAGAACAAGAAATTGAAGCACAGGGAAACTGTTCCCTCCTCTGGCCTGAAAGGCTGAGCTGTAATCTACTTCTAGATCCCGAGAGGAGATGTTGCTTTGCTGGCCTGACATCATGCCCCTGGCATGGGTGCCCCATGGCTACTGCTTCGCACCTCACTCTCTGATTCTCCTCTGAGCAGCCCAAGAATCCTGTATCCTTACTGCTCCTGTGTATTCCAGGCTTTTCACCTGCCAGTACAGAACTCAGTAGGCCCCGCCCTGAACGTGTGTCTTCCTAGATCCCATCCTATTAAGGCTCACTTGTCCTGCATCAGAACTGACAACTTAAAAAGATACCTGTCGAGCAGAAATAAATCCCAGAGATCATTTCAGACGTTGGTTTCAAACTATAGGAAGACAGTAGTCTCTACTTTACCTCCCAAAGAAAGCCTTTCTGATGTAATATCTTTTCCCAGGGGAATTGCAGCAGTGGCAGGGATTTCAAGTACAGTGACAGGCTTTCAAGACAACTTGGAGGTGCGGGTGTGGGGTACACAGTCACCCCCAATTACTTCACGGTGAGTTACATGGGTAGAGACTGTGTCAGCAGCTTACCAGTCATGAAATGAGACCCAGAGGAGCTGTAAACTTCGAAGTCAAGCTGTGAATTAGTAACGGATCTGAAACTGGGACTGAGGTCTTATGAATCCTCCGCCAGTGTTCACAGTGGGCTGCCGCCCAAATGTCCTGAAATGCTGCCGGGGGCGGGACGGGGCAGGAGTGGTTCTCAGGCACCGCCATGCTGCCTAGGAGCTTCCCTGACTCAGGCTGCAGACCAGGGCCTCTTCAGACCAAGGTGAGTCTCTCAGCACCCGTGGTCATTTTCTGAAGCCTGGGCCTTAGGTTGGACATACCCTAGTCGAATATGAACCCTTGGGTTCTACTCTCCGCTTTGCATGTGGCCCCTTCCAAGCAGAAGCTGTTGTGGTGGGCTGTTTGCCAGGTGGAAAGGACATTTGTTAACTTCTTTGGCTGCCCAGATTCTGAATTCTCTTCTTATTTTGGAGGAAGTTGACCCTTCGTGAAACTTCAATACCCCCTCTCCGCCCGAACCCTGGCGGATAGGGCATGTGGCTGAAGCTTGGCCAACCCAACGCTCTTGCCTGATGCTACGAATCTGAAGCCAGTGATGGTGCAAAAGAATCTGGTGACAGTCTGGTGACTGTCCTCTGTGCATCCCAGAATCCTTGCAAGCTTCTCACGGACGAGCTGAGGAAACAGAGGCCCGGAGAGTACAGTGCCTTGCCCAGGTGACACAGCCAGAGAGGAGAGAGGTGGGCCCGAGCCCAGACCGCCTGCCTACTTGGTCAGTGCACACCAGGCAGCTCATGCATTGTGCGCCATGGCCCTGTGTCCCAGGCAAAAGCAGCTGCATAGCACAGGGAGATCAGCTCGGTGCTTTGTGACCACCTAGAGGGGTGGGATAGGGAGGGTGGGAGGGAGAGGCAGGAGAGGGGGCTGCAGGAAGCGCTCTTTGCCTGGTGAGTTCAGCTCCCCTGTGGCTGGATGCTCGGAGCCGGACTTCATCCTGGTCTACTGTCTGGGATTTCTACTCCCTCGAGGGTAATGACCTCTAGGGTGCAATGCCCTGAGTTCAGTACTGGGAACAGCAGAGCCCTAAACAAGGCTTTGACTGTGATTCAGGCTTCACCCCACCCCCAGTTTCCCTCAGTGCATTTCCCAAGCCTGATTTTCTGGCCTTCCCACTCATTCAGTCAACTCCTAGGATCCTTCCAATAAATTCCCTTCTCACCCATGTAGACCAGAGTCAGGACCTGAGGTTGGCAACCCAGAGTCCTGACTGGCAATGAGAGGTTGGCTTTCCACTCTTGGAAATTCTCATGCTCTGGAAGTCTCAGGGGTGCCCAGAAGAGAGTCCCTGAACACTGTCCTAACTGCTAGGTTTTATCCCCTCAAAGAGTGAGGCTTCTGGGAGTGAGGGAGGAAGGTGGTGGGAAGGGAAAAGGAGTTTTGTCCATGGTTTGAGTGGTTTTTAAAAATTATCTATCTATTTATTTATTTATTTTTGGCGGCACCATGTGGCAGGTGGGACCTTAGTTCCTCAACCAGGGATGGAACCTGGGCCCCCTGCAGTGGAAATGCAGAGTCTTAACCACTGGACCACCAGGGAAGTCCCTGAGTTTTTTCATTTCATTGTGTGAGATGGGAGAGGAGAGAGACCAGGTGCTCCGGAACAAGGGTGAGTGGGGAAACCAAGAGCTTTTGGGCATCGCAGTCTGGGGGACACAGTGCCTCCTAATTGCCTACTGATTTGCAGGGTCCGGATGAGATAAGAGTCACGCATTGTTACAGAAAAACTATGACTCCTTCTTACTGAGACCATAATCACACAAGAATGTTTAGACAATCCCTAGATGTTATTGCTTATGGTAGAAGATGAGAATTGAAATATGAATCCCCGAGGGAAGTAATTAGGCTTTTCTTCTATTTCTTTTCAACAGCACCCAAGTATCTGACAGCATCCAATTTACTTGGAAAGCAAAAGGATGACTTTTTGTGGGTTCTGATCACTATGTATCCCAGGCAGTGAAACAGTGCCTGAAACATAGTTTGGGGCTCAGCAAATATTTTTCAAATGATTTAGCGGTTCTTAGAAAATTATTTAACATGAATCTCATTCGTTTTTAAGTCCCCAGATCCAAGTAGAAGGGCTGGCACACAGTAGGTGCTCAGCCTGTCTGTAGAATCAGCTCTATGTTTCCACAGTGTTTTCTCTGGGCAGTTCCCAGCCCAAGCTTGATGTTAACCTCACGGTATCCTCGTGATGTCAGGGAGCAGGGGTTTGGTTTATATGTTTGTTGCCTTATCATAACTTGACAGACAGGAGAAGAAAGCCACAGCGCTATGTATGAAATGACTCCACCAAGGTCATCCAGAAAGTAGGAATTCTCTAATGCTGATCTAACATTTTCTCCACTTGACTGACCTTCAAAAAGAAACTGGATTTCAATTCAGCCAACCTAAATAATATTTCCTGACAAAGAGGAGTTCATTGAAGGGAAACTCATTGGAGAAGAGTACTTAAGAAAAACCCATTTATGCTGTACTTGAATTGCTGGCATTTCAGGTGCTATTTTGTGATCAGATAAAGGCTGGCCTCTCTAGCTGAAAGTCTGGTAACTAAGCCTCATTCTGAGATCACATTATTTCCCTGGAGTTATCTGGATCCTTGAGATAAACAAAAATATTTTTAGGGTTGACACAAATGGGCATGCCTCCAGGTTTCTACCGAAATAACCATCTCCTTTATCATGTCAGGGATGTCAGGTTACTGGACAACTTGAATCATCCAGAATTATCAACCAGCTAAGCAAAAAGAAAGGCAGCTTTGTGAGCACTGGATCACGGCGGGGTATGCACCTGTTTATTCCTTGAAAACACCGAGTGCCACAATGTGCAAGACCCTCTGATAGCTGCCCCTGAATGCGGAGATGTCACCAAGAGCTGACAGTCATTTGGAATTTAGTACATGCCAGATATCAGTTCTGAGTCTTACCTTACTTAATCCATACAAGAATCCTGTAAGATGGATAATACTATTATCCCCATTTACAGATGGAAAATCGAGGTGCATAGAGGTTAATTACTTCCTGAGGTCACAGACCTGGAGCAGGGATTTGAGCCTAGGTAGTCTGACTCTAGAACCTATGTTTTGAACCTTTACACTATACTGAGATGAGTGACATATGGCCCTCAAAAGTCTCACTGTCCACTGGGAAAGACAGATGCCAAGAAGTCCTTATAATTCAGGGTGATCAGTGAGTGCAGAATGGCATGGGGACACCGAGGAGGTGAGGCCATCGAGGAGTCATGGGAGTGATACTTTGTTTATTGTTAAATAAATTGTTTAATTTATTGTTTTAAATAAGTAATACATTTACAACAGAAAACAGTGCAAAATTTTACAATATTCTAAAGATACCAACCAGTTACCCTGTCTGGAGACAGCTGACTCACCAGTTTCTTACTTGTCCCTCCAAAGACAGACTATGAAAATAAAAGTAAATCAGCATAGTCTTTTATTTTTTTACACAACGACAACATTCTACACATGTTGTCTTATAAATTAATTTTTTTCACCATCAACAAGATATTTGAGGGATCAAACATCTATCAAGCTCCCTTCTTTCTTTAAATTAAACTTTTTATTTTAAGATATATGTAGATTTGCATGTAATTATCTTATTCTATTTTATGGTTGCATAATATTCCATTGTACAGATGACTATAATTTATTTAATGAGTCTCCATGAATGGATATGTAGGTAATTTCAAAAGTTCTACTATTAAAACATTGATACAATGAATATTCTTGGTCAGATGATTTCACACCTTTGAGAGTAAACACCTGTAGGATAAATCCTCAAAAGCAGAACTGATGAATCAAAGGGTAGATGTAATTTAACTTATCAATATTAAAAATTTACCCTGCATCTCAATAGATGCAGAAAAAGCTTTTGACAAAATTCAACACCCATTTATGAGAAAAACCCTCCAGAAAGTAAGCATAGAGGGAACTTACCTCAACATAATAAAGGCTATATATGACAAACCCACAGCCAACATCATTCTCAATGGTGAAAAACTGAAACCATTTCCTCTAAGATCAGGAACAAAACAAGGTTGTCCACTCTCACCACTATTATTCAACATAGTTTTGGAAGTTTTAGCCACAGCAATCAGGAAAGAAAAAGAAATACAAGGAATCTAAATCAGCAAAGAAGAAGTAAAGCTGTGACCGTTTGCAGATGACATGACACTATACATAGAGAATCCTAAAGATGCTACCAGAAAACTACTAGAGCTAATCAATGAATCTGGTAAAGTAGCAGGATACAAAATTAATGCACAGAAATCTCTTGCATTCCTATACACTAATGATGAAAAATCTGAAAGGGAAATTAAGGAAACACTCCCATTTACCACTGCAACAAAAAGAATAAAATACCTAGGAAGAAACCTACCTAAGGAGACAAAATACCTGTATGCAGAAAACCATAAGACACTGATGAAAGAAATTAAAGATGATACAGACAGATGGAGAGATATACCATGTTCTTGGATTGGCAGAATCAACACTGTGAAAATGACTATACTACCCAAAGCAATCTACAGAGTCAGTGCAATCCATATCAAACTACCAATGACATTTTTCACAGAACTGGAACAAAAAATTTCACAATTTGTATGGAAACACAAAAGACCCCGAATAGCCAAAGCAATCTTGAGAAAGAAAAATGGAGCTGGAGGAATCAGGCTCCTTGACTTCAGACTATACTACAAAGCTACAGTAATCAGGACAGTATGGTACTGGCACAAAAAAAGAAATATTGGTCAATGGAACAGGATAGAAAGCCCAGAGATAAACCCACACACATATGGTCAACTTATATTTGATAAAGGAAACAAGAATATACAATGGAGAAAAGACAGCCTCTTCAATAAGTAGTGCTTGGAAAACTGGACAGCTACATGTAAAAGAATGAAATTAGAACACTCCCTAAAACCATATACAAAAATAAACTCAAATTGGATTAAAGACCTAAATGTATGGCCAGACACTATAAAGCTCTTAGAGGAAAACACAGGCAGAACACTCAATTACATATATCACAGCAAGATCCTTTTTGACCCACCTCCTAGAGAAATGGAAATGAAGACAAAAATAAACAAATGTGACCTAATGAAATTTAAAAGCTTTTGCACAGCAAAGGAAAACGTAAATAAGATGAAAAGACAACACTCAGAATGGGAGAAAATATTTGCAAATGAAGCAACTGACAAAGGATTAATCTCCAAAAATTACAAGCAGCTCATACAGCTCAATATCAAAAAAATAAACAACCCAATCCAAAAATGGGCAGAAGACCTAAACAGACATTTCTCCAAAGAAGATATACAGATTGCCAACAAACACATGAAAGAATGCTCAACATCATTAATCATTAGACAAATGCAAATCAAAACTACAATGAGGTATCACCTCACACCGGTCAGAATGGCCATCATCAAAAAATCTACAAACAATAAATGCTGGAGAGGGTGTGGAGAAAAGGGAACCGTCTTCCACAGTTGGTGGGAATGTAAATTGATACAGCCACTATGGAGAACAGTATGGAGGTTCCCTAAAAAACTACAAATAGAACTACCATACGACCCAGCAATCCCACTACTGGGCATATACCCTGAGAAAACCATAATTCAAAAAGAGTCATGTACCACAATGTTCATTGCAGCTCTATATACAATAGCCAGGACATGGAAGCAACCTAAGTGTCCATCGACATATGAATGGATAAAGAAGATATGACACATATATACAATGGAATATTACTCAGTCATAAAAAGAAACAGAATTGAGTTATTTGTAGTGAGGTGGATGGACTTAGAGACTGTCATACAGAGTGAATTAAGCCAGAAAGAGAAAAACAAATACCGTATGCTAACATATATATATGGAATGTAAAAAAAAAAAAAAAAAAAAAAGTTCTGAAGAACTTAGGGGCAGGACAGGAATAAAGACATAGATGTAGAGAATGGACTTGAGGACATGGGGAGGGGGAAGGGTAAGCTGGGATGAAGTGGGAGAGTGGCATGGACATATATACACTACCAAATGTAAAATAGATAGCTAGTGGGAAGCAGCTGCATAGCACAGGGAGATCAGCTCGGTGCTTTGTGACCACCTAGAGGGGTGGGATAGGGAGGGTGGGAGGGAGAGGCAAGAGGGAGGAGATATGGGGATATATGTATATGTATAGCTGATTCACTTTGTTATAAAGCAGAAACTAACACACCATGGTAAAGCAATTATACTCCAATAAAGATGTTAAAACAAAATAAGAAAAATAAATTTTTACCCTCCATTTAGATTATACCAATACACACTCCCCTCAGAATAGAAAAACTTATCCGCATGATTTCAATTTGGGGGACAATTTGACATTTTCTTCATGGCTTGAATAATGGTCAGATTTTCTGAATTTTTGTTTGCTGAGCATAGACTTCAAAATATATCAGTTTCTACCTTTTAAATGTGTTACTTAGATTTTTTTTAACTGCTCACTTTTTGCTCCCTTGCTCTGTCATTGACTGAAGTAAGCTTTCTTAGTAATCATATGTTTTTGTCTGTTTCACCGTTCAGTTTCCATAGTTTTTGCTTTATGAATGTCCCTTCCACGTTATTTGGTACAGAGATATTCCACCTTGTCTGAATTTAAGATGGTAACCTTTGCTCTTTTCGTTTGTTTGTCTCTATTTTCTCAGTATGCCTTTGTCCAGTCTTTAATTTTCAACTTTTGAAGTTATCTTGTTTTTTTTTGTTTTTTTTGTTTTTTTCTTTTTTCTTTTCTTTTTTTTTTTTTTTTTTGCGGTATGCGGGCCTCTCACTGCTGTGGCCTCTCCCGCTGCGGAGCACAGGCTCCAGACGCGCAGGCCCAGCGGCCATGGCTCACAGGCCCAGCCGCTCCGCGGCATGTGGGATCCTCCCAGACCGGGGCACGAACCCGTGTCCCCTGCATCGGCAGGCGGACTCTCAACAACTGCGCCACCAGGGAAGCCCGAAGTTACCTTGTTTTAAGAGAGTTTTCAAATGTCACTTCACCCCAAGTAAGAAAATAAGCATATAATGAAAGAAACTCTAATACTAGGAAGCATGACATAAAATACGACAACAGAATCAAAACTAAAACATAGGTCATATTAATCTTTGTGAGTATTTTAAACTTACTTATTAAAGGTTGGATTACTATGCAAAATTCAACCATCAACTCTCCCAGGAGACACTTGGAAACTGCTAAAACAAGGTGACTTCAAAGCCATACTGCATCAGAGCGTGATTAGGAAGATCAAATGAGAAAATTAAATTACTAAAACCATATACAGTAAGTCCCCTACATACGTACCTTCAAGTTGCGGACCTTCAAAGATGTGAACGTGCATTCCCATGTCCAACCGCATAAATTAGTTCACGTGTCTGGCGTACATTGTCACGTATGTGCATCCTCTACAAGTGGTTGTGCTTTTTAGTACTTTACTGTACAGTACTGTATAGAGTATGGTAGTACAGTATCTTTATTTCAAGCCCAGGATGTCCAGAAGCAAGCAAAAAACCAGCGGTGATGTATTGATAGCTGGTACCACTGTACTTTTCAAGGTACTGTACCATGATTAAAATGTTTATTTTTTGTGTCTGTTTGTTTTATATGTATTATTTGTGTGAAAAGTATTATAAACCTATTACAGCACGGTACATACTATATAACCGACTGTGTAGTTGGGTACCTAGGCTAACTTCGTTGGACTTACAAATTGGACTTACGAACAAATTGGACTTACCTAGGCTAACAAATTGGACTTAAGAATGCACTCTCTGGGGCTTCCCTGGTGGCGCAGTGTTTAAGAATCTGCCTGCCAATACAGAGACAAGGGTTCGCGCCCTGGTCCGGGAACATCCCACATGCCGCAAAGCAACTAAGCCTGAGAACCACAACTACTGAGCCTGCAATCTAGAGCCCGCGAGCCACAGCTACTGAGGCCACGTGCCACAACTACTGCTCTGCAACAAGAGAAGCCCATGCACGGCAATGAAGAGTAGCCCCTGCTCGCCACAACTAGAGAAAGCCCAGGCGCAGCAACGAAGACCCCACGCGGCCAAAAATAAATAAATATTTTAAAAAAGAGTTCCTGATTAGCTTGTGTAATATTTAAGATATTTGTTTTATGGTCTCATCTAGTAGCATTTATTTACCAAGAAGAAATATTTTCTATAACAGCTGACATTTCTTTAGGAAGTCCTTTTAGTTTACCTGCTAATATAACCAGATTTGAAAATACCTGTCATGAAAAAATGAATAAAACACATTTTAGTTGGGATAGAGACTCCCTCTTTTTTTAAACGTGTTGAGCAAAAAACTTAACTGAATATTTTTACCAAAACTCCTTTCCAGTGACAGAACTGACCTATGCTAGTGAAATGACCTCCTCCCATCAAAACTTTCTGTTTTGAAAGTGCTTTCTTGTCAGCTCCCTGCTTTGATCCACACAGCAAATGGGGTAGCCCAGGTTGTTTGGAGACCACTCTGACCTGAATTTCATCTCTTCTCTCTTTGTTTTCAGTTACTACAGTGCCAAGAAGCAATTACGTGCCTGCAGGATAGATGGCTGGGGTAAGGGTGTAGGGAGTCCATTGGAAAGCAACTCGAACGTTCTGTTTAGTTCCATTTCATGCTTACGCGTGCAAAAAGACTTCTTTAAAGACTTTCATTATCTTGCTGTCCTTATGAAAGTGATACTTGGACTTCTGCCTGAATGACAAAATAAACTTATGTGGAAAGACCCACCTCTTGCTCCGAAAACATACAAATGTTGCATAAAATATAACAACAAAAATGTTTTGAAATATAAAGCCAAGTTCAAAATCAAGAAAGAAAAGCAATACCAGGTGCAGGAGATGAAATAGACTATAAGAGTTGGAGTGATGTGCTGGAATAGAGCAAATTGTCTGTCAAAGACTCTGGCTTGAATATATCCCTTAGAACAGGGGATGGCAAACTACGACCCAGGGGCCAAATTCAGCTCACAGCCTATTTCTGTACAGTTTGGGAGGTAAGAATTTTTTCATGTTTAAATGGTTACAACTTAAATGGTTATATTATAAGTACCCTTGATTTTGCTTCTTGGTCCAAAAAGCCTAAAATATTTACTATTTAGCTCCTTGCAGAAAAAGTCTGCCAACCCAGCCTTATAATACCAATGCCCTCATGGGCACAGTCTGAGTCAAGGTCTCCAGCCCAGCGGGAGTCTGTATGTGAGCTCTCTGCGTAGAGAGGGGAAGCCCCCAGAGGGGCTTCTCCACTTGTGAACAGAGGTAGAAAGACTGCCCACAAGTTAGAGGTGTGTGTAATGACAGGCCCTACCTGCGTCACGGAAGAAGGAGGCTCACCCTTGAGAGTCGAGGAATCTAAGCCTGCCTGGACTGTGCATGTGGGGATGAATTTCTACACCCATCCCCAGGATGGGTGTAGAAATTCAGATCAGACTTAGTGGGAGAGGGGTGGAAGGGTGTACACATGGAGCACCCTTCCAGGCACCTCAAGTCTCTGATTCCATTTCTCTGGTGAACATTCCCTGTGTCTTCCTAGGGAGAGACCTGGCTGCCGGTGTCCTGTGCAGAGGAGTGGACAGAGGGTGTGGAGGGTCATCTGGTCTCCAGTCTGAGTCTCCCCCATCTCCCTCTTTTCAGCCCTCTACCTCTTCTCTTGTGCCTCCGAGTGCCAGACTCTCCAGGTTTTGTTGGGTAAACTGGCTCTCACCTCGGTACTCATCACAAGAGAACAGTTTCTTCCCTGGGTTAGATCACTTACCACTCCCCTATTTCCTTTCTTTTTCCAAAAAAAAAAAAAAGTGTTTTTTCAGCTGATTTCCCCTCTCATACTCACACTGTTCTTTGGAATCTGTGCCTTTTTTTTATTCCCTTACCATCATTTTAGTGGATTTCATAAGAGAGAGGGCGATAACCTCATATGGTCAATAGACCATCTTTGTCTGAGTTCATTGTGAACTGAAAACCTTAAAATTGTTTTAGAGATTTTCTGAAATGGCTCTATGGTGTAAATATATTGTCTAGACTTTAAACACCGAATATATGGTTGTTTCCTTTTCCACTATAACATATTTAGGATTTTCAGTTTAATTAAAGCTATATTTTTAAGCTATCTTTCAAAAATTATTTTTAATTGCACAAGTAATGTATGAATATATTCTCCATTTATAATTGATTCTTTTTCTTCCTACTAGTCTCTTCCTTATTCCTGCTGGAATATATCCTGTAGCCATTCTTTCAGGAGCATCTGTAGGTGGCAAGTTTACCTGAGTCCTTAGAAAAGTGCCTATATTTCATTCTTCCTGTAGAATGATAATCTACTGGATAGACCATTCTAGAAGCAAAAGGTTTTCTCCCCTCCCTCAGCACCTTAAAGATTTTCCTTCATTGTCTTTCATCCAATGTTGCTCAGGTAAATGTGATTCTCATTCATGCATAAATCTTCTATCTTTATTTCCTGGAAGTTTTTAGAATTTTCCTTATTTATCCTTGAAGTTTTGAAATTTCACTACAGTTTGTCCAGGTGTTGTCTGTGGGTTTGTTTTCTAATTCATCCAACTCAACAAACAGTAGACGTTTTCAATCTGAAGATGAATGTTTTTCTATAGTTGTAGAAAATTCTTAGCTTTTTTTTTTTCCAGATCTTGCATACTCCCCCGACCCTGACCCCCTTTCTGTCTATTCTCTTCTAAAACTGTTATTAGAAGGATTTTTTAATTTCTGGATTTATCCTTCATGTCTTTGAATATTTCCTTTAACCTGTCACTTTCTCCTTTAACCGTGACCTCAGAGAATTCCTCAGTTCAATCTGCAGTTCATTGATTCATTCTTCAATTCTATTCATTTGGCTATGCAACTCACTAATTGGAATTTTTATTTTAGCATTTATTTTTTTATTTCCAAGATCATTGTTATAAATTTCTTTCTTATATCATAATTATATCTGCTCTTTGGGTGGGGGAAGTTCGAGGCTATTTTACTTACACAGGAAAGCCCTCTCAATGTAAGGGTGCATAATGGCGCAATCAGTGAAAGACCAGGGCCCAAACCAGCACGGCTGGCCCGCTGAGACGCACAGCGGTGCAACTATAAAATCCAAGCCCATCTAAGTTCCAGCTGAAGTATGGTACCAACCTGAGAGTGGTTGTCCGCTTTGGTTTGAATATCAGTAGAGACTCTTTTGAGTCATGTGGCTTCTGAGGTTTCCAGGGCATCAGGAATACCCCCAGAATTCTCCTAGCTAGTTAGGCTCATTTAATCAGCTCAGTCTCAGAATAATACCTGAGCATGAGGACTCTGCTCCCAGCTTCCCTGCCAGCCTTTTCCCTACCCCGTCTTGCCCTCTCTCCCCATCCCCACATAGGCAAGAATGATACCCCGTGGCAGAAGTGGACCCACGCCAGTCACTTTACATCCAAAGTCACAGCATGGCAGTGTGTGCTACCTTAGGATTAAATTCGTCCTTTTTTTGAATGTCTTGTATCTTTTGCACGAGTTGCATGGCTCTCCTCAACTGTTAGCTGACTCTCATCTTATTAGCTGAGACTCCTAGTTAGCTGATCTGCGGCTGGCCCGGGAGGGGTCGGGGGAGAGGAAGAAACATTCCTGCAGTCTGCACTGCGCTCAGTAGAGTTAGGCAAGCTGGCCAGGCTCCCAGCGCAGTTTGGTCATCTAGGTGTGCATGTTCCCAATTCTCCCAGGAACAGGCTCTGCCTGTCCTTTCCAGTCCAAGTACCTGCAGTCATTCTTCCCACTGGAGGAAAACATAATTCCTGCTGCTTGGGGAAAGGAGAGAATGTTTGTATGGGGTCAACCCGCCTGACTCTCTCCCCCACCCCCAGCTTCTCCCACCTCCTGACAGAAAGCAGCATCAGTACTGTTCCCACCTTTGTGAGCCAGCACTCACTCACCCCTGGTGTCTTGAGCCATCTCTTCTGCTATCACAGGCTTGCCTTGCTGGCTTCCTGACTGGTTTTGTTTTTTGGAGTAGAGTTGCTTACAATGTTGTGTTGGTTTCTGCTCTACAGAAAAGTGAATCTGCTATACATATACATATATCCCCTCGTTTTTAGATTTTCTTCCCATTTAGGTCACCACTGAGCACTGAGTAGAGTTCCCTGTGCTACACAGTAGGTTCTCATTGGTTATCTATTTTCTGCATAGTAGTGTATATCGGTCCTGACCATTTTTGATCTTTCAGGGACCCTTCACAGATTCAAGGCTGAGAGCATCCAGTGTTGTTTACAAGGGTGACTACACTTAAAAAAAAAAAAAGAAAAGAAAAGGCTTTTCTATCATTTCTATGGAGTTTGTCGATGGGCAGGGTGGACGCAGGGTCAGGGCAGAGGACTGCCCAAGTCAAAGGCATTAAAACCAGTCTTCACAGAGGTGTTTTTAAAAGCCAGTTTAAACCTAAATATCTTATTTAAATAACATCTGTTTAGGGCCCTTAATAGCTTTTCTGTGTGACTTGGGGCAAATCATTCTACCTCCTTGATTGCATTTTTTCACCTGCAAAACGAAAAGACGTAGACAAGATTATCTTAAGCTTCTTTCTCTCTGAAATCCTATATGTATATTTTAAACGCAGCTGCGTGTAACCAGTGCAGTCAGGCTTCCTACCTCCAGATTCCCATAAACAATTCATAGCTTTCCTATCCTTTATTGCTAAGGGAAATCACATGATCCATTCTACCCTTCCTAGTCCCTGCGTCTGCACTTGGCATTACATTAAAACTCATTAACTTGGATGACACTAATTTAAATATATGATAATTCAGTGACTGGACCAAAGTTTATCTTTGTTTAGTAAAACATGACTTCATCGCAAGTGCAGATAAACAGTATCAATAGCAGTGCCAAACCAGTGTTCAGTAGCCTTAAGAAGTAGCTATTTTTCAAGTCCCTGTGAGCATTTGCAACATATGCATTTATATCTACCCGGAACCAGCTTTTAACCCAGAGCATCAAACCAAATCTCCTGATGGTCAGGACTCTTGCCTGCTCTAAGCCTGGCTTCTTTCCCATTGGCACTGCTGTGTGCTTGCTCCGTACTTTTGAAAATGGGAAAAATTCCCTGCCTCGTAAAAGACGGAGTAACCCATGTTGCAGTGGAAATGAGATAGTCAGACAGAGACACTCCGGTCCTGCAGCAGCATATAGAGAATTTCTAACTGCAGCTGCTGCAGCCTAATGGAACGGGTACAGCAGACTGAAGAGGGAATCTCTAATTAATGAGGGAGAAGCCCTTCCGGGTGGCATTTACCATCACGGTCAGAGCCTGGCCAGTCATTTCAGCAGAAAGCCTTGCAGCTTTGGAGGAGAATCCTGTCTTCAGGATGTACATATTTCACAAGTGCCGTAGGTGATGTCTAAGCCCACTCCTAGTTGAGAAATATTACACTGATAAGAAGGTATTATTAACTGGTAGTTAATAAGACTCACCCTGCAGTGATGCCTGGAACTTATCTGGAATTTAATAGACAGGGGCTTAAGTTAATAGTTTGCTAAACTGTGTGATTTATATTCTTACTATTGTTAAGGAGATATAGCTGAACTGTGTGAACTCAAACAATATTTGCAACCCAAATCCTTATGTCTGGAGCGGACAGAAAAGTTAAAAGCAGCCCCTTGCCAGGAATTGAACTTGGACAGAGAGTCTGTCCCTTTTGGAGCGTGTCAGCCCTCTCTGCAGGAAGACAAGGCCAGGTGAGCTGATTCAAGTTTACTTGTGCTGTAAATACGGTGCATGGCAGCTGTTCCCCTAAAGGGAAACTTTACAATTTCCTGGGAAGACGGAGATTTTCCAGATTCCCTAGAGGAAAGAATTCATTGTCAGCTAACATCACAAGCTACCCTGGGTCCAGATGGGGTAGTCACGGTAAGGATGCCAAGTGGAGGGGGATCACATTGGGCATTTGGCTTCTTTTACTGTATAAATCTGAGGGGGAGGACATCCTTAGAGACTGGGCAAACTGGTGAGCTGAGACGGTAGACCCTCAATGTCCCTATTAGCCAGCCACCGTGTCCCCAGTCTGTTCCACTCTTATGAATTTATAGCAGTCAGGAGTATGTTGTTAGATTTATTCTCACTTGTCCCATTTTCTACTCTAACTCCCTTCAGTGTCTCAAGTTATTTCCATAATAGTCCTCCCCACCACCACCACCTTCAAATTCGCCTTAGAGATCAAACTTTGCACGATGCTTGGAGATTTCTTTACTGTTCCATGAATCTGAAAGTAAACGACCCCATCAGAGAACACTGCTATCATCAGGGAAGTGATTCTCTCCTGGTAAGATGAGACTGAGAGCCCCTGGAAAGAGATCACGGAGCTGGTAAGCTGGGAATTTCTGATAATGGGCAGCTGATCCTGGCTGGCTGGGATTTCGGGCCAAGAAGTCTGTCCTATCACAAATCAGACCCTCCTCCCCAGAAGTGTCAGGCAAGAAACTTGCCAGATGCTTGAAATTTCCATACCAGGGGCCCAATTAACAGGCCAAACTGAGAATTTTAAGTCTGATTTATAAAAAGCCAGAGTAGGAAGGCAAGAGTGACATTTCCCCAAAGCTGTCCACCACGATATCTGCGACCGCTTTGTCTAGGATAGAAAAAAGTTTCCAGTGTTAAGAGAAGGGTTCTGAAAAGTGTGGTACGCTCTCTTAGATGGCATGTTCTTCAGTCGCTAAACTCAAATTAATGTGGTATCTGAAAAAGAAAAAAGTTTATGGTGTGCTATGCTTAAAAACTACAAAAGGAATTATACACGTTACCATGGCAACAAAGAAAATACCTTTGCATGAGGACAAGGATTGGGAAGTATGGAGTAGGAAGGGAGATAAGAGTTGCTAGTTTTTGCTATAAAATTTTCATTAAAAGTATTACCTTACTCCAAAAAAAAAAATTTTTCCTGTCACACCATGGTACCTTTGCTTATTAAATCCCCTGAGCTGTTTCCTGAGCTCTATGTTCTCAGCATACGGCCTGCAATTAAAATTTGTTTTGTGTTTCTTGACCTTGCTGGGAGCACTGCTTTTTTTTTTTTTTTTTCCATTTTTGCGTTACACGGGCCTCTCACTGTTGTGGTCTCTCACTGGAGCACAGGCTCTGGACGCGCAGGCTCAGTAGTTGTGGCTCATGGGTCTAGTCGCTCCGCAGCACGTGGGATCCTCCCAGACCGAGGCACGAACCCGTGTCCCCTGCATCGGCAGGCAGACTCTCAACCACCGCGCCACCAGGGAAGCCCAGAGCACTGCTTTTTATATGGCTTTGATCTACTTAGACATTAGACCCTGGAACAACGCATAAGGAAAGATCCAGCCAGTCCCAAGTGACCTGGTTTGACGGTGCCTGTATTGAGTTTCCACAACTACTATTGATTTTGATTTGTGACTTCAAAAAATTCCGCCACCATGGGCAGAAAAATAATAAGTAATAAATCCATCCCCCAATTGTAATGACAAATGTGACTAGGAAATTGCTAATAACAAGGCAAACAACCTAAACTGGGCCATCTGCAGGCCCCTTCCTGCTTTGGAGCAAGAAGTTACATTTGTTGCTTTATTAAAAATGGCCCATGGCCTGATCAAGCCACTGACATGTTCAGAGAGCGTCGGTGACTGCTCCCCACTGCTGACCTTGGTAAGGCAGACCCCTCAACCCCACTGTCGTGGGCCTCCCAGTAGGCGCCTGTTGGTCACTGGGTGTGCCTGTCTCCATTTGAGCCAAAGGGCAACTCTCGGCTCTTCACGTAGATCCTGTGCTTTCCCCGCTCTGTTCTGCTGGACCTTGTCACTCCTTCCCCTGTGTGAGACCCATCCCGGAACCTCATTGGACTGTATTAGGAACCCAATGTGGTATCTCTGTGAATTCCCCATCCTGACATGAGCAACCTCTAAGATTCAATCTATGGTTTCTGAACACAGGCCTGCTGTTGAAGTTTATGACTTACTTTTCTTACTCTTGCTGGAAAGCTCTGCTTTTCATCACGAGTGGGATATGTTCAGGCTCTAAACCCCTCTGGAGCCCCAGCGTGCTGGCTTGCACCCCTCCTTGGAGCACTCGTTGAGTACTGCACTGAGCTATAATGATGGGTGTCCTCCGGGTAATTTCCCCAACCCACCCCAACATGACCTGGTTTTATTCATCTCTGAATCTACAGTGCCTCCCTAGGCACACAGTAGGTCCTCAACAAATATTTATGAAATCGAGGTGACTAGTCCAAGGAGGCCACACGCTGCCTTGAACCATGCTAGGAGCAGCCCCCTCTACAGCTGTGCCATCCTCGTTCTTTCTTAACCTCCCTGTCCACCCTACCCCAAACTGGATCTGTCCATCAAGACTCAGCTCATGGGCTTCCCTGGTGGCGCAGTGGTTGAGAGTCCGCCTGCCGATGCAATGGACGCGGGTTCGTGCCCCGGTCCGGGAAGATCCCACATGCCGCGGAGTGGCTGGGCCCATGAGCCATGGCCGCTGAGCCTGCGCGTCCGGAGCCTGTGCTCCGCAACGGGAGAGGCCACAACAGTGAGAGGTCCATGTACCGCAAAAAACAAAACAAAACAAAAACCTCAGCTCAGACACTCTCTCTTTTTATTTTTTTAAAGATTTTTTTTGGACACAGATCATTTTTAAAAAGTCCCTACCATAACCGCTACAATATTGCTTCCATTTTATATTTTAGTTTTTTTTGGCCATGAGGCATGTGGGATCTTAGCTCCCTGACCAGGGATCAAACCCACACCCCTGCACTGGAAGGTGAAGTCTTAACCACTGGACCACCAGGGAAGTCCCCGGACACTTTCTCTTTAGCATCACCCCTGGTTTGCCTCTCACCCACAGCCTGCTGTCCTCTTCCCTCCACTCTCACAGTTTGGGTCCTGACTGCAACCCCTATCTTGACATAATCACTTGTATACACTTATTGTTTAGTTAGTCGTTTATTCAACAAAAATTACCGAGCACTTATTGTGTGCCGGATGAGTGGAGATAGAAAGATCAAAGGTACGTGTATAAGTAGAAGGTTGTTTGGTAGGTATGGATTCAATACAAAGGGATCTTAATAGACATGTTAGGGCCCTTTGCATGCAGTCACAGGATCTGAATCTGGATAGCTTAAGTGAAAAGAGAATTTTTTGGGAGGGTTGTGAGGTTGCCTAAAGGAAAGAAAGAAGGCTGGAACGTCAGCACGGACCATACAAGTGTCTGGCATCACAGGTGCAGGGACCGCCGCTCCTTCAGTCCTTTGTTTCTCCCCTTATAATTCACCTTTAGGGAGGGCGTGTATAAAGAGCCTAGCAGGCATTCTCTGACAACTAGAGAAGGACAGGGTCTAAGCAAATTAACCCCCAGGACAGTATCCAGTGGCAGAGAAGTAAAAGCTGGCTGGTATTTTCAACAGAAGATGGCACGGGTGCTGGACAGCCATAAACAATTCATGTCCATCTCAGTGAATATGCTCTGATAATTTAATAACATGAAGTTAAAACAGCCTGGTGGGGCTTTCCTGGCGGTGCAGGGGTTGAGAGTCTGCCTGCCCATGCAGGGGACGCGGGTTCATGCCCCGGTCCGGGAAGATTCCACATGCCGTGGAGAGTCTGGGCCCATGAGCCATGGCTGCTGAGCCTGTGCGTCCGGAGCCTGTGCTCCGCAACGGGAGAGGCCACAACAGTGAGTGCGAGGCCCGCATACCAAAAAAAAAAAAAAAACCAGCCTGGTGTGTCCAGTTCTGTAATTGGGTCAGTTCTGCCACTTATGACTGTCGCGATAAGGCTAGTGTTAAGGCATCCCCACCCCTGCATGGTGCTGGGATGGGCACTGCCCAAGACTTGCATCTCCTTCTTTATCCCAACTAGACAGTGTGGTTCCTGCTAGAACAGGAACTACATAAAGTCCATTCCTGAGTCCTCCCACTGTCCAGCAATGATCTGTGCTCAATGAACATGCCTTTGCACAACTGAACTGGGACAAAGCAAGGGTTCCTTACCTGGATGACAGTTTCCCATCTTCAAACCTCATTCTCCATCTATTTTGAGAAGATGACTACTCCAATCAAGAAGTTCATTGAAAGAGTGAATCAAAACTTCCTGGTTGGGACTTCCCTGGTGGCACAGTTGTTAAGAATTTGCCTGCTGATGCAGGGGACACAGGTTCGTTCCCTGGTCCAGGAAGATCCCACATGCCGCAGAGCAACTAAGCCTGTGTGCCACAACTAGTGAACCTGCGCCTTGGAGCCTGCAAGCCACAACTACTGAGCCCGTGTGCTGCAACTACTGAAGCCCGTGTGCCTAGAGCCCGTGCTCTGCAACAAGAGAAGCTACCGCGATGAGAAGCCCGCGCACCACAACGAAGAGTAGGCTCCGCTCGCCGCAACTAGAGAAAGACCTAATGCAGCCTAAATAAATAAATAAATAAATAAATAAATAAATAAATAAATAAATAAACAAAAAGCTTCCTGGTTGTTCCCACGGAAGAGCAGCTCCTCCGCTGGGTTCCGCAGAGCACCTGGCATGTGTCATACTCCTTGATGGGTCAATAATGGGACGAATCACAGAGCTCTAAGGGTAGCTGCCAATGTTGGAAAGTGATTGTCAGTGCATTTGGGGAGCAGCGTCTACAACTACAGCCCTTCTCTGAATCTGACAATTGTTAAAAAGGACAAAAGGATTCAAATGACCAAATTCAGAGCCATGAATGGGCCTGGATAAAGCCCTCCACTTGCATGCTGTATTTCTGTTGGTTACCCAGGCTCTTTGGGGAATAATTTACTTTGAATGGTGACCCGAATGATCTTCCCCTACCCAGGAAGGTCACACCTTCACCATTCAGAAGCTGCCAGCTCTTGGGAACCATCAAGTGTATTGAACAAGTTCTAGTTCTTGCTTTGTCCCTGTTGGCTGTGTGACCCTAGGTGAGTTACCCAACCTCTCTGAAAGTGTTTCTTCCAGCATACATTAAGTGATTAAACGCAATTATCAGGCCTGGAGTTCTGCAAATCTCTTTGCTGTTGCCAAGTGTGAAAAACCAAGATGTTTCCAGTGCTCAGGTTTCAAATCTGAAAGACAAAAACACAGAGGATGCTTTGAGGTCAGAGGTCAACAAGACTCACATCAAACACCTTATGGTAATGACGTGATCTTCCTGTCAACACATTCTGCATTCAAAAGGCAGGAACTGTTTCTGGAAATTTATTGTGATTGACTTGGGAAATTATAATTTAGATTGAATCTCTTCAAATCATTGCTTCTGAGATGTTGCTGCCAACATTCATAACTGTGTTTCTCCTTTATCCCAGGTACCCTCATTCCTACATATACATTTGTAAGAACATATATATGTCACACATCTATCTTATATTTTCCCCCTAATCTGAAGCTTAAACGCCTATGGGATATCAGCAGGCAGCATTTCATAGGTCCCAAACAGCAGGCATTTCCTGTTAAATTAAGTTGGTCGTGGAATTTATTATGTTAACTAAACCAATGTCCTTGCAATTTCAGGGAAAATTCTGTCTGTTGTCTCGGCTCTCTGTGGTGCTGGCAGTCCTTTTCTGACCACATCACAGTAGCCCCTGCAAGGGTTCCCGCCAGTTAAAAAGATGCAATTTGATGGTAGTGTCCTCTTCTCTGCTGCCAGCAAAAGGGAATGGAGGCTTCATTCTCACAGACAGAACTAGGCTTTTTCACACTTATTAATAATCCGCATTAGAACGGGATGCGTTCTTTGTCATTTGACTTGGTTTGTATAGAGCTATCATGTTTAATGCCTTGTTTATAAAATCATGAGGTGATAAATGAAGGGAATGTTATAAACCATTCTCAGCAGACAGAATCATGGACAAGAAATACAATAGTATGTTCTGTTTCCAGGAGGAAATATACAAACTCCCTAGGTCTATGGAATTAGTTCATTTTAAACATGTATTTGTTTAATGAATAGGTGGTATATGTGTGTGTATGAAATTCATAGGGTCCAAAAGGTATGCAGGGTACGGTGCAAAGTACCTATCTGATGGAGTATGGCTCTTATGCAAATTCAGCACACAATTTCCTAAAACTGATCCCCAGCTAATCCGTTTACTTCTCTAGGGGCAACTAAGGTTACCAACTTCTTGTATGTCCTATGGCTTGTTTTACCGTTAAGGAAAGCAAGGCTCAGAACAGCAAAATGCTTAATCGAAAGCCACCCAGGGAGTTTTTTGCTGCAGCCAGACCGGGGCCCCTTCTCCTCTGGAACACATTTGCACCTACAATATGTAGCTGTCAGCAAGCCCTAGGCAAACCAAAGACATTTTTTCTTAAAAGGCAAACCAGAACTTTCTAATAAAACAGAAGGTTGAGGAAAACATTCAGACAAAGCGCTGGCTGAATGTTCAATAAAGGCACAGGATATATATTCTGAAAGAGAAGTGTAGGAAATCTATTCTAATGGCCTCAGCTGACGGTGGAGGAAACTGAGGCTCAGATAGGGAAATAAATGTCCATCAAATAACTGTTGAGTGGGCCTATTTTCATGAACTCTGAGCAGTGCTTTTGACTTTGCAAATGCAGCCTAAGTTCCCCCTCACCCCAGCCCAGTCATTAGCTCTGGGTTCCCCTGGCTGTATCTGGGGCATTATGGTTGAGTTATACTGGAAAATGCAGGAGCACATTGATTTCCTATAATGGTTTTATCTATAGAAACTTGTGAGGACATCTTTTGGCCAGAGGATTTGGCATTGAATATCTGAAAATCTTGAACTGTCCCAAAACACTGCCTCCCAATTGAGACCAAATAAACCTTTGCTCCTCCAGAAAAGCCTTTTCTGCACCTGCAGACTGTAACTCCTTGACCTGTTCTTATTATAAGAGGCATCATGTTGGAAATGGGTTGCTAGACATTCAGGACATCTTGCTGTTTTCTTAGTAATGCAAGTTATAGGCTTCAGAAAAAAAACGATCACAGAATCAAGCTTTGGAGAGAAGTTATGTACTA
Source organism: Lagenorhynchus albirostris (assembly GCF_949774975.1). Taxonomy (NCBI): domain Eukaryota; kingdom Metazoa; phylum Chordata; class Mammalia; order Artiodactyla; family Delphinidae; genus Lagenorhynchus; species Lagenorhynchus albirostris. The sequence goes on along the minus strand of NC_083095.1, from coordinate 159,221,441 downwards.
ACAAGGGGATCTGTGTGAAGTTTTCTCCTATCTTTCTAATTTAGATTGTATTAAGACAATGGAATTACAGAGACCCGAAGGGAGATTGAGAGCAAGATGAAAATGTAAATACAGTGAAGCCGCGGACGCTCCTTCCCTGTGCTGGGGAAGATGCTGAGTTTTTTAAAATGCCCCTACATGCAGTAGTTCTACAGTCCTTTCTCTTCTGAATCTCACAATAAACCTGGGAGGCAGGAATTCTCACCATTTCCATTTTAAAGCTGAGAAAAATCAAAGCCCAGAGAGATCAAGTGATTTATCCAGAGTCACACAACAAAGAAATGACAATCCCAGAATTAAACACAGGGTTTCTGGCTTCCAGGTGCCATTCTTTCTGAACACCACCCCACCTCCAATTTCCCTTTTCACTCCTTCTCTAGCTCCTTGGTTCAATCCTTTCCTCCTTACGCTCACTGAAATTTAGGCATCCTTGTAGTTTCTCTCCTAGGAGCACTTCTCTTTTCTCTCCTCAAATGATTTTGTTTACAATCCCTTTTATAGTTTCAAGCAGCACCTCTTTGAAGACCCCCTATCACTACCACCACCCCAAGTCTGTATCGAAAGTTCAAAACCCTCCTCTGCACCCATATCATAGATTCTGTGGGTCTCTGAAAAGATTCTGGGGTTCACACATCAGGTGGGAAGCCTGCCAACCTGGCAGAAGACCTGAGGCTGCAGCCCTGAGATTAGGGCTGAAGACAAAACCTGCACAAGAGGGTCCTCCTGAGATGACCTGCACAGTCAGACAGGAAAGGGGCTGATGAAGGACCTTTTCCCCAGCTGTGGCTTTGAAGGTCATGACATGGAGTAGCAAATAATGTAACTCCAAATTTTTCAGCCCTTTGTAGTTTTCCAGGTGATTTTTATATCCATCATATTATTTGGTCTTTACGTCAGCTTTGTAAAGTAGAAGGCATAGAAACTAGTACTTTAAGGTTTATAAACGAGAAAACTGAGGCTTCAAGATGTTGGGTGACTTGTCCCAGGTCTCGCAGTTAGTAACAGGCAGTGCTGTAAGGCTGGACAAATCCAGTCTGGTTCTCTACCCGTGCGTGGCCCACTTCCTTGCCTGCCTAACTCCTCTCTTCTTTGTTATGTTTCATTAGGCAGATATTATAAATCCTTAATGGAATCTATAGGCTCCAGGAAAAAGCAGGGGTTAGCCAACTTTTTCTGTAAAAGACCAGATAGTAAATGTTCTAGGCTTTGCAGACCAGAGTCTATCGCAACTATTCAACTCTGTTGTTTCAGCCTGGGAGCAGCTATAGGCAATACATAAATGAGCGGGGAGATGTTCCAATAAAACTTTATTTTCAAAAACAGGTGGTGAGGACTTCCCTGGCGGTCCAGTGGTTAAGACTCTGTGCTTCCACTGCAGGGGGCACGGGTTCGATCCCTGGTCGGGGAACTAAGATCCCACATGCCACGAGGCGTGGCCAAAAAAAAGGGAGGGGGAGCCAGATTTGGCCTGCAGACTGTAGTTTGTCAGCCTTTGGCCTAAAACCCTGCAAGATGATATTTGCTTCCCCAAGGTCTGCCTCAAGGTCTGCCCCTCCTTCCCTCATTGCCTCCAGACCAATAACAAAGGCCAGGCTTCAGCATGACCAGAACAGGGAAATAGGGTTCCTACTCCAGGAAGACACAGTGTGCAACCTCAAGACATTTCCAGACCTGGGTAATCCGTGCTGGCAGAACTGGGGGAGCAAATGGCCCAGGGTCTTGGGCAGGGAAGGGGGGTGAGGAGAGTATAAAGCTGCCCTGGGGAGAATTGGAGGGCATAGAAGCACCACCTCACGAAGCAGCGTTTAATACTCTCCTAAGGTCATGGGGAACAAGTCAAACGTGCTGCTGGCATGTCTCCTCAAAGTTGGGTTTTTTTTTTTAATTAATTAATTAACTTTTTTTAAAAATTATTTATTTTTTTTTTTTGCGGTACGCTGGCCTCTCACTGTTGCGGCCTCTCCCGTTGCAGAGCGCAGGCTCCCGACGCGCAGGCTCAGCGGCCATGGCTCACGGGCCCAGCCGCTCCGCGGCATGTGGGATCCTCCCGGACCGGGGCACGAACCCGTGTGCCCTGCATCGGCAGGCGGACTCTCAACCACTGCGCCACCAGGGAAGCCCTTAATTTATTTTTTTTTAACATCTTTATTGGAGTATAATTGCTTTACACTGGTGTGTTAGTTTCTGCTGTATAACAAAGTGAATCAGCTATTCCTCGAAGCTTCGACACAACAATAGCCGTCAGGAAACGAAGTAGAGATACTGCATCAGCGTGGGCAGCATACTAACGAGGGGTCGGGGAGTTGGGAGAAAGGGAGAATCCATCACATGATGACTTCCCCGGAAAGGTGCAGAAGGCAATCAAAATCTGCTGACGGCAGAAGCATCTTTGAGACGCTCGGCGGCCACCGTGATCTGTTAGCCTGGATTGACAGTACACAATTCTGCCATAGAACTAGGCGATGGAGGTGACAGTCAGCATAAAGAGTAAATGGAGGGGATAGAATTGCCACATAGCAAGCACCCCGTGGTCAGGGGCGAGATAAGCGTTTCCCCCAGTCCTTCTCCAAAGCGACTTGTGCCTATTTACCAGAGTAATTCTGTGTGTGCACTTTTTTTTTTAATTACTTAATTCTTATTTATTTATCTGGCCACGCTGCACAGCACGCAGGATCTTCACCAATTAGGGATCGAACCCAGGCCTCTTGCAGTGGAAGCCTGGTAAGGAATCCAAAATGCTGTCAAGGGTCCCCACCTTTCCAGTTAGGGATTTAGGAGATTAGTTGGAGCTCGAGCCCAAGTTCTCTCACAGTGGATCCCTTGTATCCACAGATCTACCCTCCAGTTATTTTTCCTGGTTGCAAGTATATAATTATGCTGCATAGCTGGCAGAACTTCTCATTCATTCCCTGACCTGTGGAGGAAGAGATAAAATAGGAAGGACAAGCAGAAGCCCCTGAAACAGCCTTTCACTCCAACCAAGACAGCAAATTAGAAGCCATACCACCTCCTGGGTGAAATGGCAAATACTAGTGCCACCCTCCAAGATTCCAAGAATGCAAGGGTGGTGGTTTTCATCATGTCTCTGTTATTCAATTCATCCATGTGTCTTTTGCAAAAAAATAGAAGGATTTAGTAGGTGCTGGTGGACGCTATAAACGAAGCCAAATGATAGCCCCAATTGCAGCTGCTGTGCTGGATGTCGTATCTTTACCCGAAGCCGTAAACACAGCTTTGGGCACTAGGAATGTGGTTATTGATCTGGCACCTATGTTCCTTTCAAACCCCGTCAGTAAAGAGAATAAAAATCAGCTCACCTTTCTGTGGGAAGGACGAGAGTTCACATTCACCGCCTCGCTGTAGGGCCCATGGTAACCCCCTTGCTCTCTGTCGCAACAGAGCCCACAGAGATCTTGATTGTCTTGACATTCACAAAACATCCTGATGGTCCACCATGTGGATGACGTCAGGCTAACTGGACCTGATGAGCAGGAAGTGGTGCATATTTGAAAACACGTGCTGCCGGAATATGGAAGATAAAATCCATGGAAATTCAGAGGATGGTCACACTGGTGCATTTTGTGGTCTGAGCCTTGCCAGGCGTTCCCCTCTAAGGTGGGCTGTTAACCCTTGTACCCTCTACCACTGAGAATGAGGTTTGGTAGGCTTTTTTGGATTTTGAAAGCAGCATATACCCAGCCCTTGGGAATATTACTCCAGCCCGTTTCTCAGGCATGCTGGAAGGCTTCCAGTTTTGAGCAGGGCAAGAGTGAGAGAGAGGATTCTCTAATACGTCCCAGTTTACATTGACACCCATTTGCACCAAGCTCCGTATCACTCAGGCCATAAGACTGGAGGATCCAGCTGGGCTAGAAGAACCTGTTGTGGGTAAGAATGCTCTGCGGATTCTCTGGCAAGCCTTATGGGAGAGATGTGGCTCAGAGCCCTAGAGTTCTAGATCAAGGCCATACTATCTGCAGCAGGAAGCTGCTTGCCGTCGGAAAAACATGGCTAGCGCGCAGCTGGGCATGCCTGCCTTTCTGACCACGGGTTGCAAGGGACTATGGGATTAGAGCTAAGTAATTGTAAGCTGGTATTTTTGGCTGCGCTGAGTCATAATGGAGGTTATATATTCAGAATCGAGTCCAAACAGGTTCAGAGGTGGCCTCGATGGGAAGCCCAAAGCCCCAAGTCTCCTACCTGTGATGCAGCTCCTCAACTGATACCATGGCCTAGGGCAGGGGGCAGGGGAGGCTAACTGATGAACTGATGGAGGAAGAAAAACTCGGCCCTTGTTTATAAATGGATTGGCTCGCGCAAAAACAGGAATGCTGCCACCAACGTCCCCACTCAAGGGTGGTGCTGAAGGACATCCGTGAAGGGAATTCCTCCCAGCGAGCAGCACTGAGCACATCAAACCTAGACATCGGGACTTCCCTGGTGGTCCAGTGGTTAAGACTTTGCCTTCCAAGGCAGGGGGTGCTGGTTTGATCCTTGGATGGGGAGCTAAGATCCCACATGCCTTAGGGCCAAAAAAGCAAAACATAAAACAGAAGCAATATTGTAACATGTTCAGTGAAGACTTTAAAAATGGTCCACATCAAAAAATCTTAAAAAAAAAAACCATAGACAGAGAAGTGGCCTGAAGTTAGAGTGCACGTCAGCTTCTGAGTAGGGAAAAATGCTTGGCTAATTAGTCAGGGGTCTGGAAGGAGCAACATGGGGAGAGCAGAGATCAGAAAGACTGAGGAAGAGACCTGAGGACAGACATACGGGAAGAGCATAGAGGGTACAGAATTTGTCTTACATGAAGCCGGTGCAGAGGAGGCATTCAGCTAACTGCCATGGGGACAGGCTGCTGTATCCTGTGAGTGGCAGCCAAGGTCTCTTCAACCGTCCCAGACCTTGGACAATGAGCTCATGGATGGAGAGACCACAGAGGCAGGTGTAAATGCCACAAATGGGCACCACCACATGGGCTGTCCCTCATCAACATGAATCCAACTACAGTAAGTCCCCCACATACGAACAAGCTCCGTTCCGAGAGCGCGTTCGTAAGTCCAATTGGTTCATTAAGTCCAACAAAGTTAGCCTAGGTACCCAACTAACACAATTGTCTATATACCACTGTTTTATGCTTGCTTCCAGACATCCTGGGCTTGAAACAAAGGTACTGTACTACTGTACTCTATACAGTACTGTACAGTAAAGTACACAAAACACAACCACTTGCAGAGGATGCACACATGTGACAATGTACTCCAGGCTCGTGAACTAACTTACGTGATTGGACATGAAAATGCACGTTCGCAATTTTGAGAGTAAATGCCAAATTGGGGACAACACCTGGAGAATTAGGGCTCTTTCCTCCAGAGAGAACTACATGCAGTGAACCAAGGGCCATTCTGGTGCTATGCCCCCAGCATATAGAAAGTTCACGTTTGGGAACCAAGAGGCAGAAGTAGCAGTGGCCTCTCTTATCATCATTCCCAATGACTTTCTTGCAAAACATATGCTTCTGTCCCCATAGCTCTAAATTCTGCTGGGTCATAGGTTGTGATTCCCAGCAAGGGAGGACTTCTGCCAGGAATACAGTAAGGTTCCAGCTTCCACTGGAAGCTATGACTACCAGCTGGTCACGTGGGGCTTCTCAGGCCAGTAGACCGGCAGGCAAGGAAAAGAGTTACCACATTGGCAGGATCACTGTCTCTGATTAACACTGGAAACGAGGGTTGTGGCTGCACAATGGGGTCTGAAAGGTGTATTAAGGAACCTCTGGGACTCTCTGAGATGTTCTTTGTGCTTTTTCACCCAGGGATGAATCGTAAAAGGGCAAATGTAGCAATTACCAGCCTTGAGTATGCCTAGTGATGGACATTCTAGCAGTAACGATAATTAGATAGTTTGCATCAGTTCTAGACCCTGGAAGTTATTCTTGCATTGCTCATTTAATTAGCAAATATTTATCAAATGCCTTTATGCACCAGGAAATGTTGTATTGGAAACTTGAAGGTGAACAAGGTAGTCCAAATTCCTGCCTTCATGGTACCTTCAATTTAGTAGGAGAGATGGACAAGAAATAACTAAATACAGTAATAGGTGAAATGATTACAATTTGTCAAAGAATCTGGGAAGGAAAAAAAACAAATGTTATGACAAAGAATAACAGAGTGATTTACTTGGATGAGGTGGAATGATTACAGTTTGTCAAAGAATCTGGGAAGGAAAAAAAACAAATGTTATGACAAAGAATAACAGAGTGATTTACTCAGATGAGGTGGTAAAGGAGGGCCTCTCTGTGGAAGTGACATCGAAGCTGAGACCTAAAGAATTAGAAGGAACCAGTGATGTGAGGAGTCAGAGCAAAATGCTCCCGCAACGGGAAGAGCAGGTACAAAGGTCCTGAGGCTGGAGTGTAGCATGTTTCACAGAGAGAAAGGAGGCTCCTGTGCCTGGAACACAGTGAGACGGGTTAAAGAGAAAAGCAGGAGCTGGGCTTTGAGGTGGGGTTAGGTGTTTGGAGTTTATCCCTAGGACAGTAAGTCCCCTACATGTGAACCTTCAAGTAGCGAACTTTCAAAGATGCGAGAGTGTGTTCGCATGTCCAATCATGTAAGTAGAATGGTACATGAAGGTTGCAGCAGCCATTCAGAATGCAATCCAGTGCTACCATGTCATCTATGACAAGAAAAAAAGAGCTACTACCCAGACATCGCTGGATCGTTTTTTCAAGAGGGTAGATAGAATTGAATCCAGCAAGGAGCCAGAATCTGTGCACAGCGAGTCCCCCACATACAAACCTTCAAGTTTCGAACTTTCAAAGACGCGAACGTGCATCTGATTCCAGTGAGGAACCAGACCCTGCGCCATCCACGTCAGGCGTGAGTGACGTCACAGCTCGCCCTCCGTCTCCTGTTGCTGACGATCCTTCAGCTCTACCATCTCCCACCTCCTCCCCCTCCTCCAGTCAGTAACTCTTCTTGCCTGTTCACTCGATCCAGCCCTTGGACGCCAGCTGTCGTACTGTGCTACTGTACTTTTCAAGGTACTGCACTGTAAGAGTCAAAACGTTTTCTTTATTTTTTGTGTTTGTCTTTTATGTATTATTTGTGTGATAAGTATTATAAACCTATTATAGTACAGTACCATATAGCCAATTGCATTAGTTGGGTACCTAGGCTAACTTTATTGGACTTAACAAATTGGACTTATGAACGCGCTCTCGGAACGGAACTTGTTCATAGGTAGGGGCCTTACTGTACAGTGGAAAGCCATTGGTGTTGGGGGTATGGGAGGGGAAGCAGTTTCCTGATCTGGTGTACCTTGTAAATCACCCAAGTTGCTAGGTAGAGAGGGGTCCTTGGCTGTAACAGGAGCTCAAAGGGTGGGAGAGGCCCTGCTCCCATGGGGACCGAAGCATCCCAAAGCGTGTACCAGCCCAGCTGGCTTGGATCCACACTCCCCAATTGCAGCTGTCACTGCAGATAAGAGCAGGAGTACATTTGACAGTTCTCACAGATGCAATTCTGATTTAGCCTTTCCAGAGCCCGTTTAGGTTGGCATTTGAGTAATGAATACCAGGAGTGTTCCACCCAATACAGCGAGGCAGGTCGGAGACATTTCTAAAATGCAAATCAAATTAAAACCCTGGCTTAAAACCCTTCATTGCATGCTGGATAAAGGACACATTGCCTGGCATGAAATTCAAGGCCCTTCAAGGTGTGGCCCTGGGTGCCATTCTTGCTCTTCTCTGCCACCACTCCCGGCCCCATTCCCCCAGACCTTGAACTTCTGAGCCCCCTGAACACATTATGTGGGTTCCATGCCCCCAGGACTTCTCTTTCCTCTTCTTCCTTGGCTTTTTGGGCTCATGCAATGTAGGATGGGCAACTCATGCCAGGACTTTTTCAGTTGTAACCCTGGAGTCCCAGTTTGGGAAACCTTTCAGTCTGGGGCACATTAGAACTGTGGGTGTGGCTATGAATTTTGTGTGTAAACTGGACTGGGCCACAGGGTGCCCAGTTATTTGGTTGAATGTTCTTTTGGGTGTGTCTGTGAGAATGATTTTGGATGAGATTAACACTTCTATCAGTAGACTGAATAAAACAGACTGCCCTCCCTGGTGTGGGTGGGCCTCATCCTATCAGTTGAAGGCCCAGAACAAAAAACTCTGACTCTCCCCCAAGTAAGAGACAATTCCTCCCACCTGACTGCCTTCAAACTGGGGCATCTGCTTTTTCCCACCTTTGGACTCAAATTGAAACATTGATTTTTTTTTTTTTGGAGTATAGTTGCTTTACAATGTTGTGTTAGTTTCTACTGTACAGCAAAGTGAAGCAGCTATACATATACATATATCCCCTCTTTTCTGGATTTCCTTCCCATTTAGTTCACGGCAGGGCATTTGAGTAGAGCTCTTTGTGCTATAGAGTAGGTTTTCATTAGTTATCTATTTTATACATAGTATCAATAGTGTATATATGTCAATCCCCTTCTCCCAATTCATCCCATCTCCTCCCCTGCCCCCTTGGTATCCATACATTTGTTTTGTACACCTGTGTCTCCATTTCTGCTTTGTAAATAAGATCGTCTATACCAATTTTTTCAGATTCCACATATATGCGTTAATATACGATATTTGTTTTTCTCTTTCTGAGTTACTTCACTCTGCGTGACAGACCCATTATTCTTAATCACCATGTTCTGCAGGTCCAGGTGGGGAGAGAAATTTGCACACAAAATATTATACACCGGGGGCTGGGGATCTGAGACAGTAGAGTAGAGAATAGAAAACAGGTTTAAAAGACTGAATGGGGGCTTCCCTGGTGGCGCAGTGGTTGAGAGTCCGCCTGCCGATGCAGGGGACACGGGTTCGTGCCCCGGTCCGGGAAGATCCCACATGCCGCGGAGCGGCTGGGCCCGTGAGCCATGGCCGCTGAGCCTGCGCGTCCGGAGCCTGTGCTCCACAATGGGAGAGGCCACAACAGTGAGAGGCCCGCGTACCACACACACACAAAAAAAAGACTGAATGAATTCAAAATGACTCATATTAACTCTCTGCAGATCCACTATTCAGCGGCCGCTTTCCCCATCTCTGCCTCACTGGGCCTTTGTAGCAAAAAGGTCTGATTATTTCGTGTTATTGTATGCTACATTATCCCCACCACCTCATCACCTAGCACACTAGACACAGTAGACAAGAGGGAATTTTGCTGCATTTGATTTCCCTTAAGCCCAGTAGGTATATTGCCAGGCGATTTCAGAATAAATCACACAGCTCTTGGCATCGCATAGGAAGCCCTTCCAGAGCCGGCCCCTGCCCCATCTTCAGCCTCATCTCTGGCCACACATTTCTCCTCCAGCTGTACAAGCACCCTCACCTTTCCCAGACATGCTGCTCTTTCTCCAAGTCCTCCCTTTCCCTCTCCCTCCAAGTCCTTCATTCAGTATTAATCACGTAGTACTGTAATTATTCATTTGCATTACTGTGTCGCCTGCTAGATGGTCAACTCTACAAGGGGAGGGGCTTGGTCTCCCTGGGAATCAATCCTCTGCCTCCTCCCAGGAGATCCCATGCGGAATTTTCTCTGGAAATACAATGGAATAGGACAGAAGCTTGGAGATGCCAGAATGGAGGCAGTAAATTCTGAACAGAAGAAAGAAGGCAGCCTGGCGTGGGTCCCTGAGGTTCGGGACTGTTGCAGAAATGTGAAGGTGTACATTACTTGGTACCTCTACCCTACTCGCGGTGGACAGGAAGCTATCAGGACCCCTGGGCCAGCTCAGAGCCCACCACTCTCGCATATGCATTGGAATTTTCCTCCCAGAGTTTTGCAGGATGGAACATTCAGGAGCTCTTTGATGGTGGGAGATGAGTTTCTCCAATCTCCCCTCAGGACTGAATTATTCCCAGGAAACAGGACCATGGAATTATTGGGATCTTAATGCTTGTGCAGTAAAGGATGAACCTTACCCCAAAAAAGTTTGGCCCTTTGCCCCCAGCTCCTGCGACGGAACCTTTAAGCTGTGGAATGTTAAAAGAGGTTTTGTTTACCTTGGGCCAAGCCAGAGAGTCTACACCAACAACTGATTCATGGTGGGGGCCATGGGCCACATAATGTCAGCTTGACCTCTGAGGCTAGAGACTAAGTTTGGCTGGACCAGTGTAGCCATGACTACAGCTCCAACTGCCCAATAAAAACTCAGGTCTCCAAGACTCAAGTGAGCTGCCCTCACTGGCAATACTCCATGCATGTTGTCACACATCTACATGACTTCACGGGGAGAGGACACCCGGAAACCCCAGGCCTTACATTCTGCTCTATGTGCCTCTTCCCTTTACCAATTTTAATCTATATACTTTGCTGTAATAGGTATAACCATGAGAAAAACAGCTTTGCTAAGTTCTGTGAGTCCCAGTGAATCATTGAACCTGTGAGTGGTCTTGGAGACCTCCTAAACTTTCAGAGCTCCTGTTCAGTGCATTTCTTTTCTCCATCAAAGGGGGCACCATGGGGTCAAAAAGATATGATCTTTGAAAGCCCTGAAAAGAGTCTCCCAAACCAGGAAATAGTGAGCCACATTGGAAATCAGGTGGCTGGCTGGTCCCTGGAGACGGATGATTGTACAGATAACAAGGCCAGCAATGACCGGTGCATGGGAGAGGGACAAGGTGTGGCAGTAGAGCTGTTGGCGCCTCGTGCTCTAACTCTTAGAGGGCCATGACCCATGGAGCACGTGCTGGCAATAAACAGGCAGAACAGGTAAATCCCAGATGGCGATCACACTGGAACTCTTTGTGGTGGTCTTGGTATTGGTGGAGCCCTGAGGCCCTTGGAGAGGAAATTGGTCATACTGATGTCATTACAGTTGACTTTGGGTCAATGAGAATAAAGAACATACTCTTTTGTTAGGAACAAGCATATGAGACACTCATGAAATACAATCCAAAGGAAGCTCCCAGCCTCTGTGTCTAAAAACACTACAGAGGATCTGATCAAAATTCCAGGAATAGGGGATCAGGCAGGATAGATGGCTGGTGAAGCCAAGAGCAGTGATGGTAGAAATTCAGTGAAGTGGAGGACACAGGAAAGAGTAAAAGGAAGGATTTCCAGCAGGGAACAGAGGGGGCGCGGTCAGAGTCAACCACCTTGTAAATCTGATACCAACCAACGTTCTTGGCTTTCCCCAGTCAACAGATATTGATCAAAGGCCAGACAAGAAATTCAGGCAAGGCTTTATTGGGCCCCCCCGCCTTCCCCTGGGGAGAGCTTGCTCCTTATATGGGGTGAGGGTAGGGGTGCGTCCAGGGGTCGGGCCGGAGGGTTGGCTTAGATGTTCTGCCCATCCCCTTAGGTGGTGTTGTGTGCAGGGGGCATGCGCAGTACCCTGCGTTTGCTCCTGGCTCTTCAGAAATGGCAGTTGGGTTTTTTGGTCTTTTGTATCTTTTGTCCCGAATTCGCCCTAACTGCGCATGCACGCCGTTATTTTTAGTTCCATACAGTTTCCTCGTGTTTTGTTGCTGGAGGAGAGGTGTGTCCAGGTGCCAGCACTGCAGCAAAGGGTCCCGGGTCCCAGCCGGTCTCAAACCAAAACAGCTAAGTACCAAGAGGAACTGTGAGAAGCAGATGACAGACCACACCAGACTCTGGTAATTTGGGGAAGGCCAGCAGTGCCCCGTGGGGTGCACGCTGCCAGTGCAGACCAGGCGTCCGCTGGCAGGATGGCTCATCCCTCTGCACCAGCATTTAGCGATGTTCTGGCCTGGTCCTCTCCCTGTGGGTATCAGCAGACGCAGCTGCAAGCAGGTACTGCTGTCAACTAAGAGAAGCTAGGGCTAGTCGCAGCTATTGTTTTCTGTAAGGCAGATCAGAGAGGAAATGTCGGAGGTCCAGCCAGCTTAGGGCCTTCCTAGAAAGAAGTTCCTTCCAGGAGCGATGCCCGGGATAGCTGATCGTTTCATTCTGGCTCCTGAGGACAGAGTCAGAAGCCAGCCGTGTAGAGAGCCCACGGTCTCCACGGGAGCTTGCATTGTAGTCTCGGTTTCTGTCTGTTCCTGGACTTAGACTGCTGAGGCTACCAGGAGGTTTGAGTGAGTTTCACGTCACCAACTGCAGAGCACAAAACTAAGAAGGGAGGGGATCCCTTCAGGTAAAGTCCAGGGAAATCCAAGCCTTAATCCTCGGGGGAGGTGTTGCAGATAGAAGCTCCTCTAAAGCAGCTAGTTTAGAGGAGAACTCAATGCAGAATTCAATGCAAATAATTTTACGGATGAGAAAACTGAGGCACAGAAGGCTTAACTCACCTCCCGGCTAGTGGCAGAAATGGCCACGTTTGGGGGCAACGTTCCTGACTTCACAGGCTGCCTCTCAGCATCGACAGCCCCCTAAGCTCTGGGGGTGGGGTGGGGGGAGGAGACGGGGCTGTGGGGACAGGAGGGACACCTCTGATGTTGGTGAGCAGAGAGTCAGGGCTGACTTTGCAATCACACCGCACATAGAGCCTTTTAAGCAGTGTCAGAATCAGACAAAGGAAAGTGCTTGTCACCCCCTCAGGGGCAGCAAGGAGCTCCGTCGCGGTGCGTCCAGGTCAGAGTGGCCGTGGCATCACTTGTCCTCTTCGAAGGGTTCGGGCGAGATACCAAATCTGGCCTCCCAGCCTGGGCCCCCTGGTGCAGGGAACAGACCCTCTGTGACAGCCAGCAATTGTTCGAGACAAAAGCTACTACCCAAGTGAGTTGGTCAGGAGCTAACGGCACAGGGCTTCCCCACGGGGAAATAATGCGGACTGTTCCCACAGATCACTTGCTCCCTGCTCCCTGCGAGGACCTTTTAAGCTTCATCCTGTTCTGCTAATTGTGCACCTCCTGAGCCGTGCGTGCTGAAGTGAGCAGAAAATGAGGCTCAGAGATGTTCACCTTAGCTTCTGTCTTTGGTGGCTTTTTTCCTTTTGGGTTCACAGGCTTGTGTGCACTTTGCCCTGGCTCAGGCCATGGGGTCAAGGCTGTCGAGGTTACAGACCTGCCCCGGTTTCTTCCCCTCCTTAAAGCTCACCAGCAACTAGGGGATGCTGCCACCCGGCAGTGGGAACTGCCTCCCATGGGGCAATTAAGCCAGTGAGCATCAAACTGTGATAAAAGAAGACTTTGCAAAAAATAAAAATAAAACATATAAAACTTCCAGAGCAAGAGTGAGCAAAATAGTGAGTCTTCCAAGTTAAGCAGATGTGGTAAAACACGTTCATTTGATGTTTGTTTGGCTAATGAGAGCAAAAGCTTAATATACATTGTAGATTTCTCTTTCCTTCTTCCACTTGTTAAATTGTTGGTTGGTTTAAAAAGGAAATTATAAGAGCATGTTTAAATCATGTATCAATCATGTTTAAAAAGGAAATTATAAGAATATACTCTGCTTGAAATAGAGACACAGACATAGAGAACAAACATATGGATACCAAGGGGGGAGCGGGGGTGGGATGAATTGGGAGATTAGGATTGACATATATACACTACTATATATAAATAGATAACTAATGAGAACCTACTGTATAGCACAGGGAACTCTGCTCAGTGCTCTGTGGTGACCTAAATGGGAAGGAAATCCAAAAAAAGGGGATATATGTATACGTATAGCTGATTCACTTTGCTGTACAGTAGAAAGTGACACAACATTGTAAAGCAACTATACTTCAATAAAAATTAATTTTAAAGAGTGTAAACTATGAAACCATAAAGATTCTAGAAGAAAAAAAAAGAATATACTCTGCTTTAAGATCTGAAAATTCATGTATCCTCGACTGAGTGAAATATATACACATATTTTTTTTATTAATGCATTGTCTGTCTTATCCAGGAATTAAGAGGTTGTAATTTATTGGCAATTATCTTCAACAGTTTTAGTTGTGCGTTAAGCTGAGGCGGCTTAATGAGTTCAAATCTGTATGTAAAAGGAACATTCAAGTCTCTCAGAACTGATTTCTAAGACTGAAGTCTCCTTAAGGATGCCTTAGTCACCCTTGGCCTATATAATTGATCTTTAAGTTATAAAATGAGATTTTCTCTTATTTTAGAAAAAGTGGGGGAGGAGGAGGAGGAGGGATATTTGGAGGAAAAGGGGAGGGGAGGGGGAGGGGCAGGGGAGGGGGGAGAGACTCGGCAAGGATCCCCCTTGCTTAGAGAGTTAAAAGGGGATCAATTTCTAGATGCCTCAACTCCCATTCCTAAAATCTGCCTGAGAACAGGTCGGAATGACCATGGAGATTTTTCCTTTCCCAGCTTCCCTTTCACAGTGGCTTTTTTGACAAAGAAGAAAGGAACGCCTTCGCCCATCCTTAATCTTACTACTGTACATTGCGCCGAGCTGTAAAAAACTGCGGGTGTCAAAGAGACAATTTAAAATACTGCCTTGGGAACAGCTCCTTTAATCAAAGCACAGTGGGCTTGTCTATGGCCCAGTCTCTGTCTGCAGGTCTTGGAGGCATTTCTATGAGGGTGAAGTAAAGCATTAGAACCCAGATGTGTCGGCCTGTGTTAGGATGCTCTGAAGTGGGATATATTGCAGAGTGAGGCAGTGAGAGGGGTTTCACCTCTTCCATCTCCCAAATACTGTCCAATAAAGGATCACTCGAGGGAGAATCCCCTGAGAACAGAGCAAAGAGCCCCAGAAAATGTGTTTCCTCCCGGTATTTAATGGTAAACGATTATTTTCAGATATATTTATGTCTGAAGGACAGGGGCAGCTGAGTGATGCCGATTCTTTTAGGCATGACTAGAATGCTTTCTGAGCTACCAGAATTTCTCAATATCCATTAACGCCACCTGCAGATAAAAACAGTCTGTGAATTTTCAGATTTGGTGCGCTTCATTCTGTAAGGTAGTGAAACCTATTCTAACACATCATATCACAAAATGCGTTATTTCATTTCATAAAGTGTTTAATATTTTTCTATCTCCTTTTAACAAACAACAAAACTATGTGCCAGTTGTCAGGTTGATTTATGCTCACACTTTCATTAAATACATAAAAAAAGTTTGCTTGTGACACCTAACATCATTAATCATTTCTGATTTTTATACATGATTCTTATTGAATTATTTCAAAAAGCTCGACACCAGTGTTCAATATACAAGCACATACTTTGCAAATACCATGCTTCCTATACCTTGCTGCAAAAATAACAATATTTTAACTACACTTTACATTGCATATTAGTAAATAAAGAGTAATAATTATATTATATATATATATATCACTTTGTTATTGATTGCTTTTGGTAATATATCCCACTAGATGTGCTGTTTAAGTTCTTTCTCAATTGTTCTTTTAAAAATAATGTTCTTGGGCTTCCCTGGTGGCGCAGTGGTTGAGAGTCCGCCTGCCGGTGCGGGGGATACGGGTTCGTGCCCCGGCCCGGGAGGATCCCACGTGCTGCGGAGCGGCTGGGCCCGTGAGCCATGGCCGCTGAGCCTGCGCGTCCGGAGCCTGTGCTCTGCAACGGGAGAGGCCACAGCAGTGAGGGGCCCGCGTACCGCAAAAAAACAAACAAACAAACAAACAAACAAACAAAATAATGTTCTTTAAAACACATTGAAAAATGAAGTTGGTGTTCTCTAACTTTATTAAATGAAGAAAGTAAGCTCGAGTTGACTAACTGGTTTGCCAACAAGGACTGACTTGCTATTTTGATTATATGGCAAATATCTTCCATCAACTTAATACACTAAATCTGAAGTCCCAGGATGTCCACCAAAATTAAAATATTTATAAAGCAGGTAACAATCCAAAAATGGGCAGAAGACCTAAACAGACATTTCTCCAAAGAAGATATACAGACTGCCAACAAACACATGGAAGGATGCTCAACATCACTAATCATTAGAGAAATGCAAATCAAAACTACAATGAGGTATCACCTCACACCGGTCAGAATGGCCGTCATCAAAAAATCTACAAGCAATCAATGCTGGAGAGGGTGTGGAGAAAAGGGAACCCTCTTGCACTGTTGTAAAGTGGTACAGCCACTATGAAGAACAGTATGGAGGTTCCTTAAAAAACTAAAAATAGAGCTACCATACGACCCAGCAATCCCACTACTGGGCATATACCCTGAGAAAACCATAATTCAAAAAGAGTCATGTACCACAATGTTCACTGCAGCTCTATTTACAATAGCCAGGACATGGAAGCAACCTAAGTGTCCATCGACAGATGAATGGATAAAGAAGATGTGGCACATATATACAATGGAATATTACTCAGCCATAAAAAGAAATGAAATTGAGTTATTTGTAGTGAGGTGGATGGACCTAGAGTCTATCATACAGAGTGAAGTAAGTCAGAAAGAGAAAAACAAATACCATATGCTACCACATATATATGGAATCTAAAAAAAAAAAAAAAATGGTTCTGATGAACCTAGGGGCAGGACAGGAATAAAGACACAGATGTAGAGAATGGACTTGAGGACACGGGGAGGGGGAAGGGTAAGCTGGGACAAAGTGAGAGAGTAGCATTGACATATATACACTACCAAATGTAAAATAGATAGCTAGTGGGAAGCAGCCGCATAGCACAGGGAGACCAGCTTGGTGCTTTGTGACCACCTAGAGGTGTGGGATAGGGAGGGTGGGAGGGAGATGCAAGAGGGAGGGGATATATGTATACATATAGCTGATTCACTTTGTTATACAGCAGAAACTAACACAACACTGTAAAGCAATTATACTCCAATAAAGATGTTAAACAAATAAAGTAAAATAAAGCAGGTAAAATAGTAAAGATATTTTATAAACTAATATTGTGTTGACAAAATTATATTGAAATTAAAATTTCAATTTTCCCAATCCTTTCTGATTAAATAAGGTGCCTGTAAGTGAAGGGGTGACATCATCACTTAATACAAATTGAGAAAGCTTTTTAGTTATTCCTCCCAGAAATTTAAATAAGGAATAACTTTGATGAAAGGGTAACATGCATTTACAAAAAGGTAGTTCTATTTTTAATTTTTTGAGGAACTTCCATACTGTTTTCCATACCAGCTGCACCAACTTACATTCCCAACAGTGAACAGGGTTCCTTTTCTTCCACATTCTCACCAACGCCTGTTATTTCTTGTCTTTTTAATAATAACCATTCTAGGAGCTTCCCTGGTGGCACAGTGGTTGAGAGTCTGCCTGCCGATGCAGGCGACACAGGTTTGTGCCCCGGTCCGGGAGGATCCCACATGCCGCGGAACGGCTGGGCCCGTGAGCCATGGCCGCTGAGCCTACGCGTCCGGAGCCTGTGCTCCGCAACGGGAGAGGCCGCAACAGTGAGAGGCCCGCGTACCGCAAAATAATAATAATAACCATTCTAACAGGTGTGAGGTGATATCTTGGGGTTTTGATGTGCATTTCCCTAACGATTAGTGATCTTAAGCACATTTTCATATACCTATTGGCCATTTATATGTCTTCTTTGGAAAAATATCTATTCAGGGTCCTTTGCCCATTTTTCATTTGGGTTATTTGGTTTTTTTGCTATTGAGTTGTATGAGTTCCTTGTGTATTTTGGATATTACCCCTTTATCGGATATGTGATTTAGAAATATTTTCTCCCATTCTGTAGACTGACTTTGCACTTTGTTGATTGTTCCCTTTGCTGTACAGAGCTTTTTAATGTGATGTAATCCCACTTGTTTATTTTTGCTTCTTTTTTTTTTAACCTGTGCTTTTAGTGTCATGTCAAAAAAATCATTGCCAAACCAAAGTCAAGGAACAATTTCCCTATGGAAAAAGGAGTTTTATGGTTTCAGGTCTTATATTTAAGTCTTTTTATTATTAATTTTTTAAATTTAATTTTGGCTGCTTTGCGTCTTCGTTGCTGAGTGAGGGCTTCCTCTAGTTGCGGTGAACGAGAGCTACTCTTTGTTGCGGTGCGCGGGCTTGTCACTGCAGTGGCTTCTCTTGTGGCGGAGCACCGGCTCTAGGCATGCAGGCTTCAGTAGTTGCGGCTCGTGGGCTCTAGAGCACAGGCTCAGTAGTTGTGGCGCACGGGCTTAGTTGCTCCGTGGCACATGGGATCTTCCTGGGCCAGGGCTCGAACCCATGTCCCCTGCATTGGCAGGTGGATTCTTAACCACTGTGCCACCAGGGAAGCCCATATTTAAGTCTTTAATCCATTTGGAGTTGCTATTTGAATACCTCAGATGGTACATCCACTCCACCTCACAAAATGGGCCTGTGTAAACAAGAAAATGGCCCAACTTAAAATCATAAAGAAAAGAGTTATCATGTTTATCGAGACATTCTGTATTTTTTTTTTTTTTTTTTTTTTTTTTTGCGGTACGCAGGCCTCTCACTGTTGTGGCCTTTCCCATTGCGGAGTACAGGCTCCGGATGCACAGGCTCAGTGGCCATGGCTCACGGGCCCAGCCGCTCCGCGGCATGTGCGATCTTCCCGGAGCGGGGCACGAACCCGCGTCCCCTGCATCGGCAGGCGGACTCTCAACCACTGCGCCACCAGGGAAGCCCCATTCTGTACTTTTTAACGGCAGCTGTGATCTTTACTCTGTAATCTCTCTCTAATTCTCCCCAAAGTGGCTCTGCCAATGGCCACTCCCAGGCTTTCTCAGCCTCATGAAGACCCCCCAGTAGCTGGATGTACAGCTCCCGTCTCAACTTCCATTGATCAGAGCAGCCACTGAATACATTTCATACTTGGACCGGCCACGGGACCTGAGGCTTTTCTGAATGGCAATCCTGAAGTTCTGCAAAAACTGTAACAGTGATCCCATCTAGGCCAGCCGGCTGAAGCCAGGAAGGGGGAACAATGTCTGCGCATACCCTAAAAAATAATGAAAATAAATAAATAACAACCACCATAAAAATGGTAAACAAAAGATATTCTGAGGTTATGGTTACATGTCAACACTTCAGTGAGACCACAAAAAGGTTAATGCTATTTAGAGACATTCATGGAAGCCTTGGTTCCAGAGCAAAGGAGGGGTCGTTTGGGATCTCTCTGTGCTGGTCAGATCACCGCTGCTCCACTGTTTTAATCTGGGTGCCTCAGTCTGTAAGCAGCCCTGACAAACTGAAGTTTCCTGATGAATTCCCTCCACCACTGCCATTCAAACACATGGGTCATTGCAGGGTCAAACTGGGGTGAGAAAGAAGTGGGTTGGACTGGGGCGTTACTGCAATTCTGGAATTTACAAAATCTTTGACACTGTATAACTTCCTTGAACTGTAATAAGCAAAATGACCAATAAAATCTATCTCCAAATGGCCTCTGTCTCTGCTATTGTTAAAATTACCCAAGAACTCCAGAAGTGATCAAATAGAGGTCCTGATGGACAGAAATTACAGGGTGCTATACTTTAATTTAATGGAAGAAACGTTTTCTGTTAAGTAAATAGACTAAGTGTTAAGACTGTGAGTCCCTGAACTTGGAAGTGACCGTCAGAGGAGGTCTGGTAGAAGGGCAACTAATTGAATGAGGTAACACTAACTCTAACCTGGTTTGCCCTGGCGGCCATATTTCTACTTTTTACCTTGGGTGCGGGGGTGAGAACAGAATGGGTCTGGCAATCAGCCACCCACCTTCCTTCTCTGCATGGCTTCTGATGTCACCTAAAAGCATGTCCCCTCCGTTCTCCTGTGGTGGTGGCTTTGGCCCAACACACTACCCTCTTTTCCCAAGCAGCGCACACAGAGGGATCACCCAAGAAGAGAGCAGTGGAGACACGGGGAATGTCTGCTCTTATCTAAGCAGGGAGAGACTGAGCAGAGGTGGGACATTGTGCTACTTGGTGGCCTGGAGAATGAGGGACAAACAGCCTCTCTCCCTCTCCCTCCTCAGGCCCAGCACCAAAGGACTAGGGAATTGCATCTGACTTGACAAGGATGAAAAGGCCAGAGCGATGTCAGCCTACCTGGTGTTTACTAGGCTCCTAATATGGGCCCTTTACATGAGGCCCTTGATGCTCTGAGGATTAGACACTTTTATAGGGCTATATGGAATTCTGAAGGCCATGAAAAGCCATGGGTGAATCCAGCATGGGGGTGACATCAGATTAGCAATTTAGGGCCAGCTCTGGTGCGAAGGTTTAAGGAAGGAGAAAAAGAGAACTTCATATGTCTGCCTGGTCGCCCTGCCCAGCAACCAGGGCAGGGAGAAGGGCAGGGCTTTGGAGATGATGCTTTCTCCAGGAACAAAGAGCTTTGGTCAGTTTGAAACATCCCCTAGACCCTGTTTCTCGGGGCTCACTATCTGGGAGGCAACTTGATAAAGGAGGTATGGCCCAAAGCGGGGTTGGTCTGATCCACCTGTTGACCTTGGTTCATTTGCAAATCAGCCTAAATAAGAAGACCCTCAAAATTAGCCATGCTTCATCCAGAAATATCCCTAAACCCCCAAATCCTTGTTAATGAAGCAGGTACTTGGACAGGCATATGGCCGAGAGAGAGGTTGGGGATAGGAGAGAATGTATTTGCATTTCATCCGTTTCCATCTTGGTTCTACTCAATTTTCCGTGTGGGAATTTTTAACTGACTCCACCTAAGCTTCGAGTGATTTCTAGCTGCTTAACAGATCCTAAAAGGTCATCTTACGTCAGGCAGGAAAGGCCTCAAACCAACTATAGAGCCCATGAACCCCAGAGGCAGAGCAGCTCAAAGAGGCTGCCTAACCTTGCTTTGTATGCTGAGTTTGTCCTCACACCAGTACTTCATCTTCTGTTCATCTGCAGCAGTGAAAGGGACAGATGATTAAGTACTATTGGGAGGCATGGGGAATTCATCGGAAGGAGGGCTTGCTTGCATTAAGCTGTATTTATAACATTTTGCAGTTGAAGACATTTGAGCAGCCAAAGAAAATAGCCCAAGAGGGAAACCAAAGAGATTTAAGATGTCTTGCTGGACAGTTCTTGACAAAGCTCCCAGACCAGTATAATCTGGTATAATCGCGTTGAAAATGCAGCCCTTTCCATCCTTTACTGGAAGGTAAAAGAGAAAACAGCCCATGACTGGTCTTATCTGCATGATTAGTGGTGTTTACAAAACACAGATTCATTGTGTAGCAAGAGATGACTAGTAGGAGCTTGTTTGCAGGTGTAATATTTAAAAAAAATCTGCAGAGACTTCTCTGGTGGTCCAGTGTTTAAGACTTTGCCTTCCAATGCAGGGGGTGCGGGTTCAATCCCTGGCCAAGGAACTAAGATCCCACATGCCTCGGGGCCAAAAAACCAAAACACAAAATAGAAGAAATATTGTAACAAATAATAGCTTGTCTGCCTGTCTGCAGAAACTGGCTGGGAAAACTCTGCAATCAGATGCCTTTCACACCCCCTGTGACTGAGCTCTGACCAGTGCAGGGCTGCTTGTACTTTCAGGTGATAGAAAACACCCCCACAAAGAGAAAAGCCAGACCTGTGTCCACGCCAAAGCAAGCCACACAGGCAGAAGGCGTTCACGAGGCTGACGGTTTTCTTCACAGAGCCACCCTGAGCCAAAGGGCTCCCCCAACCTTCCTCCCATTTCAGAGCTCCCAGTCTCAAGATGCTTGTGGATTCCTCAGGATCCACAGCCTCCTTTTGAAAAATACTTCGTTAATTATTAAATCCTGTCACTTAGGAGGTGAGAAAAGCAGAGGTAGACGTTTGACATTGAAGAGCAGGCCTGCTTATAAACCAGCTTATCAACCAGTGTTCAGTTAGGAAAACTGGAACTACTCTAGCAATTTCAGAGGGTCAGAAAGGAAGGAGTAGCAGAGAGAGAAAGCTGAGTCCGCTCGCCCGTGGGAGCTGCAGGCAACTAGGAGCCTAGAGTTACCAGATGTCACTCATGCTGGAGCGGAGCCCAGGCTCTGTGCCGCTGCTTGAGCAGAACACAGGAGCCTGCGCTGCCTGGGGGCTGCTGTTGCCACTTGCTGGTGGTGACTTCAGATGCAGGGGGGAAAAAGGCATCTCCCTCCCTCCTGAGACAGAGACCAGCAGCCCCTGGCAGCCAGGAGCGGGCCTCGGACTTCTCCTGTGAGCATGAACCCTTTCACAGAACATCCACATCAGACAAGGCCATCACTCTGGCCAAGCTGAGGCGAGACACAAACACGACCGCTCCACCATCATGGGTGAACTTGGCCAACACAGGAGTACTGTTCAAACGACAACATGAGCAAACATCCCCATTCTGGCTGATGTGAGCATCTGCTCCTTCTTTACCAAGGACAATTTGGGCCTCACACTGCTCGTCCGTCCTTCTAGATCAGATTTGTTAAGACACCCAGTCATGGAATTACCCCTCAGGAAGTCCTGACAGCATCTAACCCAGAGCAAGCTCCTCTCCCTAAACTCTCCCCCAGATCACCTGCCACAAGCCCAAACCCTATAATCGACTCTTTCTTACACTCTCAACGGAGACACCCCCAGTTCCCTCGTGGTCACCAGGTAGTCTAGGCAATTAAACAAGCATTGGCTAAGAACCAAGGTTCTTAGCCAAGGCTAAGAACCAAGCTTATTGATGTGTTACCAGCACACTACAAAAAAGAGGTAGGTGTATGGGATGAATTACACAATGCTTGTTACGAATCACCTGGAACTGTCCTCTTATCTCTCCTCTTATTTCTCAACAGTTTTCCTTGTTTTTAATATCCTTTATCCATTCCATCTTAGTGCTGAAATCATGTCCACCTCACTAACTCAATTCTCTATTGTATCTAGTCAACTGCTGACTAGCTCTATTCTCGTACCATACTTGCATAATATTGGACTATGTCGGGTACCAGATGAGGTGCATTCAGTTAAAGATGGCTCTAGGTCTCCACCCAAATCCTCCACCCAGAAGGAAGAATGGAACGCTCTGTGTTATAATTTTGCATGACTAATCCAGGACCTAGCAGCCTGGGTCAGTTAAAAATGGAGCTTGGGCTGCAATCAGCTCTAGCTGAACCACGCAGAGAGTGGGAAAAGGAAAAGGGTGATTCCCAAGAAAAGCTAGAGAAGCTCTGACCAGAATTAGGGAAAATGGAGCCAAGCAGGGAAAAACCATGCGTGTCCACTACAGCACCCTTAACTGCTATTGCTGTTCACCTACCTATTTTGAGTGAAAACCTGTGCATTTGGGGAAACGCTCCAATGCCACTTTTTTTCCTTGTCATTGTCACCACCAGCAGCACTGAGCCAGGTCTGTCATGGTCACCTCATGGTTTTTGGAGCTAACAGATTCTCAAAACTGCTGGTGCAACACTAGCCCCTCCAGTGTAACATGGGGTCTGGTTCTACATATTTATATATTTTATTTTTGAATGTTTAGTATTTGGGCTTATAATTCAGAATAAGGTATAGAACTCCAGAAGTCCAGGATAACCCTGGAAAGTTGAGGACCAATGAGGAATTTTTTTTTCCTAGACATATTGCAATATTGAAATTCCCTCTCAGCTCTCCAGACCAGGTAGTTGGAGCCAAGAGGCTCTACCAAACAATTCGTTTAGGAACTTGACAACCTGGAAGGTTTTATTTTTATCCACTTACCCAACAAACACAGGAATGAAAGCAATAATAAGTCATTCGATCATTACCAGAAATCATTAATATGCATGAAGACACTCCCTATTTCTTTCTCTAGGACCGAGGGCTATCGTGGCTTTTAACAACCACTATCTCTGTGAACTAAAAGATGCGAACCACCCAAGTATTAAGTCCATTCTGAATGCCCAGGGTGCTGAGGCCTACTTTGGAATGAATTAAACTGACTTAAAGAAGGTCCATTCATGTGGAGACAGGTGAGGCCGAAGGCCACCTTATACATGAATGGGTGTAAGGAACGGGTTTTATTGGGGAAACGTACAAGCTAGTACGATGAGACATACAGTCCCCTGCTCTGTCCTCATCCATGGAGAAGTACAAAGGGGCAGAGCACATCGGGCAAACCATGGTATGCTCCAAGGGTAGGCCCTGCCTTGGCTACGTCATCTGCACAGTCCCAGCACGAAAGCAGCCTGGCATGCAGAGAGAGGAAACGCCAGTGCACGGGTGCCATGCTGTCCGAGTTTACACACCAGATGCTAGAACTTGGTGACTTTGTAAGAAGTGGCGTTCTAGCTTCAAGGGCACAGGAGCCTCTAGTTCCATGGGAAACTAAGTGTGTGCCCAGCCTCTCTCAGCTGACAGCAGCTGACCTTCAGTCCCAGGTAGCCCACTTCCAGACAACCTGAGGAGGGCTCTGGGGGTGATCAGTGAACAATTCTGCCTGTCTCTCCACAATTTACAAGGCACAGATTCACCTCCAACTTTTTCTTAGTGGAAGTATTGAAGAATCCGTTCATCTTGAGGGAGCATAGAAAATGGAATTGAAACTATTCTGTGCCTTTTGAAAACAAGAATGCAGCCATCGTTAATCTCTGCCACTGACTTGGAAGTTAGCATCCTCTGAGTTCAAACCCCGTCACTTGGCAATCAGTGAAAGAAAAAAATGCATCTTAAAGTACATCCTGTTAAATACACAGAGGGATGCTGGATTGCTCAGTGCCAAGGGTCCTGTGACTCCTTCCTCAAAGTCACACAGCCAATGGGACATTGACCATCACCCTGGAGAATTAGATTTGCAAGTCAGCCCCAGGCTATGTGCCTAACATTCAAGTAGCTTTGGGATCTCAGTGACTAGGCTTCCCAAAGACATGCATGATGGAAAGGCGCTCACAGGACAAAAAGAGTCAAATGTGCGTTTGCTTTACATTACAACTGAAGAAAATTGAGAATTTGCTTTTTAAATTATTGTTTTTGCTGCCCAGTTGTAAACTATCCTATTCTTTTAGTATGAATATATATTGTTAGAGAGGGTGAAATCGTTTTCATATATTTATTGACCATTTGTAGTTGTGAATGATTTTTTTTCCTGCCTTTGGCTGTCATTTTCCACTTGGAGTTTTAAAAAGGAAATTGTAAGCATTCCTTACATATTAAAGTTATTGGCCATTTCTTTGTGATACAGTTTGCAAGGATTTTTCCTAGCTTGTTATTTGTCACACTTGGTATCTGACACACAAAGGTTGAACGAGTTATTAGCTGGGTCTATCAACCTTTTCTTTTATAATTTCTACCTTTGTTTTATGAGTAAAAAGTCCTTTTAAAATAAAAGTTATGTAAGTAATTATATTTCCTTCTAGTGATTTTAAGGGTTTGTTTGAGGGGTTTTTTACATTTAAATCCACCTGAAATTTATGTTAATGTATGGGAGATCACAAAATCTATTTTTTCAAATAGTTATCTGGTTATTCCTAATCTGTTTATTGACAAGTTCTTCCTCTTCAACATAAAATGCTACTTTTGTCATCTAATGAATTGTTATATATACCTGATCTGGATCTGGAATATTCTATTTCATTGATCAATCTGCACCTGATCACATAATTTTCATACTATAACTTTGAAATACTATATTGTCTGGTGATACACATTATCTCCCCCCCCTTTTTTTAAAGAATGCTGTGTTTTATTTAATTTTAATTTTTTTTTTTTTTTGGCTGCGAGGAGTGGCATGTGGGATCTTAGTTCCCCCACCAGGGATCGAACCCGTGCCCCCTGCATTGGAAGCTCGGTGTCTTAACCACTGGACTGCCAGGGAAGTCCCATATCCTTCCCCCTTTTTAATTTTTACAGCCATTTATATGCGTAAATAAATATTTTATATCAACTTTAAATAGTTTGGTAAATTTCCCTCCCAAAAATCCCACTGAAATGGGAATTGGAATTATAGTAAATGTATTAACTAATTCTGATAAATTAACTGGTTTTGCAATCCAGGACCTATAAAATAATGTCGTTCTACTTCTGTAAGTCATTGTTCATGACCTTGTTTTCCTTCTCATAGACCCTAGAATGTTTTATTATTCTCATAGACCCTAGAACGTTTAATTCCTATGGTATCTATTTTTCAATAATTAATGCCACCTTTTATTCTTTATATTATCCAAGTTATGAATGCTCTTATAAAGGAAAATGATTAGGTTTGGTATATTTATTTCATAACAGGACACATTTTGAAATCTCCTTTTAGTTCTAAATGCTTTACTTGAGTCTCTTGAGATAACTTGGGGTCATCAATTTAATAGCTATTTAGGCAAAATATGTAAAAATTGTAACTATAATTGAAAGTTTAAATAGTTTTATGATTTAAAATTAAATACTTTCACCTGGATTACCTCCTTTAATTCTCACAAAACTTATACGAGATAAAATTTAGGGTCCTTATTTCACAGATGAAGGAACGCAGGCTGAATCGACACCACTGGCAAATGACAGCATTGGAACCTGAACGCAGAGAATTGGTTAAAAATCTCAATTACATATATTTATACGGAGTATTATACATTTATTGTACGTGATTCTGTCGAATACTGTCTAATTTAGTGTTTCTGTACTGTTTTTCACTTCACAGCACACATAGAAAATGAAAATATTGTATAATATTGTATGGGGCTAAGTGGACAACCAGCTTGCAGCTCTGGCCCTCTAGACACCTATGTCTCAGGACATCTATAACCCATTTAAAGCACTGCATTTGGGATGCTCTGAATT
This sequence comes from Lagenorhynchus albirostris, assembly GCF_949774975.1. Lineage (NCBI taxonomy): Eukaryota > Metazoa > Chordata > Mammalia > Artiodactyla > Delphinidae > Lagenorhynchus > Lagenorhynchus albirostris. Next base: position 159,194,852 of record NC_083095.1, on the reverse strand, counting down.
ACTGATGTGCAAAGACACCCATGTTGCAGTGTTACACCACAGTATGTCCCTGTGAGGAACAAATGAATAAAAACATGTAAAGCCCTTATTATGATGCCTGGGATATCAAACGCCCTCAGTAGTAGCTGTTATTGTCCCTTTTCTTCTGCCCTTAAGTCTGTACAGAGCAGGCCTCTTTCTTATGTTTCAGGAATGTCCTTTATCAAAAAAAAATTAAAAAGTAACTGTGTGCACCAGAAGATTCTGTTTACCCACCTAAACAGCCCTGGTTCTTCAGACAGCATGATCAAGTACATGCCATGCAAACCTGGACCCTCTATTTTATTTATTTATTTTTTGTAATGCTCATAGAATATTTATTTGTAATATCCCCAAACTGGAAACAAACCAAATGTCAATCAACACTTAAAGGAATAGATAATGGTATATTCATAAAACAGAAAAATAACTGCAATGAAAAGGAGTAAACTAGTGACACATACAGCCACGTGGCTATATCATAAAATAAGTATGCTGTGTGAAGGAAACCAGATAAAAAAGAATAAATACTGCATTATTAATTTTTAAATAAAATTCCTAAAAATACAACCTAATCTCTAGTGGTAAAAATCAGAACAGTGGTTGTCTGGGATAAGAGGGCAAAAGAGGTGGGAAATACTCAAAAGGAACACGAAGAAATTTTGAGGTGATTTTATGTGCATTTGCTTGATTATGGTGATAGTTTTATGGATGTATACATATGTCACAACTCATTAAGATGTACACTTTAAATATTGGACCCTCTACTGTAGCGTCCATATAAGATGCCTCAAATCCCATCCCGCGTTCTGTGTGGATCCCGCCCAGCGCGACCCCCCCCAAAGGTCCCAGGCATTTCCAAGTGGATTCGATACTCCGGTTGGTCCTACTTGCAGCCTGTTGCTTTCTCTGGACTCTTGTTCTCAGATTCTGGGGCTGCCTTCCTCTCTCCCCACTCGCCGCCCCCTTCCCTGGCCCCAGCTCCTAACTCCATTTTCATGCAGTCTCACTAACCATCACTGGTTGGCTTTACCAGATTTTGCTAAAGGTTTGGAGTAATGGAGGGAGATTACAGCAAAGTACAGGCAACAGATGAAATCTAACACTACTTTAATGTCCTAAAAATGTATCGACTATTCCTCTGATGGGCCTTCCTGAATCGTAAGGAAGAGACCTGCTCTGTGTGCACCTAAGGGGAAATAACAGCCACTCCTGAGGGCTCCTGGCCTTCCAGGTATTATAATAAGGTCTTTACGTGTATGTACTCATTTATTTCTCTTGCTGGGTATGATCCGCTGACTGTCACCTTTTTGATACACGCGTCTTCTCATTTCCCCTTCTCTCTCTTTTCTGTGCTTGAGATCCCCTCAGTCATTCCAGCTGCCAGAAAACAGCTCCCAAACTCTGCATCCTTTGTTTAGGGGGCCATGTATTCCTCTTTTCTTTCCCCTCATGCCCAGGGGAAGGGAAGCCTCCTCTTCAACTCAGAGGTCCATTAGGTGATCTTTCTGTATAAGGATCCGTCACCTTTCAATAAATTAGGCCACTTCTAAGTGTACAGATGCAGATACAGTGCTTTGGTTCTGAATTGCTTTTTTTTCCTTCTGGCTACATAAGCCTCCTGCCCCACATTGTCTCCCCCTCCTGGGCAAAATCTTATTTGTCCGAGAACCTCTCTCTGGGGCGTCCATGGCGTATCTCCTGTCACAAGTGGGACTGCTGCTTCCACTCTCGGGTTCCAGCCCCCGTACCCCTAGTAAGTGCAGAGATGGTGTGCAGTCCAGACAAGGTGGGAAGAAAAGCCCCCCCATCCCCCCTTCTCTCTGCTCCCCCGATTTATCCAGACTGACCTTCAGGGACCTGTTCAGATCACAGCCCTCCTGCCCCGCTATCTGTTACTCACTTACCTGAGAAGTTTTCTGCAAACTGCTCCTTCAAGATGCAAATAGCTTACACCCAGGGAAAGCTGCATAGAGCTGGCCTACTTCCTGAGAAGCTTCCTTCTTAGCTTCGGCAGATAAGGAAATGTTGGGATCTTTGAAAGTAATTCTTCTTAGCTGAATATAACTCCCGCTGATGGAGTGGGGAGGCAGTGGTCAGAGGGCCTGGTGTGACCTTTTCTGGGCCAGGCCAGGGAATGCCTTTGTCCTTGACCTCCTGACCTTGAAGCCGGCTCCTTCAGGTGGCTGTCATAAAAGACACATTCCATCCCTGCCACCTTCCACCCCAGCCAGGCACTGGTCACTCTCAGCCTGCTCAGTCTAAACTGCAATTGGTGGCCAACAAAATAGAACTTTCTTCAGTCAGGCCCATTGGTGGACCATTTGCCTAAACATACCCTGTAGGTCTGATACCTGAAACCCCAGAAAGAAAGAGTGAGTCACCTAAAGTTTTATGCTTCGAAGCGGCAAGATGGGTGTCACACCCAGGTGTGCTAGCTTCAAGTCCTGACCTCTGTCCAGCACGCCTCAATGCCTCCACCTCTCCTAGCTGATGACAGGGTTTCCAAGACAGGCCACCTTCTTCCAGCACAGCCTTTCCCAGCATGGCACCTCTCAGCCCACTCTCCAGTGCCCTGGGCCCCCGATGGAGGACAATGGGCATGCCTGTTCCCCCAGGTCTGTCCCCATGTTCTGGTTTTCCTCACGTAAACAGGCACCCTTCACATGCCCATTCCCTTAGGGGTCTGTACTCTGCTTTATCTGGTAAACCAACCTGTGCTCATGTAGAAACTGGGACCGACCAGTAGCTTAACAAAGCGTTTCATCTCCCAAGAAGGGTGTTGATGCAGAATTTTCATGACGTTTGGACTTACAATCACAGAATCAAAGAATCCTAGGGTATGACAGCATGGAGGGACTTCAGCGATGCTATAGACCAGTACATCCGTGTTCCAGATGGGGAAACTGAGATTTAGGAGGGGAAGTGACTTTTGCAATGGTTTTCCATCATAATGAAGAAGTAGAGCCCGTGGTTCCTGATTTCCAGGCCAGTGCTTTTCTTACTAGCTCAGATATCAACTGAAATCAGAGAGGGCTCTGAATGCCCCAGGAGCTGGGTGGGGGAGGGGTATGAAGACACATCCACAGACAGAAGGACCCTAAGGAGAAGGAGGTATAACATTAGTTCAAGAAGAGTGTGTTTTGTTTAAAAACAAAAAACAAAAAACTTTTTAAATTCTAAAACTAATGCATGCTTTTGTTTTAAATATAGAAGAGTATAACATGGAAAATAGATCTCCCTTCCCCAGAGGCATTCGCTACTAAGCTGGTGTATCCTTTCAAACATTTTTATCCATAAATAAACATACACATATTTGTATATGTTTGTGTATTTGTTTACAAATGCGCATATAGATACATACATTCTTTCACAAAAGAGAGCTCGTATTATACACTCTATTCTGAGATTTGCTTTTCTGCTTTACTTAATGTATTCAGTACATTTTGTCTACGTCAACACATATAAATGTCCCTCTTTTTGAATGTCTGCTTAGTAATCCATAGTGTCGATATATCCTAACTTATTTAACGTATTGATGGATATTTGCGTTGTTTCTAGTTTAAGGAAGTTATAAAGAATGCTGCAGTGAGAATCTCCATATAGATCTCTGTGCGTTGCTGAGATTCTGTAGGATAAATTTCTAAAAGTGGAAATGCAAGGTAAGAGAGATGAGCACTTTAAATTGTATTTTTTAGAGTGGGCTTTCCTGATCTCCTTTTCTAGCCCGCCACCATCTGCTGACCTTCTCCATCCCTTTACTCTGCTTTTTCTTGTTCTCCATCTGAGACGATATACATTTATTTATCATTCATCTTCCCTTCTGGAAACTCCTGACAGGAGGGGCTTTCGCTGTCAGTTCACAACTGCAGATGTTCACTGGTGTGATCCAGGTCTTAAACAGTGTCTAGCACATAATAGGTGTTAAATAAACGTTTTTTCACTCATTTATTCCTTCCTTCATTCACTAAGTGTATATTGAGCACCTATTACATGCCAACACTGTTCTAAAGCACTGGAAATACATCACTAATGAAAGCGGACAAAAATCCCACCCTGTTATTCAGTGAATGAAGGTCTCATTCTAGTGGGGGAATATTTGGGGCTGGAGAACACTTTGAACTCTTCAGAGCAGACTGTTTTTCCTCCCCAGTCTAACAAGACTCTGTTGGATTGCCGCATCCCTGCGGGAAAGCATAACACAGACCCACACTGATTCTAAGTCTAGAGGTGGTCTCTTCCTTTGTACTTGCTACACCAGACACGTGCCGGGGGGTCAGCAAACAGATCATCAGAATGTTCCATTAAGGCCAGCTCTCCCAGTAATGACAAAGAGCTGGATGAGAAAACTGTTATGTTGCTGACATCTCTGACATTTAATTTACAATAATGATGTTCGCTCGGGCCAAAACATCTACAATTAAATCTCTCACTTTAAAATTTAATATCAAATTGCACTTTCTTGAACTTTTGATCAGTCAATCCATTAAAAACTAGCTGTAAAGTGGGCAGCAGCTGACTCCCAGAAAATCACAGATGGAAAAGGTAAAGGACGGGCTCAGAGAAAGGGAGGACAAGCCAGGCAGGTGAGGGTCAAGGCTGACTCCTTGAAGCTGGATTTTTTTTTTTTCTTTGCGGTACGCGGGCCTCTCACTGTTGTGGCCTCACCCGTTGCGGAGCACAGGCTCCGGACGCGCAGGCCCAGCGGCCATGGCTCACGGGCCCAGCCGCTCCGCGGCATGTGGGATCTTCCCGGACCGGGACATGAACCCGTGTCCCCTGCATCGGCAGGCGGACTCTCAACCACTGCGCCACCAGGGAAGCCCCAAAGCTGGATTTCTTGAAGGCTCACATCTGCCAGCACGTCCACCCCAGATGCTGAGCCAGACCTGAACCAAGGGGCAAAGACTGGCACTTGTTCTTCTCCCACTCTCTAATCTGCTGTCCCTTTGGGGAGGGTCACAGTGTGCATCAAGCCAGGCAAGGGTGCATGGAGTGGTCAAGCCATGTCAGGTAACTGGTTATGATGGAGGTCTGGTTTGAAACTCCAGCCACTCCCAGGACTGGAGCCCTGCTTGTGATGGGAAAGCTGGAGTCACTCAGTCCTCCCGAAGAGGTCAACCGTTGCACAATGGGAAGAATCAATAAAAATGAAGGAGTGGCACCATTTTGCTGAAGGTAGTGAGGCTTCTTACTTTTTTAGATTTTGTTTTATTATAGAATATGTGTTCGGTTTTTTTTTTTTTTCAGTAGAAAACATAGATAAGCAAAACCCAAAACAAAATCTGCAAATCACACTGCAGCACCATTTACAATAGCCAAGACACGGAAGTAACTAAATGTCCATCGACAGATGAGTGGATAAAGAAGATGTGGTACATATATTCAGTGGAGTATTACTCAGTCATAAAAAGATTGAAATAATACCATTTGCAGCAACATGGATGCAACTAGAGATTATCATACTAAGTGAAGTAAGTCAAACAGAGAAAGACACATATCATATGATACCACTTATATGTAGAATCTAATTTTAAAAAGATACAAAGGAACTTATTTACAGAACAAAAGCAGACTTATAGATATTGAAAACAAACTTATGGTTACCAAAGGGGAAACCTGGGGGAAGGGATAAATCCGGAGCTTGGGATTAACATACATACCCCACTATATAAAAAATAGATAACCAACAAGGACCTACTGTATAGCACAGGGAACTCTACCCAATATTCTGCGATAACCTATATGAGAAAAGAATCTAAAAAAGAATGAATATATGTATATGTATAACTGAATCACTTTGCTGTACACCTGAAACTAACACAACATTGTAAATCAACTATACTTCAATAAAATTAAAATATATTTTTTTTAAAAAAACCTACATATCACACTTGATCTGCCATCAAGAAAAAAAAATACGTGGTGAAATTTTTATGATATTCTTTCTGGGATTTTTATCTATGCAAGAACGTGTGTGCATGTTGTGTGTGTGTTTGCATATTTTAACCCCAAATGGGACCGTACTGTGGATATTGCTTTATAACTCAAGGAAGTTATTTTCTTCATAATATTCCTGCACATTTAAGAAAGCTCTTTCCTCTAGTGGTATAATATATATAATTGTGTTGTTATAGTAAATGGGATCTTTTTTTCCATTAAGTTTTCTAACCAGCTCTTGGTTTGCAAGAAAATATTGACTTTGTATATATTTTTAACCAGCCTCCTTACTGTACTCTTGTTAGTTCTAATAGATTTTTAATTAATTACCCTGGGGTTTCCACATACAGAATCGTCTTGGCTACAAATAAAGATTATTTTTAAATTATGACTTTTATTTTACTTTGAAAGCTTAAGTGCATAAAGAAAAATCAATTTTCAAAGGAACATGGCACATGAGTAAACCTTGTAATCATCCCCCTGCTTTGCTGTATCTGAAATCGTATTGACAGCCCTGTTTGGGGTTGACCACAGGACACCCTGCATTCTGGGGCTGGACAGAGTTTGTCTCCAAAAACATAACCATAGACTTGTGACAGGTGAGTAGAGCGCCTTGAATGTTCACCAAGTACCAGAGCTAATTTGAATGCTGACCTGTGCTTTCTGGAGAGCCAGCAATGGGGGTGATTGTCCAAAAATGGAACCAATGGTCTGTGCCACATAAATGTGTGTCAAAGAGGATTTTTTAAACCCGATTTCCCCATTTAATTTTAGGAAGTATTTTATTCGGAAAGAGAGGAGAAGGAATCTATTTTGAAGCACTAGTAATTGAAGATTTTTTTCTGGACACTTGACCCATTTTTTTCCATTGAGTTGGTAGTCTTTTTCATCTCAGTTTGTAGCTTTCCCTCTCTCTCTTTACTATTCCCCCTTTTCTCTCTCTACTTGAGCATTTCCATGAGATTCCCATATGTTGCACTACCCACTCTCTTTAGAAACAGTCTACCCCACATCTCCTTCTGGCTACAGCTCAAACACAGCAAAGCTTTAGAGCAAAACTCCTTTAAAACTTTATCCTCCAGCCTACAGCTCCTCATCTCCTTGGATGAGTCTCATAGAGTTGCAGTCAAGATGTTGGCTGGGGCTGAGGAATTGGAACTAGGTAGTTCTCAACAGCTCTTAAATTCCATGGCATTCTGTGACGCGTTGAATAGCCCTGTATAATTCCCACAAACGGAGTTCCTCGGCAGCACACCTGTCTCTGCTCCGAAGCAGTGACTAACCAGCCCAACCCTCCAAACAAAAGTAAGCTTTATTGATGTTTCTCTATTGCCCTCTTGTGGTCATTCCTCATATTGCCGCAGTTCTAAGAAAAAGATGGAATTCATTTGGTATTTACAGGAAAAAAAAAAATACAGTGCTAAATACAGTACATCGAGCAGTGTTTGCTAGGAGTAGTGGGAGATACACATTCATGCAGTTTGCCTCTGTAGACTTTACTCTTTCTGTAGACGTAAGACACTCTGCCCAGAAGTGTATTATATTTTGTGGCAGTGTGTGGTGAGGCACAGAACTGGATCACAGATCTGACTTTATTCCTTACACACGCCACCCTCACCACCACCAGCATCATCACCACCACCACTGTCACCTCCGTCATGACCACTACCATAATCACTGCCAACACCACCCAAAGGTTGAAGCTATCAGACCATGTAGACTTTTGAAATGGAAGTTAACAGAATCAACAGCAAATGGAACAGATTAGATATAAAACAATATTTGTAGAGAGCTTTTCATTTCGCAAAGAATTTTCACAAATACTCTTATGGAAACCTTGCGATAGCCTTAAGAGGTGAAGTAAGTACTATTACCATCCTTGTATTTACTTTGCTTTTGCAATTTTTAATACAGAAAAGTACAAAAGGTAATACAACAAACACCCACATATGTGCCACCCAGAATTAACAAATGCTAATATTTTGTCATATATACTTGAGATTTTTTTAATTTAAAAAAAGGAAAAAGGAATACCCCAAGATGAAATAGAAATACCCCTCCATCCCTCCCCATCTCCATTTCCCATCCTCCATTCCCAAAGGTAACCATTCGTTTTACAACTTTGTATTCAGTGGGTGTCTTTATCATCTTAGTATGTACATTTATAGTATATTTAATACACACAGACATAAATTCATATGTTTCCATAAGCCATACAGAATACTATTTTCTGTGTGTTTTTAGTGATACATAAGTAGTATCACACTGAACAATTTTCCAACTTTTTTTTTTCACTCAACAGTATGTTTTCAATACCATTTCATGTTGCTGTATAGGGAGCTATTCTATTTATTTCTAACCGTTGTAAAGTATTCTCACATACTACATTTTGCTTCTCTCTTTTTCTGCTGATGGACATTTAGTTTATACCAATGTTTTATCACCACACACAATGCTGCAATGAACATCATTACCGATGTCCCTTAATATCACATCGTATCACAAATGAGAACGCAGAGGCTCTGAGCGGGGAGACCATGTGATTTGCTCACCCTTGCACAGCTCCCAGATGGCAGAGTCAGGACGCGATTGCTACCAAACTGTTCTGCACTCCAGGCATCTCTGTGCATGTTCCCAATGAGACTGGAGTACGACCAATATCTCATAAAAGAAGCTGGGAAAAAAGTGACTGATTCAAGCTATGAAATGTATCTAATCTTGACAAAATAGAGGTTCTGAAAAGAACGTAATTTAATTTTTTTAAAGTAGAAAAAATTAAAAGAGTTGGATTTATCCAATTCCATCTGTTATGAGCCGAACTGCATCTCCCCCAAATTCATATTTATGTCCTAACATCCAATATCTCAGAATGAAACTCTATTTGGAGACAAGGCCTTTAAAGATGTAACTAAATTAAAATGAGATCACTGAGGTGAACCCTAATCCAATATGATTGGCGTCCTTATAAGAGGAGATTTAGACACAGACGTGCACAGAAGGACTGTGTGAAGACACAAGGAAAAGATGGCCATTTACAAGACAGAGAGAGAGGCCTCAGAAGGAACCAACCCTGCTGACACCTTGATCTCAGACCTCCAGCCTCCAAAACCATGAGAAAATAAATCTGCTGTTTACACCCCCCAGTCTGTGGTGTTTGTTACAGCAGCTCCAGCAAACTAATACAGCTTGCAAGAGAGAGCAGCTAATGGGGGGGGGGGGGCAGTGTAGATACTTTGGATTCCAGTCAGTCAAGATGAAGCCTTGGTAATAGTGAGGCGTGGTCCTCCAGGGTCCACCACAGCCCGGATGGAATACCTAACAGAGGTTGCCAGCCCTCTGCTTTGATGACAGACTCCCAAAGCAACTTGTGGTGATTATTAATCGTGCCTTGATACTCAGAAGTTGGCGGAAATGTCCATGTCCCTCGATTCTGTAAACCAATCAATCCACTCTGGTAGGTAGAGTTTTCAGGATCTGATCCACTCAGAGTAACAATGTGGTTTGCCAACGGCTCAAAGTGTAGGAAGCGCCTAAAGTCTAGCTGGCAAGCCAGCCTAGGGCAGGGCTCTATCTTTTTTTTTTTTTTTTTTTTTTGGCGTTTTCACATCTACCTGCTAGAGCTGAAGTTCAGGGAAGGGGATATTTCCAACCCAGGTGTGATGGTTAATTTAATATGTCAGCTTGACTGGGCTAAGAGATACACGGAGAGCAGGTAACATATTATTTGTGGGTGTGTCTGCAAGCCTATCTCAGGAAGAGATTAGCATTTGAATAGGTAGACTGAGTAAAGAAGATTGTATACCAATGTGGTGGGTATCATCCAATCCATTGAGGGACTGAATAGAAAAAGGCAGAGGAATTTGCTTTCTCTGCTGGAGTTGGGACATCCCACTTCTGACCTAGGGCATCAGCACTTGTACTTATTTTATTTTTTTTAAACATCTATATTGGAGTATAATTGCTTTCCAATGGTGTGTTAGTTTCTGCTTTATAACAAAGTGAATCAGTTATACATATACGTATGTCCCCATATTTCTTCCCTCTTGCGTCTCCCTCCCTCCCACCCTCCCTATCCCACCTCTCTAGGTGGTCACAAAGCAACGAGCTGATCTCCCTGTGCTATGCAGCTGCTTTCCACTAGCTATCTGTTTTACGTTTGGTAGTGTATATATGTCCATGCCACTCTCTCACTTTGTCCCAGTTTACCCTTCTCCCTCCCCGTTTCCTCAAGTCCATTCTCTAGTAGGTCTGTGTCTTTATTCCTGTCTTGCCCCTAGGTTGTTCATGACCATTTTTTTTTTTTTAGATTCTATATATATGTGTTAGCATACGGTATTTGTTTTTCTCTTTCTGACTTACTTCACTTTGTATGACAGACTCTAGGTCCATCCACCTCACTACAAATTTCGTTTCTTTTTATGGCTGAGTAATATTCCATTGTATATATGTGCCACATCTTCTTTATCCATTCATCTGTTGATGGACACTTAGGTTGCTTCTGTGTCCTGGCCATTGTAAATAGAGCTGCAGTGAACATTTTGGTACATGACTCTTTTTGAATTATGGTTTTCTCAGGGTATATGCCCAGTAGTGGGATTGCTGGGTCATATGGTAATTCTATTTTTAGTTTTTTAAGGAACCTCCATACTGTTCTCCACAGTGGCTGTATCAATTTACATTCCCACCAACTGTGGAAGAGGGTTCCCTTTCCTCCACACCGTCTCCAGCATTTATTGTTTGTAGATTTTTTGATGATGACCATTCTGACTGGCGTGAGGTGACACCTCATTGTAGTTTTGATTTGCATTTGTCTAATGATTAATGATGTTGAGCATTCTTTCATGTGTTTGTTGGCAATCTGTATATCTTCTTTGGAGAAATGTCTATTTAGGTCTTCTGCCCATTTTTGGATTGGATTGTTTGGTTTTTTGATATTGAGCTACATGAGTTGCCTGTAAATTTTGGAGATTAATCCTTTGTCAGTTGCTTCATTTGCAAATATTTTCTCCCATTCTGAGGGTTGTCTTTTCGTCTTGTTTATGGTTTCCTTTGCTGTGCAAAAGCTTTTAAGTTTAATTAGGTCCCATTTGTTTATTTTTGTTTTTATTTCCATTTCTCTAGGAGGTGGGTCAAAAAGGATCTTGCTGTGATTTATGTCATAGAGTGTTTTGCCTACGTTTTCCTCTAAGAGTTTGCTAGTTTCTGGCCTTACATTTAGGTCTTTAATCCATTTTGAGTTTATTTTTGTGTATCGTGTTTGGGAGTATTCTAATTTCATTCTTTTACATGTAGCTGTCCAGTTTTCCCAGCACCACTTATTGAAGAGGCTGTCTTTTCTCCACTGTATACTCTTGCCTCCTTTATCAAAGATAAGGTGACCCTATGTGCGTGGGTTTATCTCTGGGCTTTCTATCCTGTTCCATTGATCTATATTTCTGTTTTTGTGCCAGTACCATACTGTCCTGATTACTGTAGCTTTGTAGTATAGTCTGAAGTCAGGGAGCCTGATTCCTCCAGCTCCGTTTTTCTTTCTCAAGACTGCTTTGGCTATTCGGGGTCTTTTGTGTTTCCATACAAATTGTGAAATTTTTTGTTCTAGTTCTGTGAAAAATGCCAGTGGTAGTTTGATAGGGAATGCACTGAATCTGTAGATTGCTTCTGGTAGTATAGTCATTTTCACAATGTTGATTCTTCCAATCCAAGGACATGGTATATCTCTTCATCTATTTGTATCATCTTTAATTTGTTTCATCAGTGTCTTATAATTTTCTGCATACAGGTCTTTTGTCTCCTTAGGTAGGTTTCTTCCTAGATATTTTATTCTTTTTGTTGCAATGGTAAATGGAAGTGTTTTCTTAATTTCACTTTCAGATTTTTCATCATTAGTGTATAGGAATGCAAGAGATTTCTGTCAGCACTTGTTCTTAGGCTTTCAGACCCAGACCAGGACTTTCACCATTGATCCCCTGGTTCTCAGGCCATTGGACTCAGACTGAGTTATGCCACCAGCTTTCCCGGGTCTCCAACTTGCAGACGGCAGATGGTGAACTTCTCAGCCTCCATAACCACGTGAGCCAATTCCTAAAATAAAATTCTTTGGTTTTATTGGTTCTTTTTCCTTGGAGAACTGTGACTAATACTCCAGTCTAGAAGAAATGTCCCACCTCAGGGGCACCAGAATCACAAAGGACAGAATCAGCTCCAGCCTGCAGCCACACTCCAGCTGCCACCCTTGCACACCCCTGACCAATTATTCCTTGATCAGAAGTTTCTATCAGGAATGGATTTTACTAATCTTATTAACTTATTTTTCAAGGCCTCTTGAGATGACCAAATAGCCTTTCTCACTTGACACTTCCTAGCTATATGGCCTTGGGACAAGTTGAATAAATTCTCTGCGCCTCAGTTTCTCCATCTATAAAATGGGAATATTAATAATCTTATGTCATAGAGCTGTTGTGAGAATCAACTGAAATGATATACAGAGAGCACTTAGAAATGTGCACATAGCAAGAGCTCAACAGAATTTCTTTTGTAGTTGTCATAATTGGTATTCTTAAACCTTAAAAATAAGAACATTAGCATTTACACTTTCTCCTATCTTCTCCATTGCCTGCATTGTTCTTTTTAAATCATTAGAGTTTATAAAATTTATTCTAACTAGATTTTCCATAGTTGTCTCATCTCAGGGGTCTATTTTAATGGATGAAACACTTCCTGACCATCTGCCCTTTCTATGATGGCTTCTTTCCTTCCTGGTTCTCTAGAGCTTTTCAGGAGAGTAGCTTATTCAATAATGGTTCACGAGTGCTCTGTCCCCTGAGTTCCTTCCAGCTTTAGAATGGTCACCTGCTGCCTTTGTACATGAATGACAAGCTAGCAGTTTATAATCTTCTTTAGTCTACATTCTCTTTACCTAAATTCCTTGTAGACGCTACTTGGCCATCTGTCTCACAGTAAATGTCATAGAAAAGTTGGAGAGCACATGATTTCCTCTTGTCGATTGCTTGCGCTTTTTGTCTTTGTTGTTAATGTAACATAGATGTTGATAGTTTCCTTATCTTTTTTTGAAGCTAAGTAACTTCACTAGGATATGTCTGTGTTGATCGTTCTTCTTCAATTTTTCCTAAAATGCAAGGTACCCTGTTAAACCAAGGATTGGGGTCTTCCTTTATTTCTATTAAAGCTTTCTTTTTTTATGTCTTTAGATTTGTTGTGGTGGTTCTACTTTCTTCTTCAAGGATCCCAATTACCTGCATGCCAGATATCCTTTGTTATACAGATCTCTCAGTTTTTCCCTGATAACTTCCAGCTCCTTGTTTTTTTCCATTTTATCTTTTTTAATTTCTTTATTTTTTACGTATTTTATTTTTGGCTGTGTTGGGTCTTCATCACCACATGCGGGCTTTCTCTAGTTGTGGTGAGCGGGGGCTACTCTTCATTGTGGTGTGTGGGCTTCTCATTGCAGTGGCTTCTCTTGCTGCAGAGAACAGGCTCTAGGCACACAGGCTTCAGTCGTTGCAGCAGGTGGGCTCAGTAGTTGTGGCTCACGGGCTCTAGAGTGCAGGCTCAGTAGTTGTGGTACACGGGCTTAGTTGCTCTGCAGCATGTGGGATCTTCCCGGACCAGGGCTCGAACCCGTGTCCGCTGCATTGGCAGGCAGATTCTTAACCACTGCACCACCAGGGAAGCCCTCTATTGATTTCTTAAAATCATCAATATCAGTATCTTTTCCCGAACGAGACAAGAATCTTTAGTATACCCTCATTCTCTTTAGTCTCTCTGCCTGCCTCTTAAACTCTCTGGATCTTGTTCAGAATGGCAGTATTTGGTTGGCATGTATTTTCTTTCCTCCTTTACTCTGGCCCAAGACTTTTAGACAATAAATATCAGTTCTCATATGTTTTACCGCTGCCTCTGAGGTTTAGTTCTCTTCTCCTCTGCTGTGGTCCTACGTGCCTGAGATTTCTCAGTGGGTTTTCATGTTTACAATTTGGCTAAAGTCCAGGGTTATTTTATTCTTGCCTTTTCTATTTAAAAAAATGTGCCCTCATTTTCTTCTTGCATGCAATGTTGCTGTTGAGAAATCTAATTTAAGTCTGATTGACAGAGGATTTGTTTTTCTCTCTGGAGGCATTTGGAATTCTCTTTGCCTTTGGTATTCTTAAATGTCATTACGTGTCCATATGGGGATTCACCTGGTCAAACCTCAACCCTGTTTGTCACTCTGTGACGCTTTTGCTCTGAGATCTTTCCTTTCTTTCATTCCAATATATGTACTTTTATTATTTCTTCAAATATATTTTTTCTACTTCAGGTTCACCTATTATCCATCTCTTATCTCTTCTATTTTCACCTTTCCTATCTCTTAGCTTTTTTTTTTTCTTTTCCTTTTAATATTTTCTCCTTTTTTCCTGCTGCCATCTAGGACGGTTTTTCATACAGATCAGCTCTATGTCATGCTTTTATTTCCTCTGGAGTAGTCTTCATTTCTACTTTTATGTTCCTCATCCGTAACATTTCCACTTGGTTCTTTATTACAACTTCTTGCTACAGCCAAATATTACTAACATTTTCTCGTTTAGAGTATATTTATTTTGTTACTTAAAAATTGGGGTCCACACATTCCAACAACGTTGCTTCAAATGACATGGCTGAATGGTGGTCAAGGTGTTGTATCTTTTTGGTATCCTTCGGGGTCTGGTTGTTTCTGCCTGGGTATTCATGTTCCCTTGGGGTCTGGGAATGCGTATTGACAAGGGCTAAAGTCTAGGACCTAGCTGGTGTCTCTGCAGAGGATTTAATGAGGTAGCGGGGGAGGGAGCCCCAGGATGGAGAATCACAATGGGTAACCCTCATTTGCTAATACTTGCCAGCCTTGTTGTTCAATGTTCACTTTATATTATTTATAATTCTTAATTTTTATTTTATTTTTGGCTGCATTGGGTCTTAGTTGTGGCTCACAGGCTCTTTGTTGCAGTACGTGGGCTCCTCTCAAGTTATGGCGTGTGGGTTTTTTTCTCTCTCTAGCTGTGGTGCACAGGCTCCAGAGCACGTGGGCTCTGTAGTTTGCACATGCAGGCTCTCTCATTGAGACGCACGAGCTCAGCAGTTGCGGCGCGCGGGCTCAGTTGCTCCACAGCATGTGGCATCTTAGTTCCCAGACCAGGGATTGAACCAACATCCCCTGCATTGGAAGGCGGATTCTTTACCACTGGACCACCAGGGAAGTCCCTTAATGTTCACTTTAAACACTCGGAAAGAACAGCCTTGGGATGAGAGAGTGGCCTTAGTTTTTAATCCACCAGCCATGGATCTTAGGGAGGAGAGGACAGGGAAGAGTAGACGCCCTGGGGCAGCTGGTCAACCACCGCTCACCACCTAGGGACAGGGCCTTTGCTCTGTCCTGGTCGTGCCCTACACAGGCACCTGCGGCCTGGCTGCTGCCACTCAAATCATGGCAAAGGAAGGGGGCCATGGTAGCCCCAAGGCAAAATGCAGGAGAGGCAGGCACAGAATGTCAGCTTCTAAGAGGAAACAGTCACATTATATTGCTTAATCCAGGTAGTGGCACATAAGGATGTGCTGTATTGTTTTTCACTATACTGCAAACATATTTCATAAAAAATCTTTTATATATACTTGGTACTTAGAGAAGAAATACCATCAAAACTCTATGAACAGGTATAAGTAGGATTTATCTTTCAATCAAGCTAAGTAAGGCTTATGGAGTTTCTATCTCATGGGATTGTTTATTTTGTTCCCTACAATGCACGATTAACACTTGCTAGACAGCTCAGGATTTCAGATTTCTTGGTAGGTTTTTTTAGGACAGACATCATATCATCTTCCCTCAAGACCTACTATACACTTGATCAGTATGCATTAATCTCTTACTAATGGGCAAGGCTGTTCATCTAATAACTAATATCTATTAAGAGCTTAGTATATATCAGGCATTATTCTACACACTAAGAAATACAGCAGTGAAAAAGTCCCTACCTTCATGGAGCTTACATCTAGACAATAAACAAACAAGTAAACATATCTGTCAATGGTGATAAATGACATACAGAGAAGTAAAGCAGAGACAGAGACACAGAGGGACAGGGACAGGTGAGATGATGCCATCTTAAACAGAGTGGTTAGGAGAGACCTCACTGACAAGGTGACACTGGTTAGGAGGAAACGATGGAGCAGGTCATGCAGATATCAGGGAGAAGGTGTTCTAACAGAGGAAACAACCTGTGCAAAGGCCCTGGGGCAGAAGCATGGCCTGGTGTGATAGGAACAGCAGGACCTGGAAGACATGGGAGAAGTGAGTGGAGGGAGTAGGGTAGGGGATTTCCAGGGCCAGAGGCTGGGGTGCCAGATGCAGGATTTCAGAGACCACGGTGAGGACTTTCATGAGCTGCGAATGACATGCAGAGCCTTGGGAAGGTTTTGAGCAGGAGCGACAGGGTCTGACTTAGGTTTTAAAGAGACCACTGTAGCTGCTGTGGAAATGGCCTTGGAACAGCCACTCATCATTGCTCAGTCTTTTCTTTTTCTGTTCTTAGCCCCTCTATTTGGATTAAATGATGACTCAGTTGTTGACAGTAAGCACTAGGGTCTGAGAACACAAAATAACCAGCTCCCTATTTCACTGTTTTCATTCAACTGAGAGTTATTTACTACTCCCTCCACAAATGTCTACACATACAGATCTCTGAGGCATCACTTGCTCTATTAGGCTGTAATTAATTATATGCACACCAATGCTCCCCATTAAGCCGTGAGCTCCTTTAGAGCAGAGAAATAATGGCACAGGTCTCCATGGTGCTCACAGACAGTTTTTATTAGCCAGAGTCCTGCCTTCTAGGAGATACACAGCCAACCAAGGCACCCAGCTACCATTTTGTTCTTGCTCGCATGGCTGATTCCACGGCTCACCTGGGATGGGAACTTCTGCAAAGCCGCTTCAATGCCTGGTTTCCACAGGTACAGAGAGCTCCACGTGAGGAAAGGCCAGACAGGGCCCTGTCTCCTCCACACGGGATAGGACACACAAGCCAAATGGGCCATGTGTCGTGGAGCAAAAAGAGAGCCCTGAGCTGCCCCCTGGAGGCCTGGGCCCTTGGGGTTCCTCCTACGAGCCAGGCCATTGGATGGCTGCCTGCCTGCCCTCCCACACTGGCCAATCCCCAGCCTGATTGTATTGTACCCTTTCTGCATTCAGTGTTACACACATGCTGCAGCTGGATGCCTTCTGCTTTCTGGGCTCTATGAGCTTTGGCTGCTGGAGTACAAGGACCAAGCATCTGAATAGAAGGCAAGGTGAGAACGTGTTACCCCGTGCTCTTCTCCAGGCAGCTCCTGGGTTGCACCCACCAGCCCCAGGAGCCTGTGACCAAAGGGAGCTGCTCCGTCCTGGGGTGGGAGGGGCCTGGGAGCAGAGCGTCCCAACTAGGAGTGGACCATCCTGCTGACGGGTCGTTTTTCTGTGAAGAAGCTTTTCAGCAGCAGCACCTGGCTGAAGCTGACCACGAACAGCGCGATCGTCTCACCGACAGACCAGTAAGAGACTCGGCTGTTCAGGTCCTCGGCCCGGGCCCTGTCCTGGGCCTCCCGGAGCCGGTAATGCGTCTGAGAGTCGATCACCGTCTTCAGAGCCTCGTGGATGGTCACACAGGCGGACTCCATCTAGGCAGGAAGAGAAGAGCAGTCATTGTGAACCCTCAGAAAAGAAGAAGAGGACGCGGCACACACACAGCAAGTGTGGTCTTCAACATCCTCGGTAATTTCTCCTGGATGCTAACTGTGTGTCTGTGCTAAGGATGTGACACGGCTGTATTCAGAATACACCTGACTGAGGCTCAGAGAGGTTAAGTAACTTGTTCAGAGTCACACAGTTAGTAGATGGCAGAGTCAGGATTTGAACTCAACTGTCTGAGTCCTGAGCCTATGCTTTCAAATACTGCCCTGTGTTCTTATTTAATACTCACCATACCCCTGACAGGTAGGGATCATTACTCCCAATGTTAAGGAGGACTGACTGATTGCTTACTGCATATACTGATGAGGAAATTGAGGCTCAAAGAGGCTACATGACTTGCCCAAGGTCACACAGCTAATGAACGGCAGGGCGTGAAGTAAACCACAATTGTGTTGGACTCTGAGTTCATTCTATTAAATTCGCAGCCTACACTTCTATGTATACACAGAAACACATGAAGACATACATTTCTCATGTACATAGAACCACACCCACATACAAACATGTGCAAAGACAGACATGTGTGCACATGAATGTGCACACACACATGCATATACTCACACGTAACGCACACTACTTCACAACTTCTTTACCTGCTAAAATATTACGTGTAGCATGCCGGATTCTGAATACATCCCACCCCCACTACCAAGGTCCCCTGCTCCAATCCCAGGAAGCTGTGAATGTGATGAGCTGCCACTCCTGTGATTATGTTATATGTCACAGCTGACCTTAAGAGAGGGGGACCATCCAGTGGGCCTGACCGAATCACAGGAGCCCTTCGGAGCAGGGAGCTTTCTCCAGCTGGTGGCTGAAGGAGACGTCAGAGAGGCTGGATTCAAAGGAATTCAGTGCCCCGTTGCTGGCTCTCAAGATAGAGGTCACATGCAAGGACCAGAAAAAGGCCTCTAGGAGTGGACAGCACAACAGCCAACAAGGAAACAGGAACCTCAGTCCTACAGCTGCAAGGAACTAAATTCTGCCAACCACCTGAATGAGTGTGAGAGCAGACTCCTCCCCAGAGCCTCCAGAGCAGAGGCCAACCCAACCTGATTTCAGCCTTGAGACCCTGAGCAGAGAACCCAACTGAGCTGGCCCATCCTTAGAGCCCACAGAACTGTGAGATAATGAATGCCTGTTGTTTTCAGCCATTAGTAGTAATTATTGACTCAGCAATAGAAAACTAAGATACTATGCCTGTGAAAGAACATGTGTTCTTACTCACAGGCAACCTCTAAAGCAATCATTTTATCCAAAACCCAGCAAATTCTATCCCAACAATAAGTTCTTGTGCTACGGAAGTTCATAAGCATCCCACAGATGTTTGTTTCCCAAATTCCAAAGGTGAACTACTTATAAAGCTCAACGTAAGAAGCTAGAAGGGACCAAACCATTGTGTCACCACCTTGACGGACCCCCGTGAAACCCTCATTTCTCTCACAAATTGAACAGTTTCTGGACGCCAAAGGGGAGACTATGACCAAAATAAGATGTTGCCCTTACTTGCTTCATAGATATTCTTGATTCTGGGCCATTCAAGGAGCTAAACTAGACTACGTGAGGAGAGAAAAGCTCCCCTTCAGCCTCTGTGTTGACAAGGCAGCATCTTCTGTCTGACAACTGGTCTACCTCCTAGGGGTGTGGGTTTCCTCTGCACATGTTGGCTGACGCCCTCATTCTGATCTATAGGGAAGAGGTGGTGAAATGTCACGTGGAGGGAAAACTGACAAGGTCACTGTGTACGAGATGGAATTAGTGGACCTCGACTAGGCATCAGGTCAAGGGGCAGAATCCACTGTAAAGAACAAGGTCATTTGTGCTTCACTTTTTCCCCCAAGGGGAACCTTGATCCTGCTTTCTCAGTGACACCTGCGTGTCCTATTTTTGGGCTATATTACGGTCTTCTCTTGCGACTGGAGTTAGCATGGGGCTTCTTCACCTTCCCCACATTTGGTAGGTAGGGTGTAGAGGGATACCTTGGAGATACTGTTGGTGTGGTTTCAGACCACCACAATAAAGCAAATGTCACAATAAAGTGAGTCACAGGGATTTTTTGGTTTCCCAGTGCATATAAAAGTTACGTTTACACTATACTGTAGTGCATTAAGACTGTAATAGCATTATGTCTAAAAAAAAAATCAATGTACATACCTTAATTAGAAAATACTTTATTGCTGAAAAAAATGCTAACCATCATCTGACAACACAGGGTCGCCCAAAACCTTCAACTGTAAAAAATACAGCACCTGTGAAGTGCAGTAGAACAAGGTATGTCTGTACCTACAGATGTGTGATGTTGAGAAATGGACAAATGATCCTGAGAAGGGTTCCTGACATCAAGAAGTTGATTCCAAAGGGGACTCCTAAGTGACAACTGACTTCAGATGCCAACCACCAGAGGAGACCTCTCAGGGTACAGACCTCTGCACTGGAGACGATGGTGGCATTGCCCCTCCTCGCTCTCCTGGTAATGCTTCCAGAGTTGATGAAGGCATGTCAACTGTCACAGAGGAAGGAAGGGGACTAAACTGTGAAGGAACCAGGAAAGAGGTCACAGAGTGGAGTCAGGCTTAACCTACGCAAACCTGTGTCCAAGTGGAACCAAGGTATGGCATTTGTAGACGCTTCCCTACTGTGCCCTTCCAGTCACTCCCTGTGACCATGACACAGGAAGGTTTGGTAAGGCCATTAGTTCTATATTTATAGCACCCTGGTGATCTTCGGAAGACCACGGTTATTGAAGGTAGGGCTGGGGAACTCAGGAGAGACGCCTCTCAAAATGACACTACAGGAATTCCAAATCATACTCGGTTTTCTCTGATAGCCCAAACTACACTAATTCATTCTTTCAAATGTTTATTTATTAAGTGCCTACTCGCCTTCCAGACATTGTGCGGGGCCCTAGGAACTGAGAGATGAAATGAGTCAGACACAGTCCTGGGTCCCAAGAAGGTCATAATTTAGAGAATGTTATCAGCTTCCTGCAATGCCAAAAGAGCTAACAACAGAGGGGTGAGTGGAGCTATAGGAACACCTCAGAGAAAGCTGCTAATCCTGCCAGAGATGGAGGCGTACCTGACACAGGGAAGAGATAAACTGAACCTTGACAGATGGGCAGCATGTCACCAGGCAGAGGATGAGGGGAAGGCATTCCACGCAGGAAAAGCATGGCAGGGCTTCCCTGGTGGCACAATGGTTAAGTATCTGCCTGCCAAGGCAGCGGACACGGGTTCGAGCCCTGGTCGGGGAAGATCCCACATGCTGCGGAGCAACTAGGCCCGTGCACCACAACTACTGAGCCTGTGCTCTACAGCCCGTGAGCCACAACTACTGAGCCTGCGTGCCACAACTACTGAAGCCCGTGTGCCTAGAGCCTGTGCTCCGCAACAAGAGAAGCCACCGCAATGAGAAGCCCGCATACCACAAGGAAGAGTAGCTCCCGCTCGCCACAACTAGAGAAAGCCCTCGCACAGCAACGAAGACCCAACGCGGCCAAAAATAAATAAATAAAATAAATTTATTTTTTAAAAAAAGGAAAGAAAAGCATAGCAAAGAGCACATGCAGAGCCCAGTATGTGCAGCCCATCGGGGATATGTGGGAAGGAAGTCATGGGTAGGTGGAAGCTCACGGTAAAGGCCTTGAGAGTCAAGACTTTAACACGAAGCTCTGTGAGCAGAAGATTGGCAAGGCAAGGATCCCACTTTAAGAGAACTTCCCTGCCAGCCATGATGCAGAGGCAGACTGGTGGTGGGGAAACCACTTTGGTGGCTGCAGTTCTGCTGGGAAGAAAAGACGAGGCCCTCAATCAAGAAGGTCACCAAGTGGGGTAGGAAGAGCGGATCTGGGAGCGATTTAGGGGACTCGGTAACAAAGTAGAGAAGATCATTCTTGAAATTAGTGGGATGAACAGAGATACACATATACGTGTGTATACATGCACACGCATGCCCGTGTGTCTGTGCATGCATATGCATGTGTACACACAAACATACATACACACATGTTTAGAATGTATAAATACACAGAGGCTTTGTTTTTAAACACTAGGGAAGGGCTCACTGGTTTTCCAGGCTAGAATTCCACCCTCCGTGTTTATTTCCATCACAAGCTCATTCAGAAACTCAAAATGTACATTACACTCACTTGAACGGGGAGCTCCTGGGACCCCTGAGCCCTAGCCCAGGCGTTCAGCAGTATAGGCTGGTACCTCCAGCCTCCTCCCAGGGTCCAGAATCACTGGAGAAGGAGTGGGGGTGGGGGTGGGGGGGTGGGGGGAGAGAAACGGAGGAGGACACAGAAACCACGGGTGCCGACACCCCGGGCAGAGGACACATCAGATATGCCACGCAAGGCATCACTTCAAAGACGTGGATCAGATGTCATCAGCCAGAGACCAGCACTGCGCTTCTATGAAGAGGGCCTGAGGTCTTTACAGGAACCACCTCAGATCTGATCAGTGACAGGGAAGGAAGCCAGTTTTCAGGAGGTAACAGAGCAGGAGGTGGTACTCTACGGCTTTCCTGGCGTCTAAAACCAGGAGACACCTTTAGAACCTGGCACGGGCCTCACAGGAGACCCCAGGGCCACACATCACCAAGATTCACAGACACCTGGAAGCATCCCCTTACCGTAAAAACATGCTACTTCCCTGTCCACTGGGATCTGCTGTTGGCGTTAGTCTAAGATACCACTTCAGCTTGTTCCCACAAAATTTCAGTTAGGCAACCCAGCCAGCCTGCTTCCTACCCAGCAGGAAGCCAGCAGAGGCCCTTCTGTTGCAAAGAGCCCTGTTCTCCCAGGGCCATGGGTCCCCAGCTCTCCTGCAGTGCGAACTTCACCCCGCTGAGACCTCCAGCCCTGGCTGGTTCAAAGTGTCCGGGCACCTCACGGGGATCGTGGGCACCACTCCATCATGACAGGTGGTCTCTGGAGACACCCTGACCTGTCTCCCTCCCAGGACCATCCCTTTCCTCCATCCCATGCCCACATCCCATCCCGTCTCTACCCCCTGCTGATGCCCAGGTCTTCACTCTGTAACCAGCAGCAAATTCCTGCAGCCTCACCTCATCAGGACCCCCACGGATAGAAGCACTTGGCTCTTTTTTATTTTATTTTATTTTTTGGCCGCGCAGCACATGGGATCTTAGTTCCCCCAACCAGGGATCGAACTCGCACCCCCTGCAATGGAAGCGCAGAGTTTTAACCACTGGACTGCCAGGGAAGTCGCACTTGGTTCTTTAAATTCTTCAAGAGCTCAAAGGCAGCGTCGCAGGAGCTGGCCTCAGAGTAGAGTTAGGAAAACCTTTCATCTTCCCTCGACCACCACTGAGGCAGCCCCGGACCTTGGACCTCTGTCAGGAACCTTCAGCCTCCGGTAGGATCTGCCCAGACTCTCAGGACGCCCAGGGCACCGCAAGGTTGGCCTCCCTCAGCAGCATCTCTAGCCCATGTCCTCTGCCAGGAGCCTGGTCGTGCTGCAACTCAGGCCGAAGACAAGTCCCTCTGGCCTGGAGCCCTGGCCCGGGACGCGGTCCCTCTGGATCCTATTCTTTCACCCTGGGGCTGCTACTGGTGCCACAACACACAGCCTCTGGCCCAGCACTGAGCCGGGGGAAGCCTCAGGGGAAGAGAGAAGACAGCTGCAGGCAGAGAGGGGATCCATGCCAAGCAAAATAAGATCAGGGCCGGTGAGGAAAGTAAAGTGATGCCCTGAACACCTGCACCTGCTGTTCTCCCCACCCAGGAGGCCTCTCCTCCTCCCCTGCCAGACACACTCCTAGGCAAGCACCCAGAGTGTCGCTTTAAGCTAAAAGTCTCCCTGTGAAGACTTCCCTGACCCTCCTGGAAGAGTCAATTGGTCCATCCCCTGACAACCCTCACCCTTAAATCTCAGCTCTGATCAGAGCATCCTGGAGCTCCGTGGTTTACGGGGTCGCATTCCACACAGGGCTCCTGACAGCTGGGACAGCGCCCTCTGACCTCATACTCCCACCACCCAGTACAGTGTGCAGACTGAGCACGGGCCCACCACAGGCGAGGGGGCGCTGTCTGAGACAGGCACAGACCAGGCAGGGGGGTCAGAGGTACAGAAGAAGAAGGAAACAGCTCGTTTGTGGCTGGGCAGAAGGAAGGATGAGGTTCCCAGATGTAGAAGAGGGGAAGTGCAATCACTCCTTCCTGCAACAAAACCAAACTCTAATTCTACGGCTCCAGGAAAGAACGTCTCTAGTGCGCTAATCCACAAAGCCTTTTCTCTACTGGTTTCTTTTCCACTGCTTAGAGAGAGAAATCCTTCAGCTCAGCTTCCGGAGACTCATAAAATCTTCAAAACAGAAGCTATTGCATCAAAGACCAACAGACCTCCTGAGAGGACAGGTTATGAAAGATCCTACACAGAAGACACACCCTGGGCTGGAACTTCTAGCAGCAGTCATGCCGCTAAGTTCAAACGCACTGCTGTCCAGTGGAACTGTCCATGCGTGGGCACCAGCCACTTGTGACTACTGAACACTAGAAATGTTGGTACAGAGCAAACAAGGAAGGGAATTTTTAACTTAATTTTAATTAAGTGTCAACAGCCATATGTAGATAGCTGTTACTGACCGGACAGTGCAGTGCTAACCTCCAAGTGCTCAGAGAATGAGCCCATGGTCAAAGCCACAGAGGAATGGAGCCTGTGGTCACCTTGGAGGGCAGCCCAGAAGGTAATCTGGCATTGCTGGAGACTCAGATGCTCCGGCTTTGGGTGTGGAACAGGTGCAGCCACAGAAGGTCATTCCTGTCTCGCAGGTTTCCCTGGGTCCTGCCCCTCAGTCATTTGATAACTATTTGGTGAGCTCTTATTCGGTGCCACACCCCAGGCACTGGGGCGCTGGGGATTCAGGGGTAATACAGAGTCCTAGCCTCAGAGCCTGCATATGGGAGGGAGGGAAAAGCTTAAATAGCAGGAGGGAAGACTGAGGGAGGAGGCTGGGATCGGATTATAGTTAACTGTGACAGCCATGGGTGACAGAGATGACTATCCGTCCTCCAAAAGTGTCACCGTTTCTCTTCCAGATCGTGAAGTTTGTTGCTAGGAGTTGACTGCCCAGCTGAACTGATTGCCGCCTTCATTTCATCCAGTCTATCCACAGGACTATTCCTCAACAATGAGATATGAGTGGGTGTGATGGCATCACTTCTGGGCCAGGGCTTTTAAGAAGCAGATGGGACTTTATCATTCCTTCTTTTGGTGGCTAGAAACAGAGGACTCTGAAGCCCTAAGGGACATCAGAAAGATGACAAGAAAGAAGGAGCCTGGCTTCCTGAGTCACTCCATGGAGGAAAGTCCTCCACCCCTATCCCCACTCTCTGGATTATTATTTGAGTGAGAAAAAAAAAAAAACTTTCATTGTGCTAAGCCATTGATATTTGGGGTTTATTTGTTATAGCAGCCAGCCGTTGTTACCCTGACGAATATATACCACACAAAGGAGGACCGGTCTTTCTCATGCAGATACATCGTATCAGCAGAGAGGCATATGCTATGCGTACTTTGAAAGTGGTGCTGTGTCAAAGACTAAATGGGAACGCAGGAATACCAGAGGAAAGCATGGCAGGGATCCAGTTAAAGAATGGAGAGGAAGACCAAAAGGAGAACACAGGGTCTTGTAGGACTGGATGTGAACAGAGGGGCAGAGTCAATACTGAGACTTCAGACTGGAGCTGGAGAGCTGGTGACTGTTCATCAGGCAACACGGGCACAGACAAGGAGGAGCAGGCTGGGGGGGGAGGGGGTTCATCTCAGCCTGTTAGCGTCCACTCACCTGGGTGAGAGCCGTGACTCTGTTGCCCATGTCTGGGAGAATGGGGGGCTCGTCGCCCACTTGAAAGTCAAAGTAGACGGTCTTGTGAGAGAAGGTGGAAAACTCATTACTGAAGCAAAACTGATAAACGCCCTTGACCTCAGCCTGGTGTGTGAAGCTGTCATACTGCTTCTTGGTTTCCCTGTAGATGGTGTTCCCCAGGGGGTCCTCCACATAGCAGTCAACATCGTAGTGGCCTCCAGTGATGACCTGACAACCACAAAAGACACCCACAGTCTGCTGTTACCAGAGAGGCAAACACCACTTACCAAAGGCCGACCAGGCAGTGATTACATGTCACAAACATTTTTTTCATGTAATCTTCACAGTCTTCTAAAGGCTGACACTCCCCAATTTACAGAGGATGACACTGAGGCTGAGAGAGTTGAAGTTAACTGGCCATGGTCATGCCGCTTGAAAGTGACAGAGCTAAGACTTGAATCCATGTCTGCCTGATTCCAAAAGTTTTGCTCTGCAAGAGTGCCAAGAGCCTAATCCTCCCCATTTTACAGAAGAGGTAACTGAGGCTCCAAGGTTAAGTAAACTGCTGAACGTGGCTGGTAAACGTTAATATTATTGCTGATGGAATGCAAGGGGAAAGCAAACATAGACTGAAGCCTTCACAGAATCAGTGATTACCAGAGGTGGGAGAGCCCTCGGGAATCATTAGTTCAAACTCTCAACACAGGAAAGATAAGACCTGCAAAGGGCAAAAATCACAGAGGTGGTCAATGACTATAACTAAGGTCCATCAAAGAACACAGTCAGTGGCCTCCATCTGCTTCCAAATGTTAAAATTTCCTTTTGTTCAGATGGAAGAATTTGCTTTGTGATTAGTGAGCTTCCTAATGCTGGAGGTGTGTAAACTTATGCTGAACCTGCTCTAACAGGGGTTCCTGACCTGGCAGGGACCAGATGACCTCTCAGCCCCCTCCATCCTCACAACGATCATGTTTTGGTGACTCTATCTAGGTTACCCCTGTTAACCCAGCTGCAATTTCCACACTGTCCACGGACATGTGAAAGTGGTAACACCAGTGACTCGGAGGTCATCACACATTGTGCTGTCCCCAAGCACACGCCTCTTTTAGTGGCTTTGGTCAGAGAGGGCCCACCACATGGCCTGCGCCTACTCCTGCTTCCCGTGCCAACTCATCTCTGTAATGCCTGTCAGTATGTGTCCACAAGCAGACGCGGGTCTGGGTATAATTCCCACTCAGCTCCATACTCTTAGATCTGCTCACTAAACCTTAGCGGCAGATCTCTCACTCAAGACCTGCTCCCCTGAACCGTGAGCCGTGAAATCTCTCAAAGGAGCCAGGACTGCAGGAGCTAGGAGCTTTTCTGAGCCACATGGCAGGAGCCACACCACCACTCCTTGGACACACTGCCAGGGCTCAAAGCCTGCGCTGACACCTCCTTTCCAAAGCGCCATTTCTCATCACTTGCCGCGCTCACCCCAACTTGACTTCAAACACTGGAGAGAGAGAAAAATAATGCCAAGAACCCACTTCCTCTCGCTGCCATTTTTCAGTACAGGCGGGGACAAACTGGTCCAAAAAACTTGGGACAGAGAGCCTGTGTCCAGCTAATCAGACATGGCATTCCTTAGAGTCAAGGGGCCTGCAGGTCATTGAGGACAACTCCCCAGGATGCAGGACCCGCCCCCGGGCATCCGCATCCAGGTAGCGCACCTGCGGCGCTACCTCCCGCCCTGGGTAGTCGGGCCTGTCTCGAGTGGGCTCTGACTTCCTCGCGGGGAAGTCAGCTGGTCTCTGGTCATTCCTGCCCCATTCAGCCTCTTTGGTTAATTCCAGCCACTCCAGCCTGGGGCGCACCAGTGACCAATGGAGACCTGGAAGGGGGAGAGGAGGCGCTGCCAGGCGCCAGGGCCTCACCTGGTAATCCAGGGAGAACTTCACGCCCTGCTCCACGTCCTCGTGGAAGCACTGCTTGGCGTTGTCAGGTAGCTCGAACGTGAGCTCCGCGCCCCGCGGCCGCTCCGCCTGCAGCAGCAGCAGCAGCAGGAGAAGGGGCAGCGCGCAGGCGGAGCGCGAGGCCACGCTGCCCATGATGCTCCCGGTCCAGTCCCGTGGGCCGCGGCTCGGGCGTGCGCTCCTCGCGGATGGGACGGTGGCTGGGGGACCAGGGATAAGGTGCAGGGACAGACGTGGCGCTTGCGGTGCGCTGCGCTTCCGGGAGGGCGGGAGGTTCAGCGCGCAGCCGCGCGCTCGGGGGTGGTCCCGGGACCGAGGCCAGAGAGCGCCGCGGCCTCCCCCCGCCCCTTCTGCCCGCTGCGCCTGCGCGCTGGCTGGACTGGCAAAGGGGACACGCCCCTTCCCCCGCCCCGCGCTGTTCTGCTGGGGCGTCTCGGCGAAGGTGAAGCGGGACGCCCATCCCCAGCGCGCACCTCCCCGGAAGGGCCCTCTGCCAGCATCCCCGACAGACGTTTTCTGCATCTTCTGGGACCCGCAGGCTTGAGGATTACCCGGAATTGGCCCAGGTCCACGCAGTCCATCCTCTCTGGCTGCAGCAGCACGAAGCCCATGGGGTTTTACAAGGTACAGGCTCTGCGTCTGACTGGCTCTGTAACTTGTCTCCCGCTTCTCAGGAGAATCAGTCTCCTGGTCTAGAACTGGGTGTGCCCAAACCTACTATCCACAATAGCAAGGAAGGCTAGAGGAAAGATATGCAAACTCTGGGGACCCAATTAACACCCCCTTTCTCATTCCCATCCCCTTCCCAAGGTGAAAAAGTATGCCACGGGGCGGGGGGGGGTTGATTGGTGAGAGTAAGTAAAACCCCACAATTACATCTGTTCTGGGGAAAACCGGCAGGCGTGCTCACACACAAAGCTTCCTGAAGCTTCCTGAAGATACAGGTCTCTCACTCAGGGATTTCAGGTATCTCTTGGTTGTCTGTATAAGTTGAAGGTTCTTCTGGGACAAAACAATTTTTTTTTTTCCCTTTGACTTCTCAAAAGCGCTGAAAGCAGATAAATTAATTTACTGTCTTATCTATTACCATTTACCTAAGAAGATATTTTGTATAATCATTACTATAGCGTTTTATATTCACTATGATCAGGTAAAGACAAAGAAAAAAACGATTGTAGTCTCGCTACTCAGTAAAGAATTTTTTTCAGAACATCATTAGGTGAGGTGTATCTTGATTTTAGCAAAGAATTTTACTGCCTGTATGGGTCTCCACGTGGATAAGACCGAAGTGTCCTGTCACTTAAAAAGCTTTTGCACAGCAAAGGAAATCATAAACATGATGAAAAGACAACCCTCAGAATGGGAGAAAATATTTGCAAATGAAGCACCTGACAAAGGATTAATCTCCAAAATATACAAGAAAAAACCCAATCCAAAAATGGGCAGAAGACCTAAATAGACATTTCTCCAAAGAAGATATACAGATTGCCAACAAACACATGAAAGAATGCTCAACATCACTAATCATTAGAGAAATGCAAATCAATGAGGTGTCTACAATGAGGTGTCACCTCACACCAGTCAGAATGGCCATCATCAAAAAATCTACAAACAATAAATGCTGGAGAGGGAGTGGAGAAAAGGGAATCTTCTTGCACTGTTGGTGGGAATGTAAATTGATACAGCCGCTATGGAGAACAGTATGAAGGTTCCTTAAAAAACTAAAAATAGAACTACCATATGACCCAGCAATCCCACTACTGGGCATATACCCTGAGAAAACCATAATTCAAAAAGAGTCATGTACTAAAATGTTCATTGCAGCTCTATTTACAATAGCCAGGACATGGAAGCAACCTAAGTGTCCATCGACAGATGAATGGATAAAGAAGATGTGGTACATATATACAATGAAATATTACTTAGCCATAAAAAGAAATGAAATTGAGTTATTTGTAGTGAGGTGGATGGACCTAGAGTCTATCATACAGAGTGAAGTAAGTGAGAAAGAGAAAAACAAATACTGTTATATATGCTAACACATATATATGGAATCTAAAAAAAAAAAA
The DNA here is from genome assembly GCF_949774975.1 of Lagenorhynchus albirostris. Classification (NCBI taxonomy): domain Eukaryota; kingdom Metazoa; phylum Chordata; class Mammalia; order Artiodactyla; family Delphinidae; genus Lagenorhynchus; species Lagenorhynchus albirostris. The sequence goes on along the minus strand of NC_083095.1, from coordinate 159,165,288 downwards.
CTGGTTCTGAAGTACCTAGGGGCAGCACAGGAATAAAGACACAGATGTAGATAATGAACTTGAGGACACGGGGAGTGGGAAGGGTAAGCTGGGACAAAATGAGAGAGTGACATGGACATATATATACTACCAAATGTAAAATAGATGGCTAGTGGGAAGCAGCCTCATGGCTCAGGGAGATCAGCTCGGTGCTTGTGTCCACCTAGAGGTGTGGGATGGGGAGGGTGGGAGGGAGATGCAAGAGGGGAGAGATATTGGGATATATGTATATGTATAGCTGATGCACTTTGCTATAAAGCAGAATCTAACACACCATTGTAAAGCAATTATACTCCAATAAAAATGTTAAAAAAAAATTCTGATCTCTGTCTGTGAGTCTGTTTCTGTTTTATAGACAGGTTCATTTGTGCTATATTATAGATTCCACATCTAAGTGATATCATATGATATTTGTCTTTCTCTTTCTGACTTTCTTCACTTAGTATGCTAATCTCTAGTTACATCCATGTTGCTGGAAATGGCATTATTTCATTCTTTTTTATGGCTGAGTAGTATTCCATTGTATATACGTACCACATATTCTTTATCCCTTCATCTGTTGAGGGACATTTAGGTTGTTTCCATATTTTGGCTGTTGTGAATAGTGCTGCTGTGAATGTAGGGGTGCATGTATCGTTTTGAATTATAGTTTTTTCTGGGTATATACCCAGGAGTGGCATTGCTGGATCATATGGTAATTCTATTTTTAGTTTTCTGAGGAACCTCCATACTGTTTTCCGTAGTGGCTGTACCAACTTACATTCCCACCAGCAGTGTAGGAGGGTTACCTTTTATCCACACCTTCTCCAGCATTTGTTATTTGTAGACTTTTTAATGATGGCCATTCTGACCGGTGTGAGGTGGTACCTCATTGTAGGAATACTAAACACTTTAAGTTTTATAAATGAAGGATAAAAAAGATGAAGATATGAATTTTTAGAGTAACAATTCATGTTTCTGCATTGGGAGACTTAATCTTTTAAAATGTTAATTTGCACTGAAATAACTAAATGTCAAAGAATCCCAGTCATAATCTCAGAACATTTTTAACATTTAATAAAATGATTTTACGAAATAATTTGTCCAATGAGAATTGAGAATGAATGTGACTCACCATTTGTGAAAGTGAGTTAAAACCCTACAGTAATTAAAATAGATGCTCTGATATGGAACAGAAAGACAAATACACCAATGGAATATAATACAATGGAACAGAATGGGGTGGAATGAAGTGGGATGGGATGAAATGAGGGAGTTTAGAAACAGACTCAAGAATTTTAAAAGCAAGAATTTAGCATGTTACAAGGATATTTTAAATCAGTGAATGATATCAAGATACTTTTAGCTTCAAGTAAATTTTTTAAACTCCAACTAGATTAAATGATATATAACCTATATTAAATAGACTATAGAATTCTAAAATATACTACTCATATCATATATATCAAAAAATATACCATTGAATATAGCAGAAAGTTCAGAGGTGAATTCAGCTTCAGGCATAGTGTGATAAGGGCTCCAGTCCATTTCCCTGCTTTTCTCTTGGCTACTCCCTCCTCTGCATGTTGGCTTTATTCTTAGGCTCTATTATTTTATTGTCACAAAAAGGTTGTCAAACCAAACAAACAAGCTTGAGCAACATGTTTATTTAGTCATGTCTATCAGAAGGAAGAGAACTATTTCTCTCACTCATGACCTGTATGTCCTTTCCTTCAGTACAATTGGGCCAACTTAGGTCATGTGCCCATATCTGGATCTAAGCCACTGACAAGGGGAAAGTCATGTACTGATTGGCTTAAGCTGGATCCTTTAGCCAATCACTGATAAGGAGAATGGGGATTGTCATAATTAACTCAGACCAATCAGGGCTTCCCTTGGAGCTCGGGATGAAGTCAAAAGGGCTGCAAGGATACAGGGTGACTGACTACATACACAAAATCAGGATCTAATGGGAAGGAGAAGGGAGGATCAAACTGGGTAGGCAACAATATCCAACTGAAGCAAAGGAAGGATTAAGTACTGATTAAATTGTAATGGGATAATTTAAAAATGTATTTAGACCCTTACCTCTCACCCCATGAGAAATCATTTTTGCCCTAGGTCAGGGGTGTCTGTGATTCTGGGTCCATCATCCCAGAAGAGGCAGAGGACTCCAGAAGGGACAGCCAGGTGGGCTTCTTTCATCAGGCTATTTGGACTGGTTCACACTGGCAAGACCTTGTCCATGAAAAATCGAATCAATAGTCAATCTAAGAAAAAAATGGGAAATTTTATTCGAGCCAATCTGAGTATTATAACCCAGGAGACAGTCTCTCCAAGAGTTCTGAGAACTGTTCCAAAGAGGTAAAGGAGGAAGCTAGCCAAGATGTGATTTTGGCAAAGGGGGTACCTGCAGTCAGGCACACATCTTTCTCAGTAGAAGGTTGCTGCGAGTCACAGTAGCAGACATCTTGGTTAATGGTTTTAGTGCTTTTCTAAGTATGGGAAGATCCAAGAATCCAGGTTCATAAAAAATTTCTGCTAAAGATACTGAGGGCCGGTTCTGTCAGTTTTCCCAGAGCACAGAGTGCCTCATCCTGATCTTCGCCCTGAATTCCTTTCAGGGTGTGTCGTAGGTCAGCAACTGCAGTGGTGAATGACTTGATTCTTGCAGAACTAGAGATGGTGGGCAACAGTCTTTATTTGACAGTCCCTTCCCTTTTACTCTTTTTTTTTTTTTTTTTTTTTTTTTTGCAGTACGCGGGCCTCTCACTGCTGTGGCCTCTCCCGTTGCGGAGCACAGGCTCCAGACGGGCAGGCTCAGCGGCCATGGCCCACGGGCCCAGCCGCTCCGCGGCATGTGGGATCTTCCCGGACAGGGGCACGAACCCGTGTCCCCTGCATCGGCAGGCGGACTCTCAACCACTGCGCCACCAGGGAAGCCCCCTTTTACTCTTAATTTCAGCCAACGTTTGGGGAGCATTTTGTGACCAATTTGTCTCATGGCACTAGGAATGCTCATTCCCAGGTCAAGTGAGGATTTTGTTGATAGGTCACTTTACATGCTATTACTGGACTGGGCTCTGTTAACAATAGCCAAAAGCCTCTGGATCACCTGTCTTACTAGTCTGTTATGGTCCAGGAAATGGTTCCCTCTTATTGCTTCTTCCCATATCTAGAGTTACACTATTACAATCGTTGATCTTATAGGACTATATATTTTGATCAATCATTGCAAACTGCCCAATCATCATTAATTTTATCTGTGGCTCCGTCACACATTTGGTAATGCAATAAACGACAGTCTTGTGAAACAGGCAGAATGCAAGTAATATAACTAGCGACATTCATAGGTCATAGGGATTTAAGCTCAGAACTTCCATTAGGTGAGGTCCAGTATCTCCCAAGGTTCCTGCCAATCGGGAGGTCTGGTTAACATATAATGCAGTTGCACAGTGCACACCGGAGTGGAGGGTGGAGAAGGAGGTCAAAGGACAGAGAAAAAGGTTTGATGTTTCCATTTTTCTTGTCTTGCCTTAAAATGTGAATTTTTATTTCATCAACCTTGACCTCTTCTAGCCTTTCACTTCTTTCTCTTCTCTTCCTCTCCCCCGACCCCAATCCTCATGCGTAATGATTACCCTTTTCTCTGATGAAAATTGCTAGATTTTTAACTCTGTGCTTTCAGTCAGTCTACTGGAATTGGATCACAACGTCACCTTCAGCTAAGGTGTCCTGGTGAGAATTACCAGACACTTATTCCTGTGTTGACTTATTAGATAATGCTACAGTTCTAAAATACTTACCTCCTTTCTTTTTCTGAGATCTGCTTCTTATTCTTGATGTCTTGCCGCAGATAGATTCCAAGTGTGAGCAAGTTTTCTTCCTACTGCATGCGTGCCATTTTGTAACTTGGACCGTAGTGTTGCAGGAAGGGGAACCCCTTCAACGGCCCAAGAATGGACTCTTGTCTAACACTCAGAAATGAATTGTCTGAGGAGACACACGTGCTGACAAAGCAGGACACTACTGGGAAGGGAAGCCCGGGCGGAGGGCAGCAGGGTAAGCGAACCCAGGGGGACTGCTCTGCCACGTGTCTCGCAGTCTCGGGTTTTACGGTGATGGGGTTAGTTTCCGGGTCGTCTCTGGCCAATCGTTCTGACTCAGGGTCCTTACTGGTGGTGCCCACATCGCTCAGCCAAGGTGGATTCCAGCGAGGAAGATTCTCTGAGGTTGGGAGGACATACAGACTGGTGTCTCCTTTTGACCTTTCCTGAATTCTTCCAGTTGGTGGTAGCTTGTTAGTTCCACGTTCTTTACCAGGACCTCCTGTGGTAAGATAACTCATGCAAGTAGTTACTATCCTGTTTGGCCAGGGCCTGGCGTTTTCCATCAGTGGTTCCCCTAACAATAGGACGCGGACTGCTGTGAATTTCACCTCATTAACCTTTGGATGTGAGAAATGTCCCATTTCTTTACTTTGCTAAATCAAGTTAAAATTGACTGTATTTCCCAACCCCTCCTTCCCAACACTGATAAGAAAATCCATCTCAGCCATGGTGGAGCTCTCTCCACTGTGTCCTGTAGATGCCTTAAGCAGTGCACAGCCTTCAGGTTCAGGGAGCCCTGGGGTCCTTGTGCCGATGTGTTCACTGTCCAAGCTCCAGTGTTTCTTCAAGGCAAGTGCATCAGCTGCCCTCCTGCCCAGCTTGACCCAGGCCCATTCTCCCAAGATGCACATGTCAGCTACAAATTGGCACTTGTCGTGAGCACTTGCCATCTACCTCTACAAGGATTAAAGCAGGTGCCGCTGCAGCTGCTGACTTTCAACACCCCCTGAAAGGAGTTCAGGTGGAGATCGGGAATGAGGCCCTCTGTGCTCTGGGGAAAACTGGGAGAACAGGTCTTCAGGTAGTGAGATATCTTCAGGAGCCAATTTTATGAGCCCAATTCTTGCATCTCCTCATATCTAGAAAAGCTCTAAATTCCTTCATGGTGACATCTGCTCCTCGTGACTAGCAGTAACCCTCAGGAGACTAGCAGAACCTTCTGCAAAAAATATGTGCTTGGGCTTCCCTGGTGGTGCAATGGTTAAGAATCTGCCTGCCAATGCAGGGGACACGGGTTCGAGCCCTGGTCCGGGAAGATCCCTCATGCTGCGGAGCAACTAAACCCGTGCACCACAGCTACTGAGCCTGCGCTGTAGAGCCCACGAGCCACAACTACTGAGCCTGTGTGCCACAACTACTGAAGCCCACACGCCTAGAGCCCGTGCTCTGCAACAAGAGAAGCCACCGCAATGAGAAGCCCGTGCACCGCAATGAAGAATAGCCCCCGCTCACCGCAACTAGAGAAAGCCTGTGCACAACAAAGACCCAACTCAGCCGAAAACAAACAAACACATTTATTTTAAAAAAAACGTGCAAACTGCCAAGTATATTAAAAAATATATATATGTGCTTCATTGTATGTACACCCCCTTCACCAAAATCACATATATACTGACCTTCCCCCCTGCCTCTTTGGAGCAGTTTCTCAGAGCTATGTGAAATGCTGTCTCCCAGGCTGCAGTCCTCATTTTGCCCCAAATAAAACTTAACTCGCAACTCTCACGTTGTACATTTTTTTAAGTCAACACACATCTAGCCACTCCCCTCTAAGGTTTTGCTCTGGAAAGGAGCAAGTTCCACACAAGGGACCCCAACTTCTGAGCCTCCTATAATCTTGGGAATGTACTCCCTCACTCGGGGCGGGGGGGGGGGGGTCTTGTCCCTCATCACACCTCCACCTCCCCCAGCACTTTCTTCTCCTCCCAGGGGGTCCCTCCTAATCTCTCCTCAGAGGAGCTGGAAACAACATTGACCTCCCTTTCCTGCAGAAAGAAGTGAGGAAAAGACATGCTCAAACTAGTCCTTTCCCCTCCCCCACTTTTTAAAAAACTTTTAATGGAGTATAGTTGTGTACAATGTTGTGTTAGTTTCTGCTGTACAGCAAAGTGAATCAGCTATACATATACATATATCCCCTGTTTTTTGGATTTCCTTCCCATTTAGGTCACCAGAGTATTGAGTAGAGTTCCCTGTGCTATACAGTAGGTTCTCATTAGTTATCTATTTTATACAGAGTCGTGTATATATGTCGATCCCAATCTCCCAATTCATCCCACCCCCGCTTCCCCCCTTGGTATGCATAAGTTTGTTCTCTACATCTGTGTCTCTATTTCACTTTTGCAAATAAGTTCATCTGTACCATTTTTCTAGATTCCAAATATAAGCGATATTATACGATATTTGTTTTTCTCTTTCTGACTTACTTCACTCTGTATGACAGTCTCTAGGTCCATCCAGGTCTCTGCAAATGGCACTATTTCATTTCTTTTTATGGCTGAGTGATATTCTATTGTATATGTATAAATACCACATTTTCTTTATCCATTCGTCTGTTGAAGGACACTTAGGTTGCTTCCCTTTTCTCCCCCTTGTTAACTGCAGTGTAAGCCTGACAGCTGGCTTTTCTTTTTGCCTTGCAAGTGCCTGACTTGATTTTGATGTCTGAGGCATCCACTTCAAAGGAGGCCTCCACCTCAGAGATGGCGATCTCGATAAATACACATTGCCAGCCACAAAGGACTAAATAAAGAGCCAGGTCATGCCCCCACCCACTCCCCAGCTTTGTTTTAGAGATCTTGGTTGATTTCAGTGACTGACCATTTGGGCCCCTTGTTTTTTTCTCTTCTCACACTTTAAATTCCTTCTCTTATGTTTTAAATTCACTCATAAAGAGTGAGCCCATGAAACCCTAGGTCCTCAGCTTGGACCCCAATAAAAGCAGAACCCCAGGCCTGGGCCCTCTGTCTACCCACAGCCTCACTGTGTGACCCCAGGTGTGCCACGTAATTTTCAGGACCTGTAAGCAACAAACCTTTTTTTTTCAAAGTTTCCTGATGATTATTGCTGAGGGCTTCTTGCAACCACAATAAGAACCACAAGGGCTGGTCCAGCCATAACATTGGTTATCAACAGGCTGAGACGGGCACAAAACAATATAATTTATTTCAACCGTCTAGGAAGGAACCTAGGGGTAAGGTTTGGAACTTTCCAGGGAATCAGGAAGTCTGGATGAAGTCTGAATCACAGAATTCTAGAGTTTAAGAGAGAAGAGAGACCATCCACCTGGTTCATTTGATACTTACCAGCCTGCCCTGGAGTAAGAGCTAAGAGAAATCAGCTTATATTAACATTCATCAACATTAGAAATGGGGCCCAAGGAGGGATATCCAGGGACCTTACCAGTAGCAGATGGCAGGTGCAACCCTGGGGGGAACTGAGCAGAAGGGCCAGAGGAAAAGAATTCACCCCCATTGCGGCAATAAACCTTCTCATTCTTAGCTTTTTTTTTAAAACCAAAAAAGAAACTATAATACCTATGTAGTTAAAGATTCATTTTCTAAATCACGTGTACATAAAATAGTAGGTGTTTGCTCAGGTCGATGTTACCAGGCAGTCATGCCAAACCCATCTTAAGGAAAAGGTAATATTTATAATTGAGATTTCACTAAGAAAAATGGGAACTACTATTGAAGGATTGTAATATATCTTTTATTGACATATTAGAAATATCTAAATAGTTCCATTACATGGATTTTGATACATCCTTGAGCACATCGTCAGCTCGAGACTAGGATAGAACACTGTAGAGAACCAGTTCAAGCAACACACGATACATCCGAAGTACCAACACACACAAAGGAGGAAGGTCAGACAAAACCTGCATTTACTTGATGAAATTCTAAGAGGCTCGATGATGGACTTAAGCAAACGAACAAAGGCTTTAGAATGTCTAGAAATTGAACCCAAATTCCAGATTTGAAACTTTAGACTCACATTCTATAATATATTTTGATAAACATTCCAGAGAGTCTTAAGTAGATGGGTTATTGAAACTAGTTTGTGGCTATCTTCTGTAGTGACCCTAGGCTCCCCCAAATCTCTGATCTAGGAAGCGTGATTCAATCCAAATATGCTTTTAAAAAGCATTTCTCTGAGGTTTGTTAACACGAAGAAAATTGCCCATGTATGCATTAACCGTGATTAAGTATTGCAGTGGTTGTACTAGTTTGGAACAGTCTAGTTCAACTAATGCATCGTCAGATAGTGATGAAACAAGGTACTATCCTGATGACCGTCTACAGAAAGGCCAATGGAAAGGTCACAACTGATGGATGCAGGCAGTAAGTGGCATGAGCGTACCTGCTGTTACGCATCTGTGTGACGGATGGACAGGCTATTCCAAACGGGCAACTCATCATGTTTAGTGTTTCACCTAAGCTAATTGCTATGAATATACCACATTCACTACTTAGGATAAATTAGGCTTTCAAATCTTAGCTAAAGGTTTAGAAAAATTCCCTTATGCAGTGTCTTGCTATCGCCCCAGTTAGATACTATCAATACTGGCAGACGTTAGTTTTAACTGACACTGACGACCATTGGAAAAGTACTTAAAATGTGTAGTGTGTGTGCGTTCCTTTAATGAGCTGCTGAGAACAGTGGTTGTCTGTCTGGTTCTCTCTTTAATACATCAGAATTGTTGCTTTGCCTGTAATCATGGCCAGTTGGTGAGAACTATTACCATCTAAATGGTCCTGAAGAGCGTATGGGTTGGGACACTCAACCGAGGTCATGAGCCCTAGAGTTTCACTAGCTTATGTGCTATTCTTCTCATTTTCTTCCCTTCCTGCCAAATACAAGAGGCCATTAGCACTGAGGTCGAGAATCCTGAAGGCCCACGTTTTATATGAGTCATCTTACTAAGTTACAGTTTGAATTGCCCTTAAGTTAGTGGGACAGCCTAGCCAGCCAGCCAGACCTACACCTTCATGCAGTTTGGTTGCTCTTGGCATATTTCTACCATGTACACAATCGTTCTCCTAGAGCAGTGGTGATCAGCTAAGGTGATATCACCTCCAGGAGATGTCTGGCCACGTCTGAAGGCGTTTTTGGTTGTCACAATTTAGGATGAGGATGCTACTGATATCTAATGGGTAGAGACCAGGAATGCTGCTAAACAACTTACAACGTACAGGACAGTCTCCCACAGGAAAGAATTATCCAGCCCGGAAGACCCATAGTGCCGAGGCTGAGCACGTGCCTTCCCTAAAGGAATTACTAAAGAACAAACACTCGGTGTATTTATAACCATCATTAGCACTTTTGATTGGGATATACAGATACATTTCTAGCAAATGTCATTATAGAAATGGTCTGATGTGCAGAGCTTCTGTGGCAGAATTTCTTTACTCTACAAGTGAGTTTAAGGCTCAGTATTGACAGAACCCCTGAGAATCTCAAGGGGCCCTTTGAATATTGCAGCTAGACTTTGCTTCACTTTGTGTAGGGTATTAGGTATTATTTGAGATTTTGAGGCTGGGGAGGTCTAAAGGAGTATGAAAATCAGCTGCCTCATTTCCAATTACTTCTACCTGTGCCAGGCACAGTTACAGGCACTTTCATACATTATCTCATTTAATTCTCACCACACACTTGTAAGGTGAAGCATTACTAACCCCATTTTACAGATGAGGGAGTGGAGGCTTGGAGAAGTTAAGCCACTTCCTCAAGGTCACGCAGCTGGTAAATGATGAAATAGAGATACAAACCCAAATCTCAAAGTCTCTCCTCTTTCCTCTATGTGATGCTATCCCCAAGGACTACTGAATTTTTTTAACCATAGAGCAAACATATCTAAGCAGCATGAAAGAAAACAGTAAATGGGAAAATAACCAGAAATATCTTCATCTAGAACGTGGCTACATTACACCAAATGTGCTAAATGTCTGCTTCCATTCTTGGGTTCGTACAAAGTGGCTTGAAAAGGTTGTACAGGTAATTTCTACAAATCTCTCATCACATAGATAATTCAGGCAAAGAAGAAACCAGATGTTCTTGAATTTCCCAGAAAAGTGAAGGGGAAGTGACAGTTTGCATCCCTTAAAATTTTCAGGCTACAAGTGGTCCCCACTGCCTCTGGCTTGAGAACCATCTACTCTACCTTGTAATATGTGCATCTCCCATCACCATGTATCATTCTAGTTTGGAGAGATCTTACCAAGTTTTTTTTTTTTAAAGAATAATCAGGAAACGCTTCTTATGGGTCTATTCTATGAGTTGTATGTACAAAACTCCAAATTAGCCAATAGCCCCTGACTGTTTTTCACAAGATTTCAACACAGAACCTGTGTCAGGGCAGGAGGCCAAGGCCAATTTCATTTCTGGGCAAGATTCGTCTCTGAGGCACCAGCTACTGTGACACAACAGAATTTGGGGGACACATAGATCTAATTTTTGGGGACTCAAAGCACACCCGAATTAGTACGTGGATAAAGCCTGTTACTGGAGTTCTGAAAGATCTCAACTATGCTACACTAGCCAGTGCCCCATGACATGGTAAGAGGCAGGACCCGAATACCAGAACCTCTCTGATGGGAGAATTCTACTTCTGTTCCTCCAGATGTGACACAGATACCCATATTTAACAGCCCAAAGATTGGTTTTGAACTTCCGCACATTCGAAAAAGCCTCGTTTTCTTTATAGGCACTTTATAGATTTATTACACATGACGTCCTCCAGATACCATCTTGTGATTTAAATTGTTTGTCTGATAGAAAATAATGGGTGTCAGCCGCTTAGATCATTGTACCTGCGGTGTGACTTTCAAACTCCAAAGGTTTTCTTCCTTTGGAGATTTTTTCATCTCCAAAACCCAATTATACTGGGCTCTTCTCAAGTAGGCCTATAAGAACCCAGATGTTCTTTCAGAAGGGAAGCAGCACCGTTTCCATCTCTCCTGAAGCAGCCACACACCCACAGTAAGGAGTGATCAAGATGCAGAGACTCTGCATGACCATGTTGGTCTAGATTATGGTATTCATAAACTACATAGATTTAAAAAAAAAAAAACCTCACTGAAAAAGCTTCTAGGTCATGATTTCTTCAAAGTCAGACAGCTGCTTCATCTGTTCAACTTGCATAGAATGCCTTCTGAGGAGCTTCTTTTTACTTCTCAAGTCAACTCTCTTTGGTGAACTTGGAGCAACAGGTACCATGGATTTTAAGCCACTAGCAAGTGGAGAGGAAGGTTTGCTGCTCGATCTAATATCCGGGATAGGTGGGTTCAGATTTACATTTAAAGGCGGAAGGAAGCCAGGCCTGGTCTGGGAAATTCGGTCTAGTAGCAGAGTTCCGGAACCCCGTCTTTCTAGAAGATGGGGTGGCCTGTGGCGCGCTGAGCTGGGAGATGTGCAGGATGCAGCATCCAGGGCCTCCCTGGAGCCCTGGAAGAGAGACAAGTGGGAGTTGTTGAGCTTCTTCCAATCCAAGGGTCCTTTGCCTGATTCAAGGGAGATGGAGTTGGGCGGATCGGCCCCCGGCTGTAAATCTAAATCATAGAGGTCTTTTTCCAGCCGTTTGAGGGACGCTGCATCCTTGAGAGCAGAGGGGCCTGATGGGCCAATACCACCCTTCTCTTGGTCAATAGGGAGAGTTCCTCTTCTGGCCAGACGTGGGTGGGGAGGCTGACTTTTCTCGTAGGCTGCCTTCCACGAGGCTGGTGCCGAAGAGGCTGGAATCTTCAGAACCTGCTCCGTGACCGTGAGGAAGAGGCTGGGGTCTTTGCCATCAGTACTGTTGGTTCTGGAAAGGGGGCCCCTTTTGGGGAAGGGCATGTCACTGATGCTCTTGATGACCTCGCTGTCTCCACCCGCGCCATGGCTCTCATCCTGGCGCATAGAGGCGGCCAACACGGAGGGCGCGGTCAGGCCCCAGGGCTCAGATTGGAGCCTCTTCAGTTGAGGCAAACGGGCCCTTTTGAGGTTCCCGACCTTCCTAGTGAGTGACCCAGGATCATTAGGAGCCTTGGAGGTGTTGCAACCACCTGGATGCCCTGACTGGAGGCTAAAGAAGTCATCTTCCTTCTCACTGGGTGGAGAGCCCAGGCCTGGAGCCTTCAGTTCAATACCCGAGGGAGATGCACACCGTGGAGGTGACTGTCTGTCTTCCTCTTTGGGTGAAGGAGGGACATTAAGATACTGTTTGGTGGTTTTGGTGCCTGAAGACGATTTATCCGTTGTTATAATAATCACCTCCTTGCCTTTGGCTTTGCAGGCATCCAGGAGATGTTTCAATGCATCCTGGTCATCTGCATTTATTGCGTAAACCAGAGCTGAAGCCCCTGTGCGATCCTCGAGGCTGGGGTCTGCTCCATTCTCCAGGAGCAAGGAGACCACTTCTCCCCCAGCTCTTCTGATGCAAGCATGGATGAGGGCGGTCTTGCCAGACTTATCCTGAATATTGGGGTCTGCCCTGTTGTCCAGCAGATACTTCACCATCTTGGACTTGCTGATGCTCTGCTGGTCCACGTGTTTGGTGATACATGCCACCATGAGAGCCGTTTCGCCTTTGTCGTTGCTTTCGTTGATATAAGCACCCCCTTCCAGGAGGAGTCTGGTCAGCCTGAGCCTCCCCAACCACACGGCCTTTAAAAGTGAGTTTCCATCCGTCCTTAATTCGGTGTTGTCATCCATCATACTGGCTACAGCTTAGAGTCTCTGAGCCACAGTGGCGATCAGACCTAGCAAGGGAAGAAGAGAGAAAAGGGTCATGTATTCTATAGAGCTGATCTGAGCAGCAAGGCTGTTATAGACTCTGGATACAGCCGTGTCCCAGTTTGATCCCAAGTTATGCCACCTTGCTTGGTTATTTAACTTCTCTGGGTTTATTTCTTCATCTGTAACATGGCAGGGGTGACTGTGGTGATAGTGGCAAACTACCTGACTTTGTGAAGATTAAATGAGACAGTGTACCACACGTAAAGCGGTTGGCATGACGCCTAGGAGAGAGCAAGCAATAAAACGTGCAAAGCTCTTACTGGGTTGACTGCATGACACTTATCACAAATGCAGTTTTGTGATAACAGAAACTTTGTTTTCTGTCGGCATCACTAAAGTCTAAGTTTCCATAAGGAAAAGTCTGAGTCTATCTTGTTCACTCTTGTAGCCTCAGCATTTAGCAATGAGTCACACCTAATAGGTTACCTCGTAAATAATGGTTTAATGCAGTGTAGTTCTAGGTGTGCATCAAAAAGACCAGTAGGAAATACGCCAAAATGGTGATAGGATTATGAAGAGTTTTCCTTTTTGCTGTACTTCCTAAACTAAACGTGTATCACCATTGTCGTAGGGGGGAAATACTGTAAAACAAAAGCAATCCAGCTGTCCATTTCCATGTTGTAGTCCCCACTATTCGAGCAGATGTCCGAGTTCTCATCCACCTCATTCAGACTCTCAGAATAGCTCAAATAATGCAATGCTACGTCATCCTCTCTGGTTGAACAGATCTGAGGCAGAGGATGGACAAGGGGATTGCCATTTTGCTCACGAATGTTAGGAAATAAAGCTCGTTCCACAGCTCCCCCCACTGAGGTCTGTCAAACCTGGGTTTTCTGCTTTGGTTCTCCTCATGTCAATTAGCTAATTCCTGGACTCAGAGCTTCCAAAATGGGTGTTGGTCACGAGGTCTCCCACGAATAAGGAGAAATGGTCTCCCAGAATTGATGCCCTGCCAGCCCCGGGTCCCTCACTGGCCATGCTCTGCCAGCATGGCCCCTCCATGTGGACTTTTTGTCCCTCAGGCTCCGCTGGGCAGGTGTCACAATGCCTGAGTTTTCCTTCTCTGATGCATGTCATCCTTCCTCTTACCCCACTACCCTGAGCAGTTATTGATCAATTTCTATTCCTCTATTAAACAGGAAGTCAGCAGCTTTTCTTGGCTAAAGTTGAGAGATGGGTGTATTGCCTTTTAAAACTTTTCATCCATGAATAGATACTTTGTTTAAAAAAAAAAAAGCCCAAATCACACTTAAGTATATAAAGAAGAAGAGTACCCTTTACACGCCCCCAGCCCACCTTGAAGCCACTCATCTCTTCAGAATTAACTGTGGTTAACAGTCTAGGTTGTATCTTTCTGCTTCAGATCATTTTCTGCTTCTTCCAAATGCATTATTCTGATTATGCCATCTCAGTCTGATCTTGTTGCACTTGTGTTTGTGTGTTCCTATAAGATTTTCTGTAAAATCCCTACCATCCAAAGACACTGTATATTATTAAATGTATTCACAAGACGTTTGTTTCTGTCTCTTCAACTCTATGCTTCTTTCTTCAATCTCCTACTGAGTCCTTCTTCCTCTCTCCCTCTCTCTCTCTACCCGCCTGCGCCCCCCAAATGTGGCCATTCTCTCTCTTCTGTTTCTGTCATTTTAACTCTTCTGTGGTCATGTGATCATTTTATTACAGTTCTATGTGTCTGTAAGCTTGTTAGTCCCCAAACTCTGGACATCTAAAGCGGAATTTTCAAGGGCTAAATAAAGAAAAGGCAATGTGCAGTGAAAACATGCTGTTTTCCATTCCATCCAAGGGGCCCTTCACCTCCTGGCCACACCTCTTCAGCATCTGCCCTGCTACTCCTGTTCTCTTTATACTCCATCTATCTTGAAATCTGGTCATTTCTCATATGCCCCACTTTTTATTTCTCTTCCTTCTAACCCTGTTCATGTTTCTAACTCTAAGACCTCCCTGCTCTTCTTTAATTATTCATCGTCCCTCAAATCTCAGCTCAAATGTTACTTCCTTTTTAATCAAGAGAAAAATCACTCAGGCTGGAAGGGAGAAAGAAGAATAAAATGACAACTGACTCATATCCAGACTATATAAAGAACTCCTACAAATCACTTCCTCCAAAAGAGGATACACAAATGGCCAATAAGCCCAGAAAAAGGTGCTCAGCCCTGTTAGTAATCAAGGAAAATCAAATTACAGCACAATGAGATACCAGTACACCCTCCAGCGCAGCTAAAATTAGACCGACAGTACCAAGGATGGAGAAAGATGGGAAGATTCAGGAACACATTGGTGGGAGCACAAATGGCTCCGCTAAATTAATGCCTACACTCTGACCCAGTAATTCCATGCCTGGGCTTAGCTGTGTGCTAGACTGAAAAGCATGGCCACAAAGTCCTGCCATCCCAGTGTGCACACCACTTGCAATGAGGTCTTGCCTCTCCTCCCATGGAGAGGAGGCGTCAGCATGTGATCTACTTTGACCAGTAAAATGCAGCAGAGCTAACTTTGTGTGACATTCAAGGCATGGCCCCAGTGAACCCTGCAGCTTCAAGATTTGCTCTCTTGGAATCCAACTGCCATGTGCAGAAGTCTGGGATATCCCTAACCAGAAAGGACACAGGGCGCTTCAGCTGACAGCCCCAGCGAACATCAGAGTGTGCCCGAGGCCATCTCAGGCCAGCCAAAGCCCCAGATGATTGCAACTGCGTGAGGGAACCCAGGTGAGGCCAGCAGAAGTTCCCAGAGGCTGGTCCAGGTCGCAGAAATACGAGCAAATAAATGATTATTGTTTTAAGCCACTCATTTTGCAATGCTTTGTTCTCAGGAATAGATTACTGGGAAATATGCATAGCAGAACGTATGCAGACACGATGTTTCCAGTGAAAACTGGAAACAACCCGTCAAGAAGAAAACAAAGAAACTGTAGTATATTCGTATTCATACACTGGAATATTATACATCATCTTTACGTTCTCTCTCGCTCTCTCTTGTGCGTGTGCTCTCTCTCTCTCTCTCTCTCTCTCACACACACACACACACACACTTGCACGCACACGCACTCACACACACTACATACCAAAAGAAAAAAGTGGATACTGCATCCCCTGGGTTCAGCTTTCTCAGTTGAAGTATTGATCTGGTTCATCATCTGGGTCCACCTCCTCCCCATATCTCTGAGCCCCTCGAGGCAGGAAAACTGTCTTTTCTCCCCCATCAGCTGGGTGATAATTCGAAAGTAAGATAAAGGAAAAGATGGAGGAAGGGAGGAAGAGAAAAAGGAAAGGAAGATGGGAAGGACACGTGGGTGGATCATTGGGTTACCTCTCTATGTTGTGTGTGGTGCAAATCACATAGCTCTGGACTACCTCGAAGTCTGGGGAGGGGGTGCAGGGAGTAGGGGAGGCAGGTAGGGGACAAAAGAGAAAAGGAAAGCGGGGAAGAAGATGGAATATCTGGGAGATGTTTCTCTCCCTTCACTTGGAATCAGTGGCCACCTCCTCCCCGGAGCCCAGGCTTGTCCCCAGTCAACACTGCCCTGGCCCCTAAGGAGAGAGCAGGCTGGAGGCGCAGGATCTGAGTTGTTCTCTAAGGTCTGGAATGTCTAGCCCATCTATAGAGATAACATTCTCTGTCCACAGTGAGCTATATTTTGGGTTGTCTCTAACCATTTTTTCACTGTGGGCCTCCCCACTGAAATTCCTTAAATGACGAAAATGCAGGAGCTCCGTGTGAGGACAGAATCAGACCCTTCCCTCATTATTATTATTACTTTTTTGAAGATGTTGGGGGTAGGAGTTTATTAATTAATTTATTTTATTTTTGCTGTGTTGGGTCTTCATTTCTGTACGAGGGCTTTCTCTAGTTGTGGCAAGCGGGGGCCCCTCTTCATCGCGGTGCGCGGGCCTCTCACTATCGCGGCCTCTCTTGTTGCGGAGCACAGGCTCCAGACATGCAGGCTCAGTAGTTGTGGCTCACGGGCCTAGTTGCTCCGCGGCATGTGGGATCCTCCCAGACCAGGGCTCGAACCCGTGTCCCCTGCAGGCAGGGCAGATTCTGCAGGCAGATTCTCAACCACTGCACCACCAGGGAAGCCCCCTTCCCTCATTCTTATAGCCCAGATAAAATGTGCTGCCTGAACATTAACTGTTGGTGTGCTGCATGTGCCTTACACTTTTCATGTCAAGAAAATTGGGTTGAAAAGACTGCAGTTCACACAGATGTACAGAATGGACATATGGATACTGGGTGCGGGGGGGAAGGAGGCGTGGGGTGAGTTGGGAGATTGGGATCGACGTATATACACTACTGTGTATAAAATAGATAACTAATGAGGACCTACTGGATAGCACAGGGGACTCTACTCAGTGCCCTGTGGTGACCTAAATGGGAAGGAAATCCAAAAAAGAGGGGATATATGTATACTTATAACTGATTCACTTTGCTGTATAGCAGAAACTAACACAACATTGTAAAGCAACTATACTCCAATAAAAGTTAATTAAAAAAAATAAAAGTAAAAGATTGCAGTTCACATAGCTAGTTGACAAGAGCCTTGCCAATGACGCCAGACTCGCTTTATGTATCATCCCAGTTTCACACAGCCCTGTCTGCTTACCCTCTCTGGGGGTTGGCCGCTCCCCTTGCTCTCTTGCCTGAGTGGCCTTAGCAGGTTCTATACCTCAGTCTTAGAGTCAGGACACTGCTGCTGCTGTCACTGCTACAGATGGCTGAGCCCCACACCTGGTTTCAACTGGTCAGGAGAAACTGACTGTTGTAGAAAGTGTTTCTCCAACAGCTGCCTGGAGAGACAGAATTACTCAGCTCAGAAGTGTGGGGGGATTAGTCCTTTGTAGAGCAAAATATTGACCAATGGGAGATGGGAAGTAGATGTCAGGAAAACGCTTTTCCCTTTCGTCTCCTAATAGCCTGGTTTTGGTGAGTTTAAAAGATTTGGGTGGGATGCAATGGATTATACAACTTCCGCAAGACTGAGCAATCAGTGCACTTGTCTTTAACACGTGAGTAGCTCAATAATGTAGCGCTTGTATTTGCTCTTCCTCTTGCCTGGCCTCGTGTTCCATTTCCCCTTATTCCTACTTCCCAAGGGTTTTGTTTGTTTGGTTTTTATTTTTTTAATATTTATGGGGGTATAGTTGATTTACAATGTTGTGTTAGTTTCAGGTGTACAGCAAAGTGAATCAGTTATACATATACATATATCCACTATTTTTTAGATTCTTTTCCCATATAGGTCATTACAGAGTATTGAGTAGAGTTCCCTGTGCTATACAGTAGATTCTTTTTTTTTTTTTAATTGGAGTATAGTTGCTTTACAATGTTGTGTTAGTTTCTGCCATGCAGCAAAGTGAATCAGCTATATGTATACATATATCCCCTCTTTTTTGGATTTCCTTCCCATTTAGGTCACCGCAGAGCATTGAATAGAGTCGCCCGTGCTATGCAGCAGGTTCTCATTAGACTTCCCAAGGTTTTATAACCCAATGAAGTGTTAATGCGTATGTTTTTGCCCCAGGCTGATACCAGCTGCCTTCTTTGAAGTGTCAAATGGCCCTATCAGATGTCCTCTCTCTCCCATTTAACAAATGAAGAAACTGAAGCCAAGAGTGAACGATTGGCTTGCCCTGGGTCATTCAGAGATCAGTGAGTGGGTGACTCCTCTGAGATGTCCCCCCAGCCCACACTGACCCTTCTCTCTGTCATCCATCTCCCCGCACTGTGTTCAGCTTTTGGTAGGTGACTTCGTACTCTCTGACCTGCCCCATGTGCTTGACTGACTTGACCTTGGGTAGAATTTGACATTGAGACTGAGAAACACCAGTTATCTTGGGCTGTTTGTAGGAACTGAAGTGTTAGGGACTCTGGAGATAAGGCTGCTTTGGTCAGGTAGCCACATGCACAGAGAAGCAGAAAGGCTGAAGTGCACAGTGAGAAGAATGAAGTTAACACACTGAGAAGCTGATATGAGAGGTGGAGAGAATCCCCTCTCTCTTCAGCAGTTCAGCTCCCTCTGGGGTCTGTGAACACTCGAGGAGCCATGTTTCTGTTTAGCAGAGCTTGAGTTAATTTTTATTATTTATAACATGGTAAACCTTCACTAAAACACTGGCATTACTTGCTGGCTCATTCATTCATATATTCACCATCAAACACTCAATGTGTCTACTCCACATTAGGTGTTGAAGAAATCTGTAGAATTCTAAAGAAATCTATAGAATTCAGGATTGGAAGGGTGAGACAGGAGGCTGGAGGAGCCTCTGAGAGATGACGAGGCTCAGAAGCACCAAAATGAGGAAGTTATGGAAGAATCAAGCTGCAGAGATGTTCGAAAGCTAGAATTGAATAGTGACCCATCGAATGTGGGAGTCAACCAAGACCAAATTTACTTTTTTAAAATTTTTTTTGGCTGCATTAGGTCTTCGTTGTTGTGCACAGGCTTTCTCTAGTTGCGGCGAGCAGGGGCTACTCTTCGTTGCAGTGCGTAGGCTTCTCCGTTGCAGTGCGTAGGCTTCTCATTGTGGTGGCTTCGCTTGTTGCAGAGCACGGGCTCTAGGCGCGTAGGCTTCAGTAGTTGTGGCACGTGGGCTCAGTAGTTGTGGCACACAGGCTTAGTTGCTCCATGACATGTGGGATCTTCCCAGACCAGGACTCGAACCCGTGTCCCCTTCATTGGCAGGCAGATTCTTAACCACTGTGCCACCAGGGAAGTCCCCGAATTTACTTTAATTTGGGAATTTATCTCCTACTGTGCATCACACAGAATGAATGTTAAAAACACCTAGTGCTGGAAACAGCAGATGCCTTTCAGGCTTTCTAAGCTTCTTGGAAGAAAAGGAAGCAGTCCTGAGTGAAAAGAGCTAGTACATGCCCAGAATTTTGAAATCCCATCCCCTTTGGCTGCTTTGGCACCACGTTTTTATCTTTAAAAATTAGCAACCCCAAAGTGGTGAGGTGTTTCTTCAAGTGTTTCAGAAAAGGAGTAAACTGAGAAGTGAGCAAAGTTTGGCGGGTTCCTCCCTGTCGTGCTCCCTTCCCACCCCCACCTCCCACCCCCGCCATCCTTTTCACTTCTCAGGGCTGTTTTCTGTTTAATTCATCTCCACTATAATGGTGACTAACATAATTTCTGAAGGCACAGGGACTGGAAAAGAAATGCTGAAAACTAAAACATCACTAACACCCAAAAAAAAAAAATTGTGTTGATGGAGGGGATGAATGGGTGGAATTATTTGCCTTTTTTGTCCAGAAATCTTTGAATTATTTCATTATCCACAAAATTATGGAAGTCTTAGACTTTTGAAGCTGAGAGGAGCCATCTTGTTCAATCTTTCCCAGTTTATAAGTGGGAAGTTTAAAGATAGAGATTGAGTCTTTAATCTCACTGAATCTAGGCTCCTTCACTCCCATGTCTTCCCAGACCTTTAGCCTTATTAGTGTAGAACAAGGCTGCATAATACTGGGCTGAGGGCTAAATGTGGTGCCCAGTTATGTATTGCTCCACTGGAACAGTGCTTTAACTTTTTTTTTTTTTTTTTCGGTACACGGGGCTCTCACTGTCGTGGCCTCCCCCGTTGCGGAGCACAGGCTCCGGACGCGCAGGCTCAGCGGCCATGGCTCACGGGCCCAGCCGCTCCACGGCACGTGGGATCTTCCCGGACCGGGGCACGAACCCGTGTCCCCCCTGCATCGGCAGGCAGACTCTCAACCACTACGCCACCAGGGAAGCCCCGCTTTAACTTTTTTTTTTAATTTGAATGTTTTAAGATGGATTATTCATTGTCCAGTTTGACAAAGGCCCTGCCATTCTCTGTAGTCTTACATTTGGCCCAGTTCACACATTCAAGTTACTTACCTAGCCTCTGTAGGTATGTGGGTTTATGACATGAAGCATAAAGAGTAAAATACATGGGCTACAAGTCATGATGTTGTGCTTTTGTTCTTCCCCTCACTTCCTAGTCTCTCACCTCTACAGGTTTGTTAGGAGGCTCCAACGAGCTGATGGATACAGAAGCCCTTTTTATAAACTTTAAAGTATGATGTGCTCGTGTGAACCATTATAAATAGCTAACACTTCATTACTTCAGTGCAGATAAAATACCATTTGCTTTACCTCCCCTTTCTTGAGTCTCATTGGCATCAGATTTCCAGTTAAACTTCCCTTGTTTGGCACAGTGGTAAATCTTTCAGAGGGTTGAGGCATTGCATTGGTTTCAAGACTACTTATATTAGCGCTAGCAGAAAAATTATGCCAAAGTGGAGGAGCAACAGACTCCTACAAATGTCTGCAAAGTTTCTCATATCCCTATGCAAGGGACCGGATATACACTTTATTGTACTTTGTGACCCAAAGCAAGTTTCTAGGACTTTATAATATGCATATTTTATATTCATCTTATTTCTGGCTACAGCCTTCATCTTGTTTCTCCTCTATTTTCTTGACTGCTTCTAATATATATAAACCTGGCATCTTGTGGACCTTTATAAGTTGTTTTAAATTCTATGTGGAACAAAATAGAATATAATCAATGAACATTTATTAGATTGGTCCATATGACGTTACTGTGTCTGTAGGTAAAAAATGGTCAAACCATCATCAGTTTCACACGGTCCAACCTGATATTTACAGTGCTTATCTCCATATATTTTGGTGCTGTAATTGCTCCGTAATCCAAGCTCTGGAGGATGCACCAGTCATGGTGGAAGGATTACAGGATAGAGAAGCAGGAGATCTGGATTCTAACCTCAGCTGTGCTACTAGGTAGCTGAGTAATTAAGGGCAAGTGTCGTCTTTCCAAATGAATAGAACTCCGATGCTGCCTTACAAGATTGTTATAAGGATCAAAGGGTAGGCTATATGTGAACACTATCTACAAAGTCCTCTAAGAGCCACGGGGTTATTATGTTGAATTAAGCTCATCCAGAATCCTACCTCTAAGCCCTCCCAGCACCCTGTAGAGTGCCACTAATGCCATTACCAGTCCTCTTTCTCTTCCAATCACCTGCTGCCTCCTTTCTTGCCTCCACCACCCAACCACAATTCAAAGTTTGCTGAGTCTTTCCACATTCATGATCTCTTTGACCACCCTCCCCTCACACTTCTGCAAGGGAAGCTTTATTATCCTAATTTTACAGATACAGAGTCTGAAGTTCAGACGTGTTAAGTAATTTTGCCCAAGAGCACACGTTTGTAAGTGGTATAGCTTGGATTCAAACTCTGTTCCTCTGAGCCCAAGTTCAGAGCTCTTTCACAGTGAGAATTCTGCTCGGACACATCTCCTGACTACTGCAGCCGGGAGTGGAGTTTAAGAACACAGCTCTACCATTCGGTGGTTGTAGAAACTGGGCCAAGTTACTCAGCCTCTCTTGCCTCAGTTTTCTCATCTGTAAAATGGGGATAATCACAGACACATTTGTGGTGTGCTATAACAATAAAATAACTCAGGTAGAGCTCCTAGCACAGGGCCTTGGCACATGGAAAACGCTCAATAAATGTTAAAATTTGAAGAAGTTTGGGTACACCTTTCCAAATCCAGGAGGCCACCCCGTTCAGCTGTAGTATTTGCAGAAGCTTGGGGGCTATCTTTATACTCCGCCTCTTCCTTCTACAGTCACGGGAAGCAGTTAGAAGCGGATCAGAAACTGAGTTCCACGTTTGCTCTTGCGATTCGAAAATCCTTTCTCCCAGCTCTAGGGGCAGGGTTAGGTAGTCGCCCTCAGAGGCGAGCCGCGGTGGCCTGGGGCGAAGGAGACAGGACGCCCTGGGCTCACCGGGCGCCGCGCGCAGCCCTTTTGGGCTCTGTCCGAGGTGCTGAACGCCGCGGGCTCCGGGCGCGCGGGCAGTGCGTGAGGGCGTCCACTGTTGTCAGTGTCTGTGAGCATCTTCGTGGAGAAGGCAGAGCACGGGGGTCAGGTGAAACCAGGACGGTAAGTGCTTCTCCCATCATTTCTCTAAAATGCTTAGATTCATACTCTCTACCATTTCTTGCACATTTTCAGGCTCATAACCTCTCACCTCCCGTTCATCATAGGTTTCTGCAATAATGTGGACTTTGCTCCCCCTTCAGTCCCTGCAGAAATTCAGACGCCTGTCTCCAGCCCCGATCCACAACCATTTCCTACAAAACTTCATCCCCCTATGCATCTCATCCCCGCGCGTCAATGCAAAAATTTTTAAAAAAGGAATTTTTTTTTAACCATCTTTCACTCCTATCTCCCACAATTTCCTGTGATAAAAGCAGACTCTCTCCTACCAACCTCCCACTCATGCATGTGGCTAAACTGTGCAGACTTACTTCTTAGGAGCTGAAGGTCCCACCCAGGTGACCAGTGGAGACCCCGGGAGTGCGCTTACCTGGTGGGGACGCTCCCCAAGCGAGGCCACCTGGGTCCACGTCACGGGTCGTGTCATTACTCCAAAAGCAAAGTCAGAGGGCGCCCCGCACCCCTGCCTGAGGCTGTGGGTTGGCTTGCCAGGCTGAGCCAGCGCCGGGAGCTGGGGTTACCTGGAGCCTCGCGGGTTCTGTTGAGTGACTTGCCCAGAACTTCTTTAAGGTTTATAAATAAAACTTCTGCGTCAGTTCCTTCAAACCACTCCTTGTTCCTCCAAGTTACAGTGGGAACAAGGGAGGGGTTTTTTTAAGAGAAAGAAAGATAAGAATTGTCCCCCGTTGTGGTTTGCAGATCTCCTGCGCAACCCCAGCCCTCCAGCTCTTTATTCGGCTCTACTGGCTGCCGAGGCTCTGCTGCCCGCTGGCGCCTGAGAGCATCTCTCCAGCCGCGACGCGAGCGGTTTGTGTGGGTGTGTGTGCTGGGGAGGAAGGAGGAAGGAGGGGGCAGCGGGGGTGGGGATGTGCCTACCTGCAGCTGCGGGCAGAGGCGCCGGCCACCCCGCCCCCTCATCTCCAGCTCTTGAGGGATTAGACTCGCTTAACAACTTAACTTGAGCCTCCAGGAGCCCCAGAGGGTGGGTGCAGATGGGACACGGCGACCCTTGGATCAGGCGAAGTGAGGGGACGCTCCCAAAGTCTGACACTGCAGATCCCAGACTAGGGTAGGGATTTGAACTCCTGTCTCCTTTGCTCTTTCCGCGGCTCTGCCTTCCTTCATAAAACGCCCTCGGATCTCAGGATGTCTGTCCACAGTGTGGGAAGGAGAGGGAGAGAAGAGGGGGCGAGTGAGACTGTAAGACCTGGGAGGAATCTGATTATCACAGACAAACCATTGGATTCCATTCCAACTCCATCCTTTAGCCCACCTCCTGCTTGTTCCTAGGACTTCCCGGGGAGCCATTCACCAACAATATTTGCTCCCTTTCTAACAGAAGTAATTCGTGGCTTGTATAGAATTCAAAGCACGCGGCATTATATTTAGAAAGCAGCTGTCCCCCCTGAGCCTAGCTGGTCACCTTCCATTATTAGTCCCATTCCCCGAGGCAACCTGCATTTTCAAACCACAAACCCACTGATATATATTATCTATCTATATCTGTATCTGTCTGTCTATACACACACACACAAAGTTCTATTTTTCCTTTACAAAAAAAGTCCTACTTCTTGAGTCAATTTTAGTCATTTACATTTTCCTAGAAAATTGTCCATCTCACAATTTCAAGTTCACAGGCACAAAGTTACAACTAGTATTACCTTATAGTGTTTGCTTTTCTCTGAAATTATACCCCCTTTTCATTCTTAATATTGTTGATTTGTATTTTCTCCCTCCCCATGCCAATTTTTTTTTACCAAACTTGCCAGAGCGTTATCGATTTTATCAATCTTAAAAATATAAATATTGTTCTGTAGTTTGCCTTTGTCACTTAATGTTTCCATAGTGTTACCTATGGAAATGTTTTCATGTGGCATCCATTATTTGTTAAGTACTGAATAATATTGAGGGGGGTCTTTCTCTGTAAAGCAGTTACAAGGTTTTGTGTACTCAAATCTGTAAGTCTTATCTTTCATGGCTTCTAGATTTCCTACCTTGCTTAAGGAGACCCAGAATCGCAAGAATAATTGCTTAAATGTTCTAGTAACTTAGAACTTTTTTGTTACTGTTGTTGTTGATGGTGATATTGTTGGTTAGGTTATCAATTCATCTGGAAATTAGATTTATGCATAAGGTAGGGCAAGGATTTGATGAAGGCGAGAAGCCAGCTGTCCCAACACCAAATCTGAATAGTCCTTCCTCCTCTTACTGATTCAAGATGCCACCCTTAATTATACCACATATATATTCCCCCAACAAACGTTATGTGGTCAATGTATGTTCTTTTATTAAAATACACTGTTGGATTGGAATTATTTATTTACCTTAGGGCTTTTAGGGGGCATCTATATTAATAAATAAAATTATTGTTTTCCTTTTTAGGGGACGGTGAGGTTCTCATTCAAATTTGATACAAGGTTATGCTAACTTTCTAGGATGATTTTGAAAGCATCCTGGTTTTTTCCTACACACTGGTTTTTTTGTTGTTGTTGTTGTTTTTGCGGTACGCGGGCCTCTCACTGTTGTGGCCTCTCCCGTTGCAGAGCACAGGCTCCAGACGCGCAGGCTCAGCAGCCATGGCTCACGGGCCCAGCCGCTCCGCGGCATATGGGATCTTCCCGGACCGGGGCACAAACTGTCAACCACTGCGCCACCAGGTAAACTCCACACTGGTATTTTTAAATTATCAAGATATCTATCTGATCATTGATGATTTAAAGAATGCATCTACAAAACAATCTGGACTTGATGGATTTTAGAAGGCTATACCTTTAATTATTCTTTCCAAAGTTATTGGTAAGTAATGGAGTATTCATTTTCTGATTCTTCTTGAGTCAATTTTGGATCATTTATCTTTGCTTAGAAAATAAGTCTGTCTCATTTACGTTTTCAAATTTATTGGCATAAAGTTACAAATAGAACACCTTTATAATTTTTCATCTCCTCTGAATCTGTTCTTATATCCCCTTTTTCATTCCTGATATTTCATTCCTGCTTTCCCCCTGTTATTTTTGGTGTTTATAGCTAATGTTATTTTGCTGTGGTCAAATTATATGACCTACGTAATTTCCACTCTGTGGCCTATGAAATGACCAATTAAAAATACGCAAAGAGCATTTTTCCCTCATACTCAAGGAAGAAATAAACGTACTTTCTGTGTTTTTAGATACAAACAACACAAATCCGCCTGCAAAGTTAATTGCACATTATTACTCTCTATATCTTTATTTTGTACTGCAAGGCAGTAAAGCATGTTGGTTATGAGCGCAGGCTCTGAAGTCAGACTACCTGGATTTAAATCCTCACTCAGCCACCTACCTGCCATGGGATCCCTGGTGAACCACTAAACCGCCCTGTGCCTCAGTTTTCACCTCCGTAAAACTGAGTTCATAATAGTATCTACTTCATGGGATGGGGACCAGAGACAGCTGAGTTAATACATGTTCAGTGTTTAGTGCAGTTCCTGGTAGGGAGTAAGCACTATATATGTCTTAGCTATGTTTGTCTACCTGATCTATTAATGTTTAAATTAAACTGTTAAAGTCTCCCAGGATGCTTGAGTTCATTCATTCAGGAAAAATGTACTGAGTTGAGGCTATATGATGTGACCTGCTTTCCTTTGCATGCTGGAGACTCAGCTGTGAACAGGAAAGACAAGTTTTCTCCCTTTGTGGAGGAACCTTCTAAAGATTGAGATTTGTCAGTATCTGTGTGTGTGTGTGTGTGTGTGTGTGTGTGGTGTATCAGGGCTCTGCCATTCATTTCATACAAGACAATGTGAAACAAAGGCCTTTTGCAACCTATTCCAAGTCTGCCTTCTGGTGGTATCTCAGCCACATCCCCAGAGATGCACCTTATATGCTAGACTCACATGATTAATAACAATACAAGTCCCCTACATACAAACGAGCTCCATTCCGAGAGCGCGTTCATAAGTCCAGTTTTTTCGTAAGTACAACAAAGTTAGCCTAGGTACCCAACTAACACAATCAGCTATATACCGCTGCTTTTATTTTTGCTTCTGGACATCCACTGTACTCTATACAGCACTGTACAGTGAAGTACACAAAAGCACAACCACTTGTAGAGGATGCACGCACATGACAATGTACTCCAGACTCGTGAATTAACTTACGTGATCGGACACGAGAACACACGTTCACATCTTTTAAAGTTCGCAACTTGAAGGTTCGTATGTAGGGGACTTACTGTAATAATTATTTTTTTAAATAATAATTGCTGGGACTTCCCTCGTGGTGCAGTGGTTAAGAATCCGCCTGCCAATGCAGGGGTCACAGGTTCGAGCCCTGGTCCGGGAAGATTCCACAAGCCACGGAGCAACTAAGCCTGTGCGCCACAACTACTGAGGCTGTGCTCTAGAGCCCGTGAGCCACAACTACTGAGCCTGCAAGCCTAGAGCCCGTGCTCTGCAACAAGAGAAGCCCTGCTCACCGCAACTAGAGAAAGCCCGTGTGCAACAACGAAGACGCAACGCAGCCAAATAAATAAATTTATAAAATAGCAATTGCTAATAATAACAATAAATGTTTTTGAATGCTTAATATTGTCAGTGCTCTCTAATCAAAGACCTCCAGGAACACACCTGTAGTTGAACAAGTTGGATTTATTACCTGTTGCAGCAAGGGGGAAAGCACACCATGGAAAAGCATGGAGAATCTCAGTAAGAAGGTGTTAGAAAGAACGTGTTATAGAATTTGGGCTTTGGTTGGGAGATTTGGGGAGAGTTCCCTCCACACTTAACAGAAGAGAATCACATTAGATGGTATTCTGACACCACAAAGAAAATTATAAAGTGATCTTTGGTGCTTTAGTTCCCTGTGCACTCTGGGTTTGTTGTTGTTGTTTGTTTTTTATTGATATAATTATATCATTATGTTATAGCATTATGTTAGTTCCAAGTGTATAACATAATGATTCGATACTTGTATATACTGTGAAATAAATGTCTGGTTAACATCGTCACCATACATAGTTACAAGATTTTCCGTGTATGTGGTGAAAACTTTTGAGATTGACTGTCTCAGCAACTTTCAAATATACAGTACAGTGTTATTAACTATAGTCCCCATGCTGTACATTACATCTCCATGACTTATTTTATAGCTGGGAGTTTGTATTGTTTAACCCCCTTCTCCCATTTCACCCACACCCCCCATGCCCTCCCCACTTCTGGTAACCACCAATCTGGTCTCTGTATCCATAAGTATGCCCTCTCTTTTTGTTTTTGTTTTTTTAAATTTATTTATATTTTATTTATTTATTTTTGGCTATGTTGGTGAGTGTGGGCTTTCTCTAGTTGCAGCGAGCAGGAGCTACTCTTCGTTGAGGTGCTCAAACTTCTCATTGCAGTGGTTTCTCTTGTTGCGGAGCACGGGCTCTAGGCGCGCGGGCTTCAGTAGTTGTGGCTTATGGGCTCTAGAGCACAGGCTCAGTAGCTGCGGCGCACGAGCTTAGTTGCTCTGCGGCATGTGGGATCTTCTCGGACCAGGGCTCGAACCCGTGTCCCCTGCATTGGCAGGCGGATTCTTAACCACTGCGCCACTAGGGAAGTCCCTGCCCCCTGTTTTTAAGCCAAGGAAGTATAGTGTTTATTTCCCATTCTTGAGCAGTTTCCCTGCATAGAGTATCTGTTCAATCAGTCATTGTCCATAGGGAAGAGAATGACAGACTCAGAGACGAGCCCTGAGCTCTGTCGCTGGAGCTGCTAACAAGGAGCCTTAAGAATCATTTGATTCCTTGTCACTACACAGTTTGGGAGGCTGAGTTCTAGAATGATGAGGTGCTTTCCCAAGATCACACAGCAAATCAATACCAGGACTGCCAGGTCTTGGGAGACCAGCATTGCCGGGATTGGATGTGCTCCAGACTATTAGAAAATTTGAAATAACTTTTACTGGATTGTTATTACAAATGCGTTACAGGTATATTCTAGGAAATACAGATAAGATACAGACTTATTCTTCCAGTCCTTTTATTCCACTTTTTTAAAAATCATTGTTTTTATCAGAAAGTTATTTTTTTTTAATTTTTTATTAATTAATTAATTTAGTTTTGGCTGTGTTGGGTCTTCATTTCTGTGCGAGGGCTTTCTCTAGTTGCAGCGAGCGGGGGCCACTCTTCATCGCGGTGCGCGGGCCTCTCACTACTGCGGCCTCTCTCGTTGCGGAGCACAGGCTCCAGACGCGCAGGCTCAGCAGTTGTGGCTCGCGGGCCTAGCTGCTCCGCAGCATGTGGGATCCTCCCAGACCAGCGCTCGAACCCGTGTCCCCTGCATTGGCAGGCAGATTCTCAACCACTGTGCCACCAGGGAAGCCCTCCACCTCTTAATTTTTTTAAAAAATAGTTTCTTTCAAGCGTTTTTAGGGCACATTTAAATCAGTTAGAAATGCTTTCTGCTGCAAGTAACAGAAAACTCCATCTAAACAGAGGGACTTGTTTTCTTGCATAACAAAATGTCTGAAGGTGGGCAGTTGTTACTGATGGTTCAGAGGCTCAGAACTTTCAGGACCAGCAGTGATGCTGGTAGCCTTTCCCTTAAGTGTGCTAGAAGGCCGCTGACTATGGCTCCAGCCATAACATCCACTTTCCAGACAGGAAAACTGCCAAGAGTAGAGCCAGACACATCTGTCCCTTTTATCAGATGAGCACACCTTCCCCGGTACATCTCACAGCCGACTTCTCCTTGAATCTTTGTTAGAAATCAGTCAGATGCAAGACATGTTGGGGAAACAGAAAGCAAGATTGCTATGGTTGGCTTAGACCAAGAAATGACGCCTTTCTTTGGTAGGGTCTAATGCCACCCCAATGAAAATAGAATTCTGTTAGCAAGAAAATAAATAGGAAATGGATAAGGTGACCATAGCAGGGTTTGTTATTGAAAACTTGGAAAATGCAGATGAGCAATAAAAAGAGACTATATACAATATTTATAATATGTAATGTAAGTATAATTTTACAAAGCTAGAATTAAACAGAGTATACTCTATTTATACCGCATCCTTTCCTTCCTCAAAACATCAGCTCTAAAGCTATCAATTTAAATTATATATTTTTTCACTCTGAGAACTTATTTCCACATGATTTCATGCTGTTCTTCTACTTCATTGTTAATGGCTACATTATATTTTGATGTATGCATGAACCATAATTTCTTTACTCAATTCTGCTAAAGATGTGAAGGTTTCACAGAGTTTCTCTTTTTTGTAAATAACGTTGCACTGAAGATCTTTTAGTTAATCTTTTTCAGATTTCAGAATTATTTCCTTAGAGCAAAATAGTTGAGATTTTAGACAAAAAGGTATGCAAAATTTTAATATTTTTCATACAGATTGCAAATGTGTCCTCCAGAAAGATTGTACCAATTTTCATTACCCCTTGCTCATTTTTAAATGCATCATCAACCACACTGGATCTCATTTTTGTTTTTATAAGTTTGAATACAAGTCACAGTTAATTTTATTTGACCTGCATAGCATTTTGGAATTTTTCAATTAGTTGCCAACGTTTAAAAATGGGACGATTTCTTATTAAACTTCAGATTTTACTTTTTCTAAAAAAAATTGGAAAATCTGACACTGGGTTTGCTTCCTCGCTTGGCAAAAACGTCTTGGAGGTGAGTAGTGGATGCCTCTTTAGAAAGGATGTGTCCTCTCTGTTCACCGTAGTCCCTGGTCATCCCACTTCACTCACTCTGAGACCTCCTCCTCCCGCAGACGCCTGAGTCTTCACGTCCTGGACTAGGTAATCTTCCTGGTCCCTGATGGTTCAAGTTCACTTATTCTCTTAACTCTGTCCAGTGGAGGTTGTCACATCTATTGGGCTTTTCCCCACAGCTATATTTTCTCTTTCCAATATTTTGAATCAGTCTTTCTAGTATGCACCTGTTCTTTTTTGTATCATTTTTTTAAATTAAATTTTTAATTTTGAGGTAATTGTAGATTCCCATGCAGTCGTGAGAAAGAACACACAGAGATCCTGGGTGCCTTTCTGGAGCTCATTATTAAAGAAATGTGCCAGGAGGATCATCTTAAAATGTATCACGTCATTGTTTTAATTTGTATTTTTTTATTACTAGTCAAGTTGATTTTTTTTAATGCTTATTGTCTATCTTTCTGTAAAATTACTCATTATATCTTCTAATCCTTTTTCTGTTGATGTTTCACAGTTGACTAGAAAACAGACATAAAGTAAATAAAATTGTTCATAATTTCCCTAACCACAGATAATCACTATTATTCATCTATTATTCATACGGGTTATATATTTGTTTCTCTCTCTCCCTCTCGCATCTCCCATCTATCCAACCATTTATCATTCAATCTATCTATCCACCTACCTAGCTTGTGATTATTTCATTCAAGTTTGAACAGCATTGAATTTCAGCAGTGGTTCTCACGCAGACTGTCCATTAGAATTTACCTGGAGTATTAAAAAAAAAAAAAGTATCCATACCTGTGTCCCACCCTCAGAAGTTGTTTCTTAGATGGAGGAGAGCACAAGCATGAATGGTTTTTTTGTTCGTTTTTGTTTTTGTTTTTGTTTTGCGGTACGCGGGCCTCTCACCATTGTGGCCTCTCCCGTTGCGGAGCACAGGCTCTGGACACGCAAGCTCAGCGGCCATGGCTCACGGGCCCAGCCACTCTGCGGCATGTGGGATCTTTCCGGACTGGGGCACGAACCCGTGCCCCCTGCATCGGCAGGCGGACTCTCAACCACTGTGCCACCAGGGAAGCCCCCGTGAATGGCTTTAAAAGATCTCCAGATAATGTTAGTGTGGAAGCAGGACTAAGGCTCTCAGGTATACCATTCCTCCAAGACTCCCTAACTCTTTCTGAGAAGCAGGGGTGCAAGTCCTCCTGGAGGAGGCACAATGACAATGGTCTGGGTGGCTGGAACCCATCCCTGGCAAGTTGCCTGAAAACCAAATCCCAAAACCTGAATGCATCCACAATTCCCAACCGCCCATTTCCACCCAATGGAAGGAGTCATTGCCTCCTTGGAACTTTAGTTATTATCCTACCCCTTTGGGAAGATGAAAGCTGTGGGAAAACCAACAGAGGCACCAAGCTCACAACATTTGTTTCATGCCAAGTTTATGCTGTCATCTCTGCTCTGGTTCCTTAGCTTCACTCTAAAGAAATGGCATTGAATGTATCAGAAAGTGTCACAACGTAAGTGCTACAGTGTTATGATCACCATCTTCCTTCCCACCCTCTTCTAAAGGCTCCTACAGAAATTGTTTTTATCTTTTCAGATTTGAAGTGCTTTATAAAAATACTCAGCAAATATTTCAGCAAAAATAAATGTCCCTAAATAGTCACTCTATCCAGTGTAAGTCATGATCACCAGTGTTCCCCTGAAATGCCTAAAATAGAGTCTGTGCTAGCAGTTCCCTCCAAGGAGTGTCCTTGTTTAGCTAACCTAGTTAGAAGCTGTGAGTTTGTGCTTTTGGGTCCTGTGAGAGCCTTGTGTTTTTAAAATAATTTTGTCTAAAAACCCTTCTCATCTCTCAAAGGAGATTCATGATATGCAAATTTCCAGGAACTGGGAGCACTGAGCTGACCTGTTTGTAGAGGTACAGCTCTTGTCTGCACAACCCCAGGGAAGAGCCGTATTGTTTGTACCGGGAACAGTATCTGAGTAGAGCCCCTCAGCCATGTTTCCTTTGGGCTGTGTTTCTCCGCTGGTGGCGTGGGCCGGTGTGGAGCCCCTTCTCCTTCTCTGACACTTTTGTCAGTCCCTCTAGAGCAACAGATGTGGAGGAAAATTCCTGCATTTTAATCTGATTCCTGCCATGATTGGGGAGAGAAGCGGGCATGGTCTTCACCTGTTGTGGAGAGAACATACTTGTATCAGAGGGAGGAGAGTGTCCTCACCGCTAACCTCAGAAGTCAACTAAGACAGTGGCGATAAAGCCTACTGGTGCCTGTGATGACAGCAGTGACCAACTCATCCTGATTTGCCCGGGACTTTCACAGTTTCAGCACTGAAAAGGCCATTGTCCCAAGAACGCTCTCAGTCCTGGGCAAACCAGAACAACTGGTGACCCTAGGTGTCAGCCCAAAGCCACCACTCTTATGATGTGGAAGAGTAGCCCCTGCTGAGTATCATGATGAAATGTTATAAAATTTAAAATTAAAAAACCAAAGATTTCATGTACAGGAGTCAGATGGGTAAGGCTATTAACCAAACCTCCATTTTCGGGAGAGATGAAGGTAGATCGGCTTCAGTTTCCGGTCCAAAGGGCCAGAGCTAAGACAAAGGACCCCACCCAAAGCAGCCAGGTGCGGAGGGTACTGGGGAGCTGAGGCCAGCACAGAACAGAGCCAGCCAGGGTGCGAGTCATGTGAGAGTCAGAGGGAAGAGGGCCAGAACCACGGTCAGGAGAAGACTCCGTCTGCAGCACAGCAGGTTCCCTTTCCTGGTCCAGGAGCCTGCCTAAAATAGGCAGGCAAAGGACAGATGCCTCAGGCAGCTACTGACTGCTACAGAGACTCTTTGAAGGATGAAGGGTAAAGAAAAATGTTAAATCATGTCCTTCTATACTATAAAAGGAATACATTTATAATGCAGGAAAATGTGAAAAGTACAGACAAATATAAAGAAGAAAATTAAAATAATACAGAAAGCCACCACCCTGAACAAAGCATTTGTAATGTTGCCATATATATATATATATATATATATATATTTTTTTTTTTTTGGAGTATAGTTGCTTTGCACTGTTGTGTCAGTTTCTGCTGTACAGCAAAGTGAATCAGCTATACATATACACATATCCACTCATTTTTGGATTTCCGTCCCATTTAGGTCACCACAGGGCACCGAGTAGTTCCCTGTGCTATACAGTAGCTATTAAACATAGTAGTGTATATATGTCAGTCCCAATCTCCCAGGTCATCCCACCCTACTCCCTTCCCCCTTGGTATGCATACGTTTGTTCTCTACATCTGTGTCTCTATTTCTGCTTTGCAAGTAAGTTCATCTGTACCATTTTTCTAGATTCCACATATATTCATTAACATGCGATATTTATTTTTCTCTTTTTGACTTACTTCACTCTGTATGATAGCCTCTAGGTCCATCCACATCTCTGCAAATTACACAATTTCGTTCCTTTTTACGATATTGCCATATATTTCTTTCTCCCTAAAAAAGCCAAGAATTTATGTGGTCCAGTGTCAGCAAGTAATCAAAAGCCATTGAGATCTTCACCGGAGATTCTTAAAGAAAATCAAAGGGAATCTCATTTATAATCAATAGAAACACTTCTTAAAATTTTCTTTCCCATTTGCATCCTCTTGTCACCTCCCACACCCTGCAGCTTCCCCAAAACTCCTTAGCCCTCACTCTCACCTACCAGCAAAAATCTCTCATAAAGCCCAACATCAAGGGGTTTCTCTTCCCTTTTTCCCTTCCTCACCTTTTTCAAGTTTCTCTTTTTCCTCTCAGAGACTCTGCTTCCATTCCCAATATTAAATTAATTAAACTTGTTTCACTTCTTGCAGTTCATCTTTTCTTTCTGCCCATTTCCCCAATTCTACCTGGAAGAATCTGAGCTAAGCAGATACATTCCTTCCCCCAGAAATTGGAGGAGAAGAAGCCAAGCCATCAATGAGAGAATACTCTTTCATGAGCAACAGGAGGAAAAAATATTGCAAAATATGCAAAGGCCCACAATGTAACATCTTTTTAAAAAAATCTTTAAATATTTTAAATATGTTTTTCTACAAAACTCATTATACTGTAGGTGCAATTTTATATTGTGCTCTGTAAACTTTACATTAATGAATTCGTTCATTCAGCGAATGGTTTTGTGGGCTTACTGAATAGTTTTGTGGGCTTACGAAGGAAACATCAATGAACAAAATAGGCAAAAATTAATGCGCTCATGAAGCTTAGTCAATTAGTAAGAGATAGACAACAAATATAAAAGGAAGTTGTACATTATGCTAAAAGGTCATGGATACCCTGTAATTTTTTTAAGCGAAGTGGGTCAGGAGTGCTGGCTAGAGGGCTGGTTCCTTCTCAGTTCAGTGAGGTGATTTATGGACACAGCCCTGAGCGAAGAGAGGGCGTGAAGCATGCAGGTTGCGAGGAGGAGCCCTGCAGCGGGGACAGCACAGCCAATACAACGGCCCAAAGACTGGACGGTGCTTGGCATTTTCTAGGAATAACAAGAAACCGAGTGTGGCCAGAGTTTGGACGTAGGATGTGAGAGATCGAAGCCGTTGATAGTTCCGTGATTTTCAGCCTGAACGACTACCAGAATAGAGTTGCCATTAACTGATGTGAGGCGAATGGCGGATGGAGCAGATTCTGGGCGGAATCTGGGGTGCAGCTTTGGACATGTTGCGTTTTAGATGGTTCTTAGCCATCCAAGTGGAAAAATAGGGGATGCTGTTGAGAAAAATATTTCCCTGAGTCTTTAAACATTATTAGAAAATCTAAATTTTAAATAGGTAATGCTTTATTATAAATTTAAAGAACTTAAAAAAGGGTATACAATGAAAACTAAGTTTATTTCCCTTTCCTCCACCTAGCCACCCATCTCTTCTCCCCAGATACATCCTCTTTTACAAGTTTTTCATATATCTTTCCAGAAACCGTCTACACTTTTATAAGTATACGTTTTCCTTTTCTCTCCCATAAAATTTTAGCATGATATGAACACAATTTTCCCCCATGCCTTTTTCACTTAACCAGATGTCTTGCAATATTTCCATATCAGTAAGGAAAGAGCATTGTCATTCTTCATAATGACATAATTTTCACAGTTTTCACTTGTATGAATACATGTAACGTATACAGTATTATTTTTAACTCCCTTGTTGATAGACATTTAAGCTTTTGTTTCCAATCTTTTGCTGTTACAAGCAGTATTGAAAGACATAATGACCTTTTTATATTTCATTTAAATGTGCAATTATATTTATAAAGTAAATATTTAGGAGTGAAATTATTGCTGAGTCAGAGGGTATGTGCGTTTTTATTTAGCTAGATATCACTGCATTTCAATACAGCAGAGCATAAGAGGACATGTTTTCCCACACCCTCCCCAACACAGTGTGTTATCAAATTTTTTATAATTTTCTGATACAGTAAGTCTGAAAATTTTTTTTTTTTGCGGTACGCGGGCCTCTCACTGTTGTGGCCTCTCCCGTTGCGGAGCACAGGCTCTGGATGCGTAAGCTCAGTGGCCGTGGCTCTCGGGCCCAGCCGCTCCGCGGCATGTGGGATCTTCCCGGACCGGGGCACGAACCCGTGTCCCCTGCATCGGCAGGCGGACTCTCAACCACTGCGCCACCAGGGAAGCCCTAAGTCTGAAAAAAATTTTTAAGAAAAATATTATCCCACAGTCATATTGTTTATGGTTTCTGCAGCATACTTTAAAAGGCCTTCCTCTCTCTGTGTTTGCTCTTTTAAAAAAACTGCCCAATTTTTAAAGGTACATTTATAGTTTTTTTTTTCTTTAAATCTTTCATATAGAATTAATTGGGGGGAAGGTGTGAGGTAGGGATCCAGTTTTTCTTTCCAAATGGCTGTCCAGTTGTCCTAATATTTTTGCTCTCTGATCAGAAATGCCACCTATAAGATATAATACATTCCCACATACTTTGGTGTTTATTTCTGAACCTTTTCTCCTTTTCCATTGTTCTGTCTCTCTCCTATGTTCCACATTAATTTCATTACTCAAACTTTACGTTTTGTTTTCATAGTTGGTTGGATGAATTGCCCCTCATTACTTATATTTTCTGAAGTTTTGGCTTTGAACAGTGGCAGACTCTTGGCATGTTAACACCTTTCTGACTAGAGAAGGGTTGCCATTTGACTTTCCAACTGGTACTGTAATAGCATGACTAGCTCACTACACTTCTGTGAGCACTAAGTATTTTGGGGTTCTTAAAAGTTCCATTTCATATTTCAAAAGTGGTGAATACTTCATTTTTCCTGTGTTTATGGTATTGTGGTATTCCTTCTGTGAATCATCAGGTCAGGACTTTTGCCCATTTTTATATTATATGTCCACCTTTTTCTTAAACTTTTAAAAGATGGTCATATAGTAAGGTTATAAAAGGAAACTTAGAAAAATATTCTCATATATTCACAAACACAGTTCTTTTCCCTTTATTTTTTTTTAAAGAGTTTTTTCAATGTGAACCTTTTTTTTTAAAGTCTTTATTGAATTGGTTATAATACTGCTTCTGTTTTATGTTTTTGGTTTTTTGGCCACAAGGCATGTGGGATCTTAGCTCCTCGACCAGGGATAGAACATGCACCCCCTTCACTGGAAGGTGAAGTCTTAACCACTGTACCGCCAGGTAAGTCCCTCTTTTCCCTTTAACGCAGGGGTTTGCAAACTGACCCGTGGGCCAAATCCAGCCTGCAACCTGTTTTTGTAAATAAAGTTTTATTAGAACGCAGCCATGCTCATTCATTCACATACTGTATGTCTATGGCTGCTTTCACACTACAGGGGCAGTACTGAGTACTGGGCAGTGACAGAGACCATCCGGCCTGTAAAGCCTAAAATATTTCCTATCTGGCCCTTTACAGAAAAAGTTTGCCAAGCTTCATTTTAAAGTATTATCTAAAGTTGTATTCGAATGTGTGTGTATTAAAACATTGTAACAATTGTTGAGAATCTATTTCAAGCTTTCTCTTTTCATTTTGTCAGGTAGAGTTTTAAAGTTTACTATTTAATATTTGTTTTTATTATTTCAACAGCCGATCAATAATCTATCAAGAAGTAGTATCATTCACAAGTGGTTTAACCATTAATTGCTTATTTGACTACATGCTGCCTTATTCCTAACAGGATTAAGTCAGTTATTATCCTTCTGTTGTATAATGATGTTCTTATAAATAGCACCGAAATGAGCACCTTCATACATAAGTTTTTCATCTCTTTGAGAGACGTCCGTTGGAAAAAAAAATCCAGAAATAGTATTTGAAAAGCAGTTGACAGTAATCTGAAAGGTCATCAAAATGGTCATATCCTTTAACTCACTTATCATGTTTCTGGAAATGTTTTCCAGTTCAATAAGGCATAATGAGGCTTTTATTCTAGGAAATAGACATATATGAATGAGTCCAAAGTAGCTGGAGGAACAGAAACAGGCTCACAGACATAGAGAACAGACTTGTGGTTGCCAAAGCGGTGGGGTATAGCGAGGGATGGACTGGAAGTTTGGGGTTAGTAGATGCAAACTATTACATATAGCATGGATAAACAACAAGGTCCTACTGTATAGCACAGGGAACTATATCCACTATCCTGGATAAATCATAATGGAAAAGAATATTTTTAAATGTATATAAGTGTATAAATGAGTCACTTTGCTGTACAGCAGAAATTAACACAACATTGTAAATCAACTATACTTCAATAAAAAACAAAAAATACCTGGAGGAGATGGAGGGTAAGAGAAAGGATCTAGTACTCTTAAGGGCTTACCCTGTGCTAGGCGCTTTGTAAGAAATGTATACGTATCATGCAATTTAATCTTTACAAAGCCATTTGGAGTAGGTATTGTCATCCCCACTTTTCACCTAAGAAACCCAAGGATCAGAGAGTTTGACACAACATTGTAAATCAAATATACTTCAATAAAAAAAAAATTAGGGCTTCCCTGGTGGCACAATGGTTAAGAATCCACCTGCCAATGCAGGGGACACAGGTTCGATCCCTGGTCCAGGAAGATCCCACGTGCGGCAGAGCAACTAAGCCCGCGTGCCACAACTACTGAGCCCACGTGCCTAGAGCACGTGCTCCGCAACAAGAGAAGCCCCCGCAATGAGAAGCCCACGCACCACAACGAAGAGGAGCCCCCGCCCTCCGCAACTAGAGAAAGTCCGCAACGAAGACCCAACGCAGCCAAAAATAAAAAA
This sequence comes from Lagenorhynchus albirostris, assembly GCF_949774975.1. Taxonomy (NCBI): domain Eukaryota; kingdom Metazoa; phylum Chordata; class Mammalia; order Artiodactyla; family Delphinidae; genus Lagenorhynchus; species Lagenorhynchus albirostris. The sequence continues at coordinate 159,126,685 of NC_083095.1, read as the reverse complement.
TTAATTTAAAAAAAAAAGGATTAGAGAGTTTGGGAAACTTATCCATGCAAGTGGCAGGCCTGGGATTCAGATCTGCTTTACCTGTCTTCAAAGACCCATGTGCTTTTCACTACCATCCTTTAAGGTATGCATGAGTGTCTAAAGAAATATTGAGTGGACCCTTAGCAAATATTTCTGCCTGAATCTGAGTAGGTGCTGAGGAGACAGCAGAAGCAGACAGCGATGGTAGTGTGCTCCATCGGGCACCTTGGCTCAGGTCCACCCTCCCCCTCGTCCTCCCTTCCTCCCTTTCTCCCCCTAGAGTTCCCTGAGCATCAGTCTGACTCCTTTACCCTCCCTGCCCTCATCTCTCTCAGGTTCCTGGAGCGCCTGGGACCCCAAGTCCCTTCTCACTGTCCCCTCGTGCTGCACCCAAGCACCATGCCCGCTACAGGCTCTCCTTCCACCCCGCCTGATTGTCTGCCACCCCAAGGACATGCAGCCATGACCTTGGCACATGGAGTTTCCACTGTGTCAATACCTAGGCCATTCAGGCAAAGCAGAGCGAGAATGGGGATGGGGAGGGCTTCCCTGGTGGCTCAGTGGTTAAAGAATCCACCTGCTAATGCAGGGGAAACAGGTTCGACCCCTGGTCTGGGAAGATCCCACATGCTGCGGAGCAACTAAACCCGTGAGCCACAACTACTGAGCCTGCGCGTCTGCAGCCTGTGCTCCGCAACGGGAGAGGCCGCAACAGTGAGAGGCCCGCGCTCGCCGCCACTGGAGAAAGCCCTTGCACAGAAACGAAGACCCAACACAGCCAAAAATAAATATAAATAAATTAATTAATTTTAAAAAAAAGAATGGGGATGGGGAGAACATGAGAACTCTGGGTGACACTAGGGCCCTTGCACTTAACAAATGGGGTTGTCAGTGTGTGAGTGTGTATATGTGTGTGTGCACTTTAATGACTGTGAGTTACTGTAGGGGGTATGGCTCCATGTGTGTGGTTCAGTAAATATGAGTGCGGGCATCTGTGCAGACAAACACGTGCATGTATCTTTCTGCATGCATCTACATGCGTACCGGGGATGCCTTTTTACGAATGTTAGCATGTATAAGCATATCTGTATTCGTTGTCATGTAGGTGAGAATTAAGCTCTATGGAATGTCTTGTTTCTGAGAATAAAAAAATACTCTGCAAATATATATCTTATTGCGGGGAGGGGTGGGGCTAAGTCTAGAAGCTAAGATTCTTGGGTATGACTGTTTCCCTAGAACAGGATGCCTCAACTTTGGCCTTACCAACCTTTTAGCCCGGGTGTTGTGGGAGCTATCCTATGCATTGTAAGATGTTTAGCAGCATCCCTGATCTCTCACCACTAGATGCCCGTGGCATGCCCGTGCTGTGACAACAAATAATGTCTCCAGATTTCGCCAAGCGTCCCGTGATACGCAAAATTGCGCCCAGAGAACCACTGTCCTGGACCAGTAGTTCTCGTCGCTGGCTGCACGTTCAGCTCGCCTGGGGAGCTCACAGATGCTCAGACTCCACCTCAGGTCACCCAAACCAGGATCCCTGGGAGCTGGGGCCTGAGCAGCAGGAATTTTAGAATCTCCTTGGGACTTCTCTAATGTAATTCTAACATGCAGCCTTGGTGGAGGACCCTGGCCTTAATCCAGTGGTTCTCACACTTGAGCGTGCATCAGAATCACCCCGAGGCTTGTCAGAACACAGCCTGCCCAGCCCACCCTCAGGGTTCCCAATGCAGGTGGCATGGACAAGGCCAGAGAACTTGCATTTCTAACAAGTACCCCGGATGAGAACCACTACCCTAGAAAAGTGACATTCAGACTTTGGTGTACACAGGGACAACCTGGAGAGCTGATTGAAAATGTCCATCTCTGTGCCCAAATATTCTGACTCTATATATCCTGTGCAGGGCTCAGGAATTAACTTTTTAACCAGCAGTATCCAAGGTTATTCTGATGCAGGGGCTCTGGAAAACCACTTTGGGAAACTCTGCCACATGTCAGACAGAAGTTCAGTGGCAGTGGGAGGTACTGGACTTGGTCAGTGAGGCCCGTTTTCTGGAAGCAGGCTCAGTAAGGATGGGGGTAGGGTGGCTGAAACTGGGCTAGGAGAACTATCTCAGCAGCAGGAGCACAGGGACCAGGGATCATCTCTCACTGATTTCTAAACGGGAGGGAAGGGCAACGGCCCAGGTCAAGAATGCAGCACCCGGCCCAAACCCCTCCTACTGAACTACCATATAACCCAGGAATCCCACTCCTGGGCATATACCCTGAGAAAACCATAATTCAAAAATATACATGCACCCTAGTGTTCATTGCAGTACTGTTTACAGTAGCCAGGTCATGGAAGTAACCTAAATGTCCATCGACAGATGAATGGATAAAGAAGATGTGGCACATATATACAATGGAATATTACTCAGCCATAAAAAGGAATGAAACTGAGTTATTTGTAGTGAGGTGGATGGACCTAGAGACTGTCATACAGAGTGAAGTAAGTCAGAAAGAGAAAAACAAATATCGTATATTAACGCATATATGTGGAATCTAGAAAAATGGTACAGATGAACGTATTTGCAAAGCAGAAATAGAGACATAGATGTAGAGAACAAACATGTGGACACCAAGGGGGGGAAGTTGGGGTGGGATGAATTGGGAGATTGGGATTAATGTATATATGCCGCTGGGTATGAAATAGATAACTAGTGAGGACCTACTGTATAGCACGGGGAACTCTACTCAGTGCTCTGTGGTGACCTGGATGGAGGGAAATCCAAAAGGGAGGGGATATGTGTATATATATGGCTGGTTCACTTCGCGGTGCAGCAGGAGCTAGACAACATTGTAAAGCAACTATACCCCAATTAAAAACAAACAAACAAAGAAGTGCTAAGAACTCTAAGAGAAGAACAACTATGGCTGCTGTCCTGCCCCTCAGACGCTGCCTAATCGATTGAGACCCTCATGACCTCACAGTTCCACCACGGGGGCCGCACTCCGTGCCCAGGGCAGCCGACATGCCCTCTCCCTGCAAGGCTGCTGGGCCCCCTCACTCATCTTCAGAGGCCCTGCATGGCCTTCCCTGAGCCTCAACCACCCTGAGGAATTTTCTGGAATCTCCTCATATGCTCCCACTGCACTATTAGGGCATTTTTCTTCCGGAATGGCTTGGTTTCATTGTCTTTCTCCTCCACTAGACTGTGAACAGAGACCACCTCTGCTCCTCTCTGTGTCCCCAGGGCCCAGTAGAAGAGGGTCAGCTTGTGCTGACTGCTCTATATGACCTAAGGCAGCGTACACACTCACCCCCATCACCTTCACAAGTGCTCTAGCACTTCACCTGGAGCCCCGCACACTGTAGGTGTGACTCAGCAATTGAACGAATGGATGTCGTCCACTGATCTGTCACCCTCTTTCAGTCCTCATCAGAGTACTTACCACTGTGTGAACATGTTCATATTAATTAGCTGTATTATTTTCCTTTCCTTATCGGAATGTAAGCTCCAGGGTAGCAGGAATATTTCCTGCCTTGTTCTGAGCTCTGCTTGGCACCTGTGACAATAAGAATAGCAATTAGAGCAACCTATAGGGCATTGCCTCTTTGCGGTATGGCATGGATGAATGAATAAATGAGTGAATGAAATGACACATTAGAAAAGAGAGCGTTCCTAATTAAAAACTATGCTGAGATAACATCTTTTACACATACTGATGAAAATACAAGAGTTGAATAATACAGGCTGCCAGCAGGGCTATGGAAAACAACTCTCACAGACTGTTGGTAGGGATGAAAAATGACACAGTATCTATGAGGGGAACTTGGCAATATCTAGCCAAACTGCATATGTGGTTGCCATTTGACCCAGCAAACGCATGTCTAAGAATCGATCAAAAAGATACACTGGCAAATGGAATAAATTACACATGCATGGGCTATTTATTGTAGCACTGTTTTTGCAATAGCAAAAAGGAAAGCTGAAACAACACAAATGTCCCTCAATAGAGGACTGCTTGAATAAGTTACTGGTTGAATAAGTTACGCCATGGGGTTCGATGCCATTGTAGAAATGAATGAGGACAACCGGTGATTCCATTTCTAGGAATCTAGCCAATAGAAATTAAAGTATATGTTCATACAAAGATACATATGTGAACGTTCACAGCAGTGTTATCCATAATAGCCCCAAACTGGAAGCAATCCGAATGCCCATTGACGGGTGAACGGATAAACAAAATGTGGTACAGTCGTACAGTGGAACACAATTAGACATTTAAAATGAACAAAGTGCTGACACATTCTGCAGCATGAACGAAGCTCAGAAACATTATGCTAAGTGAAAGAAGTGAGACATAAAAGACCATATGACCACATAAAATATTTAGAAAAAGCTGTTTTAAAGAAAAAAATAAAAAAGCAGACCAGTGGTTTCCTAGGGCTGGAGTTGTTAGGATTGACTACTGATAGGAACTTTTTGGGGTGATGGAAATGTTTGTTCTAAGATGCACCGTGGCTACGCTCGCACAACTCCATAAATTTACTAAAATTATTGAATAATATACTTATAATGAGTAGATTTTATGCTATGTAAATGATACCTCAGTAAAACTGTTCAACCAAAATGGTTAAGGAAAGACTTCTGTGTTCTACTGTGGAGGGCTCTCCAGGCTACGGTGACAAATTTAAATGTAAGGAAAAAAAAAAAGCACAGGGCTTCCCTGGTGGCGTAGTGGTTGAGAGTCCACCTGCCGATGCAGGGGACACGGGTTCGTGCCCCGGTCCGGGAAGATCCCACATGCCGCGGAGCGGCTGGGCCCGTGAGCCATGGCCGCTGAGCCTGCGCGTCCGGAGCCTGTGCTCCGCAACGGGAGAGGCCACAACAGTGAGAGGCCCGCGTACCGCAAAAAGAATTCAGCTCTCTTCTATTAAGAATCCAGTTGTCTTCTATTAACCAGAAATTGGAAAGACTTGTAAAAAATGTAAAACAATGCCACTCTTCTTACTAGTTTACGTATAGTTATTTTTCCTTAAAAAGCATGTCATTTATGTTAACATGTAATAAGTGTTATAATTTTTACATGAATTAATAAGTAAATATTTTAAAGTTTCTCAGTTTTAATATCTAATAGAAGTATCAAAAATTTAACTCACATAAACCAAAACTTTTGGGGGTCCTTCATATCTTTTGAAAGTGCAAGGGAGTCCTGAGACCAAAAAGTTTGAGAAACCCTGCTTTAAAGTGATCTTGATACAGCACAGGGAACTATACTCAATATTTTGTAATAACCTATAAGGGAAAAGAATCTTAAAAGTTTTATATATAAAACTGGATCACTATGCTGTACACCTGAAACTAACACGATATTGTAAATCAGCTATATTTTGGGACTTCCCTGGCAGTCTAGTGGTTGAGACTCTGAGCTTCCAGTGCAGGGGGTGCGGGTTCCGTCCCTGGTCCAGGAAACTAAGATCCCACATGCCGTGTGGAGCAGCCAAAAGAAAAAATCAACTATACTCCAATAAATAAATAGTTTTTTAAAAAATGAATGACAAAAAAATAAAATAAAATGATATTGAACAAAACCAAACAAAAAGGTGTTGAGGGGAAGGAGACTTACATGTATGACAGGAGTGAGTTGAAGTTGGGGACTGGATGCATGCAGATTCTTTTGTACTATTCTCTCTCTTCTTAGTACGCTTCAAATTTCTGTAATTAATTATGTTTTTAAAGAGAGCATTTCTCTCCCTGGGATGTTGATAACTACACCTGCCCATGCTTTCCTGTGATTTCAGGGCCTGGGAGCCCAGCCAGAGGTAAGAAAATCCTCTGTAAGCAACACGGAGTTCCCACCCCTTTCCAAGGGCGCCTAAGGACAGGGACCTGGAGGGTGAAGGAAAACAACGTCAGATCAAATGCTCTTACCTGGGGCCAAGACTCCCAGCTCATCGCAGGGGTATCTTTGATGGCCATGCCTAGTGGCCCCCCGGGAAATCACAGTGGGAATTGGGAAGGGTCTGAGGTCACTTCTCTGCACCACTAGACATGTGCTGAGGACCACAGACTCCTCTCGGGGCTACAGTTGGACCAGATGATCTTTGAGAGCCCTTCCAGCTAAAGCACTCTGTGAAAAGCTATTCCTCTTGGTCCCATGAGTTTCCATTCATTTAGTAATTATAAGTGTTGATTGTCTCTCAGGCATCAGGGTCTGCCTCGTACAGGACAAGAATACAAAGCACAGTAGCATCTGTGATTTCAGTGACATCAGAAGACCCAGATGCCCCGGCCACCCTTCGATCGTTCTATTCCCAAAATTCAACTATTAATGGAACACTGCTTTGATTTCTTTCAAAATGACTCACTGACACTTTAACAGGGAGATGAGCCTGACCCTTCCCAAAGATAGAAACCAAAGGGGAGGGCTGTATTAGCAGAGAAGATATTTAATTTTATTTGAGACACATCGATTTTATGGCTTTAGGGGATGTCTTAATGGAAGTGTCCAGTTGGGTATATTGATCGGAAGCTCAGAAGAGCCGTCTGAGTTAAGAGGTAGAGATTTGAGAATGGACCACATTTACAAAGTAGTGAAGATATGTTTGGGTTCAATCAGAGTCTCAGAGAGGAGAAGCAGCAAGGAGGAAGGCTGAGGAAAAGCACATTCAAGGAGGGACGCTTACAAAGGGGACCAGCAAAGAATGAGCAGAGGGGAGGAGATGGGAGGGAGCCCAGGAAGCAGGAGAGTTTGTGGTCCAGGAAGACAAGGGAAAGAGGGAGGAGGAGGTAGTGCCAAAGGCAGGAGGCCCGGGAAGAATAAAGACAGAGGTGCCTAGTGGATCTGGTAGCAAGGAGGCCACTGGGAGCCCATTCCCAAGCAATCTGGGTGGGGCTGTGGGGCAGCAACCAGACTGAGATTGAGAAAGGGGGATGGGGAAGAGAGATGATGGGTATAGACAACCCACAGGAAGTTCGGCTGGCAAGGGAAGTTTGGCTGACATAGCATTCAGCAAGAGTTTTTGCTTATTTATTTAAAAAGGGAGAGACTTGAGCGTGTTTTAAAAATCAACACTTTAAAATTTTATTTTATTGATGTATAGTTGGTTTACAATGTTGTGTTAGTTTCTGGTGTACAGCAAAGTGATTCAGGTATACATATAGATTCTTTTTCAGATTCTTTTCCATTATAGGTTATTACAAGATGTTGAATATAGTTCCCTGTGCTATACAGTTAGTCCTTGTTGTTTATCTATTTTATGTACAGTAGTTTGTACCTGCTAATCCCAAACTTCCAATTTATCCCTACCCTCCTTCCCGTGTGGTAACCGTAAGTCTGTTTTCTAGGTCTGTGAGTCTGTTTCTGTTTTGTAAATAAGTTCATCTGTATCATATTTTAGATTCCACATATAAGTAATAGCATATGATATTTGTCTTTCTGTGTCTGGCTTACTTCACTTAGTGTGATAATCTTTAGGTCCATCCATGTTGCTGCAAATGGCATTATTTCATTCTTTTTTATGGCTGAATTGTATTCCATTGTATGTATATATACCAAATCTTTATACACTCATCTGTCCATGGACGTTTAGGTTGCTTCCATGTCCTGGCTATTGTGAATAGTGCTGCTGTGAACACTGGGGTGCATGTATCTTTTTGGATTATGGTTTTCTCCAGATATATGCCCAGGAGTGGGATTGCTGGGTCATATGGTAGTTCTATTTTTAGTTTTTTAAGGAACATCCATGCTGTTCTTGGTAGTGGCTCCACAAATTTACATTCCCACCAACAGTGTAGGAGGCTTCCCTTTTCTCCACACCTTCTCCAGAATTTATTATTGAAATCAACATTTTAATTGATTGTATTGATTGGTGGAAAGGAGGCAACACAGAGGGAGAAGTTGAAGAGACAGCAAAGATGGTGGATAATCAGAGGCTAAGGGTGGGGTCCAGAGCCCCAAACTTGGAAGTGGCAGGAACACACAGCACCTTCACACACCATGAAAGCATGAGGCATACCCTCCTGTGGACAGAGGGTATGACCGAGCAGTTCCAAGAAACATGAATGACCAACAGAAAACTTCAACTTCAGGCAACAGTGAGATACTATTTTTCATCAACCAATTTGGCTGTTTACAGATAAGGAAACTGAGGCACAGAAAGGTTCCAATCAAGACAACACAGGCAGCACACAACAGAGCCAGGATTAGAACCCAAACCTGGCTCCAGAGTCTAAGCTCTCAAACACGATTTGACATCTTTTTTCTAAAAAGAATTACACATTGCATAAATACGCATTTCTATAAATAAATGTGCATACACGTATGTGCATGTATAATACATACTCATGCAGAAAAGACTAGATACCATAATATGAAGAGTGATTATCTCTGAGCAATTGGATTACAGCTGGTTCTTTTTCTTTGTTCTTTTCTGCATTTCTAAATCTACAGAGTGTCAATTACTTGTGTTCTAAGAAAAAATAAAAGTTATTTTTAAAAACCAGCCTGGGGAGGAGACTAGGATGACGACATAGGTCAGACCCCCGTTGTTCAAGTGCAGCCTTCATGGATAACCTTGGCGGGAGGGAGGGAGGGCAAAGGGTGAATAGGTGAGTCAGTCTCTCAGCTACGCAGACAGAACCCACAGGTTGTCTCCTTCGTTTTCCTGAAAGTTCCAACTACTGCTTAAATGCTCTTTAATGCTCTGCAAAAGCCTGGACCATTTTTCCTGGGGATGGCTATCTCCTGTCTCAAGCAAAACTACTGTGACCTGAAGGGACCCTGACATAGGGTCTTCACCTCTTCAATCAGAAGTTCCCTCCAGTTTTCCCCACGACCCCCCAGAGGAGGAATCAAGATGCATTCCCTCCGGATATGCTCCTTCCCTCCATCAAGGGCATGTTTCTCAGCCTCTTTGCAGAACCAAGACCAGATCAAAAGCCTCCCCAGGGCTCAGGGCCCTGAGGTCAGGCTTCCAGGCCATGTGGCTCTCCATGACACCATGCAGGTGAGCAGTCTGTCCCAGCCTTGTGCTCCGAGGAACCACTCCTTCCCCTCCATGGCAGCTCTTCTCCAGAAAGACATCACTTCCTGCCAGCTGACCTCTCCCTGGCTGCAGGCATCATAGAGCTTAAACATTTTATTTACTAGATTGTCGGTTTATTATAAAAGGATATAACTCGGAAACAGCCAGATGGAAGAGATGCAGAGGCCAAGGTACAGGGAAAGGGCGCAGAGCTCCCAGCACCTCCACATGCTCGCCAACCCAGAAGCTCTCCAAATCCCATCCTTTTGTGTTTTCACGGAGGAGGCGTTGTTACATAGCCACGATGGATTACATCATCGGCAATTGGTGACTGAACTCAATCTCCAGCCCCTGTCCTCTCCCCAGAGTTCAGAGGGGTGGAACTGTTCCACCCTTCTCATCCCATGCTCAGTCCCTCTGATGACCAGCACGCAACCATAGGTGACTTAGGGACATTTCAAAAGTCAGCTAACTTTACATAACAAAAGACACTTTGATCATGCTCAGCCCTTAGGAAATTCCAGAGATTTTAGGAGCTCTGCCAGAAATGGGAAGACCAAATATATATTTCTTTTTTTTTTTTTAATTTTATTTATTTTGGGCTGCATTGGGTCTTTGTTGCTGCGTGCGGGCTTTCCCTAGTTGCCGCGAGCTGGGGCTACTCTTTGTTGCGGTGCGCCGACTTCTCATCGCGGAGGCTTCTCTTGTTGCGGAGCACGGGCTCTAGGCGCGCAGGCTTCAATAGTTGCAGCATACAGGCTCAGTAGTTGCAGCAGGCAGGCTCAGTAGTTGTGATTCACGGGCTCTAGAGCACAGGCTCAGTAGTTGTGGCACACGGGCTTCAGTAGTTGTAGCACAGGGGCTCAGTAGTTGTGGCTCACGGGCTCTAGGTGCGCAGGCTTCAGTAGTTGTGGTGCATGCACTCAGTAGTTGTGGCACATGGGCTTAGTTGCTCCACGGCATGTGGGATCTTGCCAGACCAGAAATCAAACCCATGTCCCCTGCATTGGCAGGCGGATTCTTAACCACTGTACTACCAGGGAAGTCCCAAATATATATTTCTTATTATAAATCACAATGTCACACTTGCACTCTCCATTGGCCCTTGTATTCCTTCCTTCCTTTCTTCATTCAATAAATACTAATCAAGTGTCTACCTGTCCTCAGGGCCTGGTGCTGGGTGCTGGGGTACAAGGTGAAAAGACACACAGTCCCGGCCCTCAAGGAGTAAAGACAAGGCAGGGATCCCGGTATGTAACTGCAAAGAGCCCAGTGGCAGAGAGAGCTCCCTGTCTGCATTAGCTCCCACCTCTGCCAGGGAGAGGCAGGCCCTTGACCTGGTCCTGCAGGGGTCTGGAAAGTCTGGAAACGTGGGCAAATGTGCAGAATGTCAAGGACATCACCAGTCTGTCAAGAAAGAAATGATACTGCCTATGTTTCCAGACTTCGTGGAAACCTGTAGAAGGCTCACGGGCATCAGCCCATAAAGCAGAGATGAAGGGCAGAAGCGGGTGGGGATTGGTGTTGCCATTAAGACCTGGGCCAGGACTTCCCTGGTGGTCCAGTGGTTAAGACTTCGCCTTCCAGTGCAGGGGGTACAGGCTCCATCCCTGGTCGGTGAACTAAGATCCCACGTGCCTCGGGACCAAAAAACCAAAACGTAAAACAGAAGGAATATTGTAACAAATTCAATAAAGACTTTGAAAATGGTCCACATCAAAACATCTTTAAAAAAAAATAAAAAGAAAGCAAGAAAGAAACTAACATGGGCCATGCAGAGTGCATTCATGCATTAACAACTTAATTTGATTCCAGAATTTATTATTGAAATCAACATTTTAATTGATTGTATTGATTGGTGGAAAGGAGGCAACACAGAGGGAGAAGTTGAAGAGACAGCAAAGATGGTGGATAATCAGAGGCTAAGGGTGGGGTCCAGAGCCCCAAACTTGGAAGTGGCAGGAACACACAGCACCTTCACACACCATGAAAGCATGAGGCATACCCTCCTGTGGACAGAGGGTATGACCGAGCAGCACAAAGGGAGATGTTTTGTTGGTTTGGGGTTTTGTTTTATTAAGATCCCTACTTTGCAGATGAGGAAGCACAGAGTGGTGTCTGGGCTCCAGCTCTGCCAATAGAAGGCGGGAATTTAATGTAGATTATCTCGGCTCTGGCGCGCAGGGGATTAAGTGAGATGAGAGGGCAGCCAGCATCTTGACTGCTGTCAGAAAGGCCACATCTTTCCCAGCGGTTCTCACGCTGCCATGGCGACAGGCAGTTAAAAATAGTTCAGGCACAAGTTGAGGCGTCAGTGCGCACTGACACTGGGAAAGCTCCCGTCGGCGGTCTGGAAGGATGAGTGCATTCCCTCCCAGCACAGGGTGCTCCTTGCAAAGTGTGGGGTGCACCACATCCTCTGGGCGCTTCTGAGATTTTTCCTATGGAGATAGAGGTGGGCCAGGAACATCCTGTGGGAACGTTGTCAGAGAGTGGAGGGAGGGAGCAGAACTATTGGAACAGCCTCCTCTCCGGCCTTCCTGCCGCCCTCCCCCCCACACGCACCCCTCACACTGTGCAGCTACTGCCCCAGTCGCGTGCCCTCCACTAGACTCTTATGGGGGCCCCTGGAGCACCTTTGCTCCCCTTTACCTCACCTGCAGCTACCATGGTGCCTGACTTTCAGTGGGTGCTCCATACATACTTATTGCATAAATACATAAGACCTTGAAAATTACCATTTTTAACTCCTTGTTTTGAGCCATATTTTAATATTTCTGACTCATGCGCTAGCAAGCGCTGACTTGTATAGGTTGGCTAGAATCATACTCAGCACGTCTGGGCCGGGTCTTGACGGCTCACGCAGCTCTACACCCGCATTTCACAGAAATTCAGAGAGAGACGTGTGCTTAGTTGGACAGCATCCACCTCCTGAGTCCACCCCCAGCCCACCCGCCCCGTGCAATGCTTTCTCTTTCCTCATTTTTCTTATTGAGAAAGAGAAATTGACTTTATCTGAGCATTCTCATAGCCAGAATTGTTTTAAAACAATTCTGGCAAATGAAGATCGTTGTTTTTCAAGAGATGCTTACATCCAGGAGGCCTTCAGGTACCCGGAGGAAGAAGGCAAGGGCTGTTGTGTGGGCAGCAGCAGACCAGTCCAGAATCCTGGGAGAGGAGAGGAAGGAGTGAAGGACCAGCCAGCCCTGTGTGTGCCGCAGGACAGGTTATTTGCATAACGAGCCCAGCGCATACCTTAGCTCCCGATTCCTCACAGCTCCGAGGAGTGAATGGGTATTATTAGTGTCATCTTATCTAGAACTGGGTCACACCAGAAAAGACTGACTTTCCAGATGGCTCCCAGGGATCCAACTGTGCTCAGGCACGTTGAAGACACCAGCAAAAGCTGCTGCCCTGTTCAAGCCTGTCAACCATCACAGCCCTTCCTCTAGGAAATAGAGAATCAACCATCCTCTCCCCTGCGGGGCTGGGGCCTCTTGCCTTCTCACTCACATCCTCCGTTGTTTCTGAACCAAATGGGGTCTGCTTGCCCGGCGCGGTGGGCAGCAAAGGCAGTGGTGAAGGAAAAGACAGTGTTTATTGCAGGGTGCCAAGCAAGGGAGTGGAAGACAAGCCTCAGACCACTCCCACTCGGTCTTTGAGTTTGGGTTTTTTTTTTAAGGGGAAGAACAAAGAAGCCGGGGTTACTCGTATCTTGGAACATTGCTTAATCATAGTTTTGGGAGTCAAGGTATCTCTGGTTTGTGATTCTCTGACCAAGTTCACAGCTGGGGGTCCGTTAGCTCATCTTGCCCTGGAGAAACAACCTGAGTTTGTACGTTAATGATGTGATCTGTAACAGTAGTTTTAGTACATTTACAATGTTACTGACAACAGCAGTGGTAGTCATCTGACTGTTCAGTTAGCACAGGATTGAGGTCAGAGGGGACAAGAAAAGGAATAAAGTTTTGGATAGAGAGATTAATCATAAACTCGGTAAGGGAACTCAGTTTTAGGGGGACTCAGTTTCACCATCAGTAACTCACCCATTTCAATCACCTTGGACTTAGAAGGTGAATGAAAGCCAAATCTTTATCTCCAGGCTACCTTTCTCTCCAAAGTTTCAGACATTTATATCCCTCTGCCCAGGAGATGTCTCCACTTGGCGGTCCCAGGGCCCAAACGACACATCCAAAGCCAAACGCAGCGTCTACCCCTGAAGCTATTTTCCTCCTTAAGTCCCTGTCTTGGTGGTTGTCATTGTAGCCAGAGCACAAGTGAGTCACCTCCCCCTGCCACACATTCACCCTCAGATCACTGTCCTGTCCGTTTCTCTCCACCTCTGTGAAACTCACCTGCATAATGACGGCAGCACCCAGAGTGGTCTTCCGTCTCTCGTCATGGCCTCTACAGCACCCACCCAAATCAATTCTCCAGAACTCCACCTGGGTAAACTTTCTGATCCAACTGTGACACTCCTCTGTGTGACAGCATTCTGGGCTCCCCAAGGCTGTGAGATTGAGACCTTGGCCCGGCCCCGGGAGCTCTGTGACCTCTGCCCCGCTCCAGTCTCACCTCCACAACCCTGCCTGCACAAAGTCATATCCCCTGTGCCCCGGACATTCTCCCTCCTCGCAGGCCCCCAAATCCACCATGCTGTCTCTCACAGCACGTCCTGCCACAGCCCTTTGAAGCCTGGGGAGAGGAGAGCTCGCTATGTTTAAAATATAAAGAAATCCCCATCCAGGGTTTCCAAAAAGGCAGCATATTTTCAACGTTTACAACTAATTCGCTAATGCCTTTGTCACAAAGACCTTATAATGCAATGTAATTGTGCCAGTCAGAGGATAATGAGAATCTTCAAAAAAGATAAATAGTACAAATGAACTTATTTACAAAACAGAAACAGACTCACAGACTTAGAGAACAAATTATGGTTACCAGAGGGGAAGGGTTGTGGGGAGGGATAGTTAGGGAGTATGGGATTGACATGTACACACCTCTATACTTAAAACAGATAACCACAAAGGACCTCCTGTATAGCACAGGGCACTCTGCTCAATATTCTGTAAAACTAATTGGGAAAAGAATTTGAAAAAGGAATAGATACATGTATACGTATAATTGAATCACTTCCTGGTACACCTAAAGCTAACACAACATTGTTAATCAACTGTACTCCAATATAAAATAAAGAGTTAGGGCTTCCCTGGTGGCGCAGTGGTTGAGAGTCCGCCTGCCGATGCAGGGGACACGGGTTCGTGCCCCGGTCCGGGAAGATCCCACATGCCGCGGAGCGGCTGGGCCCGTGAGCCATGGCCGCTGAGCCTGCGCGTCCGGAGCCTGTGCTCCGCAACGGGAGAGGCCACGGCAGTGAGAGGCCCGCGTACCGGAAAAAAAATAAAATAAAATAAAAAAAGAGTTAAAAATGAAACAAAAAGAAGTTAATGAAAGGGTTTATGGAATATAATCATTCAGGCTGCCCTTCCAGCCCATCTCTCCGGGTCTGCCAGGGCTAAGGGGTTTCCCGGGAAGCAGGACTGTCAGTGGTACAATCAGGAAAGGCCTGGGCAAAGCAGGACACGCTGGTCACCGTAAGTATAAAACAGCGGTTGACAGGCGTATGATGGCCTTCTTCCTTCAGAACCGTCAGTGTATCTCTGTGGCTGTCTGCCTGATGTTAGCTTAAAGGCCACGTTGGAGGCCGTGGAGACTGGGAAGCCGAACCTCTCCGGCCCAGTGCTCCCTGCTGCTTGCCCTTCCTGCTGCTACCAACCAACGAGTTCCTGCTCATCCTTCTGGGCTCAGCTTGCCCCAGTGCTGGCCTGATGACTGCTCCCTCCCACGTTCCCTCAGCATCCCCAACACGCCTCCTAGCAGGCGGCTCGCTGTGTTGTGGTTTTCTGTGAGCGTGTCAGTTTCCACCTTTAGGCGGTGAGCAAGTTCAGGGCTGGGCTGACCCACAGAAGACCCTCGGTGGGCGATGAACAAACAGGACTGTGCATGGCCCACCGAGCAATCCCATCTGACATGTCTGCTGGGCCCGGACAACTCACAGGTTTCCTGGGCACCTCCTGTGTGCCAGGCTCGAGCGCAGCCTCAGCCTCAAGGAGCTTAGAACCCCGTGTTCTAAAGGCACCCAGGAGAGCAGACAAAGGAAGCTAGCAGTGCTTGTTTCATGCCTGCATGATGATAAAACACCACCTAATTCCTAGGCAAGGTTGAAGTGCCCAGGGAGGGCTGCCTGGAATGTGTGTAGGTGGCAAAGAAGACACCTGTACCAGACATGAGTAGCAAGAAGGCAGATGCCTTGTTGTCTAAAAAAAAAATAAAAATGTAAAAGAAACAGAAATGCCAAGTTACAGGAGAGGTTGCTCCCAGCAGCAAGACATGGAAGCAAGTTCCGATGGCCCCTTCTCCAGAAGGAGGGCTGAGCAACGTGACCTCCACAGCTCCTTCCAGATTCTATTATTTAACCTTGGCATTGCCAGCAGGGAGCAAGCCACAGATGCAGGAATTGAGCAGGGGTATTCTGGGTACAGTGCTAGTACCGACCAAGTGGGTCAGAGCACATGGGAGAGGAGTCTGGACGCGTGGACGGAGCTTGAATTGGGACCCCAGACTCCCCTGGACATGTTTGGTGAAAGAGTGAGGAGTTTGGGAGCCAGGGAGCAGCAACTATCTCAGGGGCAGGAACTACTGCAGGACGTGAATGTTTGCCTGTGTGCCACCTCTGCTTCCTTCTCTCTTCCTCACACATTTCTCACGATGGAATTTCAGGGCTTATCACTAACCACAAAGATGGAAATCAATCCAGCCCTTTCCCCCATGGGTCCCCAGCAGTATGACAAAGGAGGCTTCAGAGAGCCAGATCGATAGCTGGGAAAGCTCCCCTGGAAAAGCATCTTGACTCGGCAGCCACAGTCTGTTTTCCCAATACTTTCCTCTGAATTGGGCTTACCCACTTCAAACTACGGGCACATCCCAACCAGGGCAGAGCCCGCCATGGTCAGCAGCATGGAGGGGTGGACCAGGGGGGAAACAGGTGCTCGTGTGCAGGGGGTCAAAGGGGAGGATGCTTGGGAGGGGCTGGCGGGCGCAATCTCAGGCTCTTTCTCCAATCTCATCAGGTGTATCAGACTCTCCCCTTTGCCCCAGGGAGGAAGAGTAAGAGACAGGCTGGGAAAGCCTTCAGGGAGCAAGGAGATCACAGCTCCCTGTCTCTGGAGGTAGCAGGTGCTGGGTCCCATGTGAGGTCCCCACAGACGTCTTTATGGCTACTGGTGCTCCAGACTCCAGTCTGGTTCTGCCTGTTGGTCTTACCCTCCTACGTATGTGCAGGGTACAGGAGGGAGGCTTTGTTCCATCTGCACAGGCTCTACAGGAACCCAACAGTTGAGTAGGTACCAGTTATGGATCTAAACAGAGCATTACGTTTAACTCCCACCTTCCCAATGGCAGTCGTAATCAAAGGCTGTGACCCATTTCTCTCCAGAAAGCATAGAGGATGTCAGAGTCCAACTTGTGACAGGGGCCTTGCTGAGAAGGGCATGGGATCATAGTAAACAGGGCTGGGTTTGAATCTTCGACAACTACCCACTTCGAGATGCTGCATAAGATGTCACTCTCCAAGGTACTGTTCCATCATCAGTACAACAATGATAGTATCACAAGATGCTGTGGGAATTATTGATAATGTGTGAGCCTGTCACGTAGAGGTGATTACTAAACAGCAGGTTCTTCCTCACCTGTGTAACAGCCTGTCACTCCAGGCAAACATCACCACCCCTAGCCCTGGGCAGGACTTGACCCAAGTTCTCTGGCCAGATCTCTGCAGCTCCAGCATGGGTTTCAGCATCCAGGCTGTGCTGCCAGGTGATGGGCTGCAAAGTTCCTGTGGCCTCGTACGTCTGCAGGATGGAGGCTGCTGCACTCCTTCTGTCTCCTTCCAAATTGGCTCTGGAATGGGGATGGGGTAAGATGTACAGATGGGATCCTCAGAGCCTCAGATCCACATGAGGGCCTCAGGGGAGACAGAAGCAGATGCAAGCAAGCAGGACACTGTATAGCATCACCCTTTAAGCCTGTAACAAGGTAACGAAGCCTATGCCGTAGTGATGATCAGTTCATGCACATCCGGGGATTCCAGCTCCGGCTCTGCCGCCAACCACTGAGAAGGTCCCTGCACCTCCTAGAGCCTTAGTCTCCTCATCCACAAAATGGGATGACATGACCTTCCTTGAAGGCGGGTTTCTGTCACCCTGGGTGTGAGCACTTCTTTGTAAGGTGCCAAGATGTATGCAATTGGAAGGGGTGGCGATTATGGAAGTGTCATCGGAGGCACATTTGTTGCTGTGGGAAATGCAGGCGCTGGACCATTTTCTCATCTTTCCACAGGTTGCTAGAATCACAACTTATAATTAACGCACAGTGATATGGCTTGACCCAGTTTCCCAAATTAGAATGTTTCAACTACAACTGATGAAAGATGTGAAATTCTTGTCTACCTAGCAGAACTAGCCGGATAAACCTCCTTTCCCTGGACTTCAAGTTTTCTTCAGAGCTAATGAATAAATACACACGTTAAGCAAATGTATAAATTCGCTTATTCAATAAATATCAATTGATCACCTACTCTGCACCATTTATTAAGCTTAACGCTTTACCTGACTTGTCCATTTAATCCCCACATGAATTCTGTGAGGTGGGCACCCTGATGTGAAAATTAGGAAACTAAGCCTCAGAAGGGTTAGGTTACTGGATCAAGGCCATGCACCTAGAAAGCGACAAAGCACAATTAAACCCAAGTTTTCTTGACCTCTCATGCACCTGCTCTTTCATGATACCACGTGGCTTCTCCAGGCCCCTAGGAAGGGGAGTTAAGGTTATGTCTGGTAGAAGGAAGGAGTAGGGATGGACCACAAATTACAGCTGTTGTGTGCCCCAGTGTCACCACATTAAACATCCCAACCTTTCCTGGGACCCAGCCATTCATCCTGCTTCCCAACTCCAGGCAGGTGGCCCTTGGAACGCACTTACTGCCCCTGTTCTCCTGGCCGAACTCATCAGCTCTGTACCACTGTGCAGCTGCCTTGTCCTCAACCTTGGTTCTGACTTGTTTCACTTTCTACCACCCCAGGTCCATCTAGGAATAGGCTGGCACTGAACTAGGCACCCCATCTCCCTTGGACCCCTTGGGCTGGTGGGCAGCAACTGGGCAGTACAGGGCATGGAGTCAGACAGAGTGAGGCGCTTCTGATTGCTCTCCATTTGAGAAAGTAACTGGTTTCTCTGTGCCTCAGTTTCCTTATCTGAAAGTTGAGGGTAATCCCTGTCTCACAGGGTTGCTGAGAGTCCTAATGGGATAAGGTAATACATGTGTGGCATACAGTAGGCACTCAGCAAGTGCTATTTCCTTCACCTCCCCGCCCCATACTTGCAAAGTACAGCAAATGGTACATTCTGATTATGCTACGTTTTCCTCTGTGATTTCTTAGTTTTAAATATTTGACTCTCATGTTGGTGAGTAGGGCAAGGAGGTACAAATCTAATTCGTTTTTCAAACTCAATCTTCAGTCTTCCAACATGATTTATTAAGTGAGCTTTCCCTTCCATATTGCTTACTCATCATATATGACAGTCTCTCATATAATTTGGTCTAATTCTTGGCCCTCTTCTGCATAACTTAGATATAGTTTTCTCTTTGTAGCTGCACTCCAGCTGTTTTTATTACTATTTGCTCTAAAATAGGTTCTTATAACCAGGCAGATAAATCTTCCCCACCCCCACCCGAATTATTTATTTTTCTTGGCCACTTATTCTTCCAGCCATACTCTTTTGTCAGGTTCCATGAGAAGTTCTGGAGCTTTAAATGAGGATTTGCTGGGTACACAGAGGATGTGAGGGCTAGCACTTTGGGGAACTTGTGTCTAAATTCCACAAGCCTTGAAATCTCAAGTGGTCACACACACACACACACACACACACATGCACATACACATATATACACACACACATGCACACACACAGTACACATACATGCGCACACATACACACATACATGCACATACACACATACATGGATGTACACACGTACACATATACACACACATACACAGCCAACCCTGTTCCCTGCTTGCCCCTCCAACCCTTCCCCACCGATAGGAAGAAGACAGTAAATGACAACCATCTGGTACCCAGTTATGACCCATTGCCAGGCCTGCCTCGCGTTAAAAGGCATAGGGATGAGGCTGGAAATTAGTCCAGTGATGGGCAAGTTCAAGGGAAATCCTAAGAACCTCGGAGTCTAGACCTGCTTTACTAGTTTCCCATTACATTGACCTCTAAGGCATTTGACTAACCCAGTGGATTTCCAGGTGGAGGGCTCCCTACTAGCAGCCCCTGGGAACTTGATAGAAATGTAAATTCTCGGGCCTCACCCCAAGAATTGAATCTGGGTGTGGAGCCCAGCAATCTGTTTTTTTAACAAGCCTCCCCATGACTGAATGCTTGAAATTGAGAGCCGCTGGATTAAACAAGCATAGATTTACTCAAAGTCTACCTCTGCTTATTTCTGAGATCTCAGGCATGCTGGTAGCCTGGTGAGCTGCGCAGAAGAAACTTTGAAGGAAGGATGCCTGCAAATGTAGAAGAGCTGCAACAAAGCCAGATTCGTTGTATCAATAATTGGACCACACGTGACCTATACATGAGGAGGGTCGATATCTTCACAATATTACTCCTGCTTGCCAGGAAAATGCAATTCTCCTTCTGCTCTCCTGCAGGAATCACAAGTATTATGGTTTTCTCTACCCGGTCACAAACATCCTGCATTGAGTTTATTCCAAAGTACTTACTATATTTTGTTACTGTGAATGGGCTCTCCTTCGCTGTGGATTTTCTAACTGACGATGCCTGGTATTCATATAGCATCCTGTGCATTCATCGGTAATCACTCATTTTTCTGACCTCTTTACTTCTAGTCCTTTTTGACAGCTGGTTTGTTTGTCTTTCTCAAGGTGTCTTTTGAATAATAACACTGCCGACTTTGGGCCTAATGTTTATTATTTGCATTTCTGCTTCAGGGGCCCACCTGGATGAGTGGACAGATTTGACAAAAGACGGTGGAAAGAAGGGCATTTAGGGGGCCAGACTTGTCCTGGAACACACTTCCCACCTGGCCACCTACCTGAGCTTAACGTAGCCTTTGGGACTCACCTGGTAAATTCACCTTTGGGTTTTTGGAGTTTTTTTACCTTTGTTTTAATCCAAGTTTTAAAATTTGTTTGCATAGAGTTATACAGACAATTCTGTAATCATTCTCTTACTTTAGCTTTTATAGATCCATTTTTGTATATAACTCTCGGATCCATATGGAATTTCTTTGCATGTGAAGAATAAGGTAATGTTACAGGGGAGAACAAAATCTGGCTACATGTTAGATCTGTTTCTTTTACTCCCGTTGCTTTTGTTCACTAAAAGGATACTGTTTATACATAATGGCCTGCCTTGGGGAGCCCTGCCCCTCTGCCTGAATGTTAAACCAAAGTGCCTTTGTTTAGGGGAACATCCGGACCCTGTCCACCTATGGATGGCTGCAAGAAAGAAGAAATTAACACATCCTCTCCCGGAGGCTGGCCATTCCAGGGGATACTTGTAAGACTTATGGTCTTTTTACTTTACTTCCTCACCTTCTCCCCGTCTCTGTTTTATAAAAGAAACCGACATCCAGGCCCTGATAAGACGGTTATTTAGAGACATTAGTCGGCCATCTTCTCGGTCTTCCGGCTTTCCGAATAAAGTCGTATTCCTTTGCCTCAACACCTTGTCTCCGATTCATTGGCCTGTCACACGGTGAGCAGAGCGAGCTTGGACTTGGTAACAGTAATAAATCATTTTTTTCCTTCAGATAACTAACCAGTTTTCCCAATGCAGTTTATTGAATGCCCCATCCGTGCTGATAAATTTAATGATGCCATTTTAATCAAATACTCATTTCCCATACGTGCTTGAATTTATTTTTTGACTCTCTTACATTGATTTCTTGGTATATTCCTACTCTGAAATGTCTGTGGCCTTAAACAATGGTTTAATATACCTAATAGTATCATGGTCATACTTGTTATTCTTTTTCAGATCTTTCTCTGCTTCCAATCATGTGTTTATTTTACGAGATGAAATTTAGCTTTAATAGCTCAAATTCCAAACAAAACTCTGTTGGTAATTGGGCTGGGAACACACTTAATTTAGAGATTAAATTCAGGAATTAAAACTACCTTACTGAATAGTCTTCCAAAGAAAAACAAGGGAGGTTTTTCACTTACTAAAATAATTTGTGCAGCTTTTAATAGGAATTTTAAGTTTTTAGCATAGGGTTAGGACTACAGTGTACTGTACTATATAAGGTTAGGACTGTACTAACATTGATTAATACATTTGTTCTTAAGTATTTTTATGTTTCTATTGTAAATGGCATCTTTTCTTCCCTTAGATTTTCTAACTGGTTATTATTTGTAATATAGTAAAGGTTTGATTTTTGGCATAAACTTTACAACCAGGTGCCTCTTCCTTTCTAGTTTTGTACCTCTTATATCTTTCTCATATATGATAGTGGGAGTTCTTGTTTCTGACTTTAACGGGAATGTTTCTGGCTTTTCACATTAAGCTGTGCTAGCTTTTTGGATGGAAGATTATAATATTTTATAATGTTAAGGAAATATCCATTAGTATTTATTTTGTTAATTAAAAAAAAACTGAGGGACTTCCATGGTGGTCCAGTGTCCATGCTCCCAATGCAGGCGACCCAGGTTCGAACCCTGGTTGGGGAACTAGATCCCACATGCCACAACTAAGAGTTCACATGTCGCAACGAAAGATCCCACATGCTGCGACTAAGACCTGGCACAGTCAAATAAACAAAGTTTTTTAAAGTGGTCCTAATAACTTCTGCATAAAAATCAAAAAAGGTTAAGATTTTAAATAAGTAAATAAATAAATAAAATACAAACTGAAATGAAGGTTGCACGATAGCAAATGCATTCTTTAGCATAAAATTTTCTAATATTAAACCATCCTTACATTCTTCAGATTGATCTCTCTTCATGTATCTTTCTTTTAGTGTCTTCTGCTTCTCTTTGCTGATATTATATTAAGGATTTTTGCATTGGTTGTCATAACTGAGTTTGATCTGTAGATGTCTTTCTTTTCTCTTTCGCCTTTTTCTTTCAGGCTTTGGTAAAGTTTTGGTGGGATTCTCCTGTCTCTGGGAACAGTTTAAGTAGCACTGTGGTTATCTGTTTCTCAAAGGTTTGGAAGAAGTTACCTGTGAAATCTAGGGACTTAGTACTTTTAAAGAGAGTAGCTTTATTACGATTTTATCAGTTGAGTTCTGTACCTTAGAACCTTTATTATTTTTTTAACGTCTTTATTGGAGTATAATTGCTTTACAATGGTGTGTTAGTTTCTGCTGTATAACAAAGTGAATCAGCTATACATATACATACATCCCCACCTTCGAACCTTTAAACAGTCATCATAACTCCTTATATTTTCCGTACAGATGGAATTCACCTACGAAACCAGCCTCATCCTTGTGGAGGTGGGATGGTTAAAAGGGGTGGGTCTTAGGTCCCTTTCCCAATTTCTTCCATGGTCTGACTCCTCTTTATTAAATTTTGATGACATAATTTTTTTTAGAAAATTATGCATTTTATCTAGATTTTCTAATGTTTAACCACAGAGGTTGTGCAAATCACTCTATAATCATTTTTTAAAATTTAATTTCTTTTTTTTCTTAATTCAAATTTTGTTTGAGTTTTCTCCACTTAAAAAAAATAGGTAAGGCAGTGGTTATTATATTTTATAATTTTTTCAGCAAATCTTCAATTTATGTTCTTGAATCTCTGTATCATTTTAGTTCTGTCTTCTAAATTGCTTGCTACTTTTCTCTTCATTAGTGTCTTCCCTCTACTTTCCTTAGGTTAGTTTACTTATGTTTTCTAAATTCTTATATTAATTGCTTAATTTTATTTCATTTCACTCTTTCTTACTTAGTAGCATAGATATGTAAGCTAGTAATTTTTTCCAAACACTGCTCTAGCCACATTCTATAGTGTTTAGTATGTAGTGTTTATTGTGTCATCACATTTTATTTTTGTGGATATTCTAGAGCAGAGCTACCAATAGAAATATAATGTGACATCATCTGTCATTTTACAGTGTACAGTATCCACATTTAAAAAGTAGAAAGAAGAAACAGGTGAAATTATTTTAATAATATTTAACCCAGTATACCCCAAATATTATCATCTAAACATGTAATCAATAAAAATATCAATACATTAATGAGATATTTTACATTCTTTTTTCATGTTAAGTCTTGGAAATCCAGTGTGTTCACGCCCACAGCAATTCAGACTAGCCACGTGTCAGGTGCCACGTTTCAATAGCTACGTGGGGCTAGTAGCTACCATATGGAGCTGCACTGCTTCAGAATTTCAGCTTTGGTCTCCTCTACGACAGAGGTGTTTAAGGAAGAGACTAAGACATAAGCAGAGTTAGGCTTTCTGTTTATGTTTTGTCTTTATAGTTTGATTACACTGGGATCAGGGAATATGATCTATTCGATTGTTGATGGGAAAATATGATATTTTCCATTTTTTGAAACTGGCTGATGTATGTCATATTAATATTAATCATATTTTTAAATAAATGTTCCATGGGTCCTTGCAAAAGAGATGAATTGTCTGTTTTTTGGGTGTAGTGTTCGTTTCATTGTTTATGTCTATTATGTGGGGGGGAGGTCTACCATGAACAAAGGGATATACATTTATCTACCATAAAACCACCATAAACTAATGTAACATCTCCTATTATTATTATTATTATTATTATTATTATTATTTGGCTGTGTTGGGTCTTCGTTTCTGCACATGGGTTTTCTCTAGTTGTGGCGAGAGGGCTTCTCATCGCAGTGGCTTCTCTTGTTGCGGAGCACGGGCTCTAGGTGCATGGGCTTCAGTAGTTGTGGCTCGCGGGCTCTAGAGCGCAGGCTCAGTAGTTGTGACATACGGGCTTAGTTGCTCTGCAGCATGTGGGATCTTCCCAGACCAGGGCTTGAACCCATGTCGCCTGCATTGGCAGGCAGATTCTTATCCACTCTGCCACCAGGGAAGCCCTCTTATTATTTTGTATCTATTCATTTCCCTCTTTTTTTTTGCAACTTCTAAAAAGTTTACATTGATGTTATTTTACTTAGTATTTAAGGATTTCATTGGAAACCGTCAATTTTATCTGTATGAAATTCCCCCATTTGTGTTTCTCTTTTTATCTTACATTTTTATTGATGTTAATATACTTCTGCTTTTGTTTGCGTTTTCCTGATACGCATTTGTATGCATTTTCCTTTTGTTTGCATTTTACTGATCTGAATTGCTCTTTTAGATGAGTTTTTTTGTAGACAGCATACAGCTGGGTTTTCACTGAGCTGATACATACCGTCCAAGTAACCAGTAAAAACAGAGAATATGGTCAGAGAAAAACAAAATATTTCCTCCACTCCCAGTGAATACAATTTATCCCTAGAAGGAAGATAAGAGCTCTTACATCTATAGCAGGATCTCAACCTCGGCACTATTGACTTTTGGGGCTGGAATATTTCTTGCAGTGGGGCTGTCCTGTGCACTGTAGGATATGTCACAGCATCCCTGGCTTACCCACTAAGTACCAGTAGCACTCCCCCATCCCCACCCCTGGTTGTGACAACCAAGAATGTCTCCAAACTTCGCCAAGCGTTTGTTGGAGGACAAAAATCTCCCCTGTTTAAGAAGGGCCCATCCACACCTAGAAAGGCCGTTCCACACCTTTCTGTCAGGCTTCTCACCCACCTATACGCACCTGTTCCCTCCAAATACAGATTTCAGAGTGAGATGTATGGCAGACATGCTGCTTCTCAGCTGTGGAGAAAGCCACTGCTCAGAGTTCCAGAAACTTCCATCTCTGATGACGCCTTTCACATTTGTGGTCAGAGGTTTCAGTACTTGCCTCACTTGAACATGACCCCTTGATCCTCAGCCGGTGTGCCTCCTCTGTCTGTTTCTTATTAAGTGTACGGAGAAGGAGGTTACATGTTCGTCTGTACTCCATCGTCATGCACAGCCATCTCCCTTCTAGTCCCCAATCTGAGCTCTTTTCCCTGCATGTCTGACAGAGAGATGTCAGGTTTCAGTAAAACAATAATTAAATTTATAGTCAACTCTGATCAGATGGCATTAAACAGAGGAACACGGAACAAGGAACAATGTTCTCTGAAGGGAGAAATATTTTTACATGAATATTTTGGTATTTGTTAATGTACTGGAATTAATAGAGAGGTGTAGGAGGTGCTGAATAAAAATCCAATTTGTACTGATTATTCCCAAATTAAGATTAGCACAGAAACCTGTCTGGAGTGGGAGGCGAAGTCTGCTGTTCCAAAGAAGAGGTTTTAAAGGTGTAGGTGGGGTGAGCGAGAGAAACTGAACGTAAATGTTCTTGCAAAAAGAATGAGGAAAGAGCCTGCGGAGCTCCTGACAGCCAGAGGCAACCCTTTGAGAAGGCCCAGCCCTCAGCCCAGAGATGACCAGCAGGGGCTATTCCCTAATCCTGACCCTTCCAGCATCCCTTAAATTCAGTGGGTAGCTTACGGCTTACAAAGAGCTTTTGTATACTTAGCATTTCAAATAAAATGGATAAATACACGTGATAGCCTAATAAAGGGATTTATTATGGGATTCCTAAATAGATGGAGAGATTTGAATAAGCTATATTAGTTGCATAGAACTATTACTTCATCCCATAGATGTTTGTAGAGTGCCTGTTGGGTTTCACATACCAGCTATGGTGTGGAGATGATTCTTCCACACCCTGCCATCAAAAGGTTGACAGTCTACTGTGGAGACAGAAGTGAAGTACCAATTACAAAGCAGCGTTATCAGCCCATGATAGTAGAGACCTGATGTCTGTCCAAAGGAAGGGCGCTTAATACCGTTTGGGAGGGAGAGAAGGGAGAGAAGTCAGGGAAGGCTTCCGGGAGGAATTAAGACAGAGCTGAGTGTGACTGGATGAGTAGAAGTTAGCCTAGTGAAGGTGGCAAAGGCATTCCTGGTAGAGCAGTCCACATGAGCAAAGGCACTGAGATCAGAAACAGCATAGCGTGTGCTGGAGGCAAAAGCAGGTTCATATTATGGGCGCATCAAGTCCAGGGCAGGCAGTGGCCATGAAGCACCTTGGGTCCTCTCTTCCAAGTCTTGGTATTTCATCAAGTTAGTGATGGGGACCCGCTGACCAACCCGTCTTCGCTGAATCACTTTCTGCCCTTGGCTTCTGCACTGGACACTCCTGATTTTCCTCCTCAGTAGCTTCTCTGAGTGGTCTCCTTGTCGTGATCCTCCCCCTTTTCCACCCTCTAAGTACGAGCATGCCCCAAGGCTCAGTTTTTGGCCTGTTTCTCTTCTCCATACATACACACTCCCGTAGCTTTCAGTACCATCTCTCTGCTGATGAATCCCAAATTTACATCACTAGCTTCAATCCTTACCTCCCAGATCCAAATGCATATATTCAATCGCCTGCACCCCATCTCTACTTGGGTCTCAATTAATGTTCAGTTGCATGTAGCAAAGACCCAAAATGTCGGTGAATTTAAAAGGATAAAAGCTCAGCTATAGGCCATTTGTGGCCAGCATGGCGGCTCCACAGACATCTAGGACCCAAACGTTACTAGATTTCTACTCCAACACACTTAGAGTGTGGCCTTCAACCTCGTGGCACAAGATGGAGTCCCATCCATTGTAACAGAGTTCCAAGCAGCATGATGAAGGAAGGGGTGATGAAGGAGCTGTTGCAGGTCAAATTCCGCGGGCGGCACACTCGGAGACGGTTGCTTGCATACAAGAATTTCATTGGGATGTACACCTAAGGTCAACCGCTGGGGGTGAGTAACAGAAGTTGGACTGGGCAGAAGGAGAAGTTGGGCTATAAGACCTCAGCCAATCCTACAGGAAATTCTGCAGATGGTCCTCAAGAGTTTTCCCAAGTGGGGCAAGGGGACCAGATCACTTTATCCCCACTTCACCCAGTCACCAGATGCAGGCTGCACTAGGAAGGGGCATCACTTGGGGTGGGGTGGCTCTCATAGCTAAGGACAATCACTGGAGAAAGGGACTCAGCTGAAAACTGTCAGCACTCACCATTCTTTGTAGCTGGGAGAACAAGTGCTGCAGTACTGAACATGGGAGAAGTCTGGGTGGGAAATGACAGAATCCACTACAGTCCATCCCTTGAGCTACTCAGATCCACTTGCTTTGTATACGTTTTGAGAGGAGCACCTTCAGGATTCCGGTGGGCCTCTGTTCCTGGGGGAAACTTACAAAGAGAAGGCTTTGCCGTTGCAGCTTGTCTCAGGGTCATAACTGGTACTCATCAGCTCCTTCCTCTACTACCCCTGTGAGATCCCCCCACTCTGAGGAAGCACCTCTTCTGATCTAGGTGGTTTCCTTTTGTGGGTTACCCTGTGGTCTGAGCTCCTGGTCATTACGCCCTTCTCAGGCTGTGGCTACAACACTTGACCATTTACCGTCAAATTTGGACAGGGGAGACCTAAGAGACGCCCTTGTGGATCACTTTGGTGCCAGATGTATTCTTCTTTGCCCCCTTTGCATGACAGGAGCCCTGTTTTCACCTGGTGATGAATCAGTTACCACTGCCAAGATGGTGACTCCTTCTTTGTCCCTGTCAGCACAAAGAGCCCAAAGGGAGCAGGCAGTAGCCATAATTTGAAATTTAGTGGAACTCATGTTATCTCCTTTGATGGAATCATTCCCCACCCCGCCTTGAGGGTCAAGACGTCTAAACCCACTGAGTCCAAAGTTGTGGGAACAGGATGCAGACATTCTGAAAGTGGGTCCTGGGAGCAGGCCCACTCTCCCTTCATCTCTTAGTTCCTAGACCTATATCTTAGGGAATCATTGAAGTGTTTTGAGTAGAGAAATAGCAATTCCAAATCAGCAGTGTTGAGGATAGACCATAAAGGAAAGTATTTAAAGCAGGAAGACCAGTGATGAGGCTGTTAGAATAGTCCAGGCAGGAAATTATGTGGGCCTAATAATGGAATATTATTAGAACCTGACATTTCCCTCAGCAGGAAAGCAAGCACTTAGTATCCAATTAGTGTCTCTGGGTACATCAGGAGGCATACTGTAGGTTAGGAAAGACATTTGTTAAGCTCGCCCTGCACTCATAGAAGCAAAACGATTACAGAATCATTCCAAAAATAACCCAGCCAAACTGGTGAACCGTAGCTGGCTATATGTCAGCTCGATCAGCAGAGACACAGAAATAAGACAGCCAGGCAGGTAGACTGTTTCTCTCAGTCCCACCCAGAGTGGGGCCGGGGATTCTTCCACTAGACCTTGATCTCTGCTTATTTCTCTGTTCCAGAACATTTACCATCATCTACCTGGAAGTCAAGATGTTTACCTATCTGCTTGCCCTGCTCTAGACTGCGATCTCATAGAACAGGAAGTTTTTCCTGCCCTCTTTCATGCCTATCACAGTCACAAAGAGGCAAAACTCAGTCACTTTGGAATGGAATTGAAGAAGAAAACAAGCTCAGAACGAGCTCAGTCACTTTTGAACGGAATTGAAAAAAAACCTTTGCAAGTGAGATCGCTGAACTGCTATCAGTGATCAACAATATTAACAATAATAACAATGACAGGTAACATTGTGGAGGCCCCTCCTATGGGCCAGGCACACTTCGAAAGGATTTACTTACATTATCTTATTTAATCCTTCCCAGAACACGATAAAGTAGGTATTATTATCATCCCATTTTCCATAGAAAGAAACTTTGTCAAGAGAGGTGGCAAAGAGAACTCCAGAGAGTCTTGCACCGGCAACTTCCAGCTCCTGCACGAAAATGGCACATGGCCCTCATTCATGATTCGTTGGCCAAAACAGATCACATGGTCCCACTGATTCGCAAGGGAACCCGGAAGTGCAGTCTCACAAACGGAGGTCCCAGAAACATCTGAAGACCAGCACTAGTGACAACGACACTATGGAAATGAGATTTCCAGGGGCCCTAAGGGAAAGTTCTGTGAGGTAGGAGAGCAGTAGTTATTGATGCGATTCCCCAATACAAGTTAATCTGATTCCAGAGCCCGTGCACCTAACCGAAATCTAGAAGGCTACACCAAAATGTCCACAACAGTTATGCCTGGGATAGAACAAATAGGTTATTTTTATTTTCTTCTTTACACTGTCCTGTCTCTTCCAATATTTCTACAATGAATCTGTATTTACTTTGATAATCAGATAATATGTATCATAGGGAAAATAATATCTGCATAATAATTATCTTCCCCAGACAAGGTATTCCACTCCCCATCAGCCCTCTTTATTTTTTATTTTTTTAAATAAATTTATTTATTTAATTTATTTATTTTTGGCTGCATTGGGTCTTCATTGCTGTTGCTGTGCGCGGGCTTTCTCTAGTTGTGGCGAGTGAGGGCTACTCTTCATTGCGGTGCATGGGCTTCTCATTGCAGTGGCTTCTCTTGTTGCGGAGCACAGGCTGTAGTGTGCGGGCTCAGTAGTTGTGGCTCGCGGGCTCTAGAGCACAGGCTCAGTAGTTGTGGCACACGGGCTCAGTTGCTCTGAGGCATGTGGGATCTTCCCGGACCAGGGACTGAACCCGTGTCCCCTGCATTGGCAGTCGGATTCTTAACCACTGCACCACCAGGGAAGCCCCCCATCAGCCCTCTTTAGATGCTGTCTCTTCCTTGCTCCTTTTCCTAAAACCCATCCTCAGAAAACATTCTGATTAAGTCCATGACACAAAAGAGGTCCTTATTGGTATTCAGGTTTTACCCATTCTGAGATGTTAGCCTTATGCCAAAAGACTTCCTAGATGGTTGCATTTCAGGTGCACAGTACCACCAGCCTGGATGGAGAGCTGCCTTTTCTAGTATGGAGAATGGAACCATCACAGCATCCCTGAAAACACCCTGCACCAACGGCCATGGATACCAGTTCCAGCCTCATGCCCCCAACCCTGCTACCCAACCTCCAGTCATATGCTCCTCTGAGAATTTCACAAGTCCCTCTCATGCAGGCGTTTATTTTCAAGGAATCGAAGGTGTCATCCGTTTCTCTGTCATCCCTCCTCCACAGCTGCTGCCCTCTTCCCGCAAAGCTTCCAGCGTCTCAGCACGGGGTGAATGCACCTGCCCCTAGAAATACAAAACCCACTGCCTGAGCACAGGCACAGCGATTTCAACGGGAACCCAGGACCAGAACAGCATCACCCCACCTGCTTCACCTTGTGACCACCCTCTGTGTTTCTCAGCTTGCCCACTACACGGATGGGTTTGCTCACGCTGTCCTGGACTTTGACAAGGAGCTAGGGCCCCACCCCTTGCTGCTGGTCATGTGACACAGCCATCACCTCCTTCTCTCACTTCCTTCAGAGGCTGAAAGGATGCTTCAAGGGAAGCAGCAGTAAAGTACAAGCATAAACGTAAGAAACTCCTACAACTCAATAGCAAAATAAATAAATAAATACACAATTAAAAAATGGGCAATGACTCAAATCGATAAGCAGTCTGGTGTTCAAGGCCAGCCCACTCAAGTCAACCAGCATCAATAGAGCACCTGCTGTATGCAGAGTCATGAAATGGAGCCAAGAGTAGCTGCTTGGAGAACTGAAGTGTTCCAGATTTCCCTCCCTCAAAGGAAAAAAATCCAGGCCCTCTGTCTAGACAGCTATCCTCAGAGGCTCTGAAGATACTTTTCCATTTGGAATCTCACCCAGAGAGGCTCTGTGATATTATAGGGCTCGCCTGAAGGTGCAGCTGGCAGACTCCAGCTCAAGTGGTTTCCAAGAGGAGCTTAACGAAGACACCACTTTACAGATTAAAATCATCTCTCATTGCCATGGCAATCCTGTAGGTCATTAAAGAGAAGCACTTAGGGCTGGCGGGGCTCCTGCAGGTCCTGGGACTGGCAGGAACCACAGGCCATGGAGGATGGTAAAGGGGGGCAGACAGAAGACCAGTCAGAAAGGCAGAGGCCGCCCAAATGCCTGTCCTTCTACCAGGAAACAGACTGGAAGTGACTGACATGCAGGACACTCACTGGAATCAATGAACTCTCCAGGATCGAGAATGTTTGCAGGAGTCAAGAAAATACGCCTTATGAGGGGCTGACTCAAGGGCTCCTGTAGCTGACCCCCTACATCTGGACACAGCAGAGCATCTAGAGCTGCAACCGCAGAACAGGCAACGGGAAAACAGGAGGTGCGCCCTCTCGGGTAAGTGTATCATCCCAGAGGGGACTGAGGGCTGGGGTCTGCGGAGCGGTGTGGAGGAGTGATAGAGACGAGGAAGGGGTGAGGGAGGACAACCATCTCTGCCACGTAAATGCAGGGAATTCAGAGGCCGTCTGGCTCCCAGATCCATAGACTTTCTCTACCTCCAATAGTCCCCAGCAACATGAGTAGAGACAGAGGGAGATTTTGAACTTAGCTCAGAGGCGGAGCTTTGCCGAGGTCTTTCTTTCAGCCTCACTCACCACCCCTTCCCAACTGAGGGCCTTTCCCATCACCATAACAGCTCACATCCCATAATAATCAGTGGAACGCTTGATCTAGAAGGATAAGCAAAGTGATCTGCCCCAGTTCAGAAATCTTTGTCTTCTGGGATCTCCTAGATGATCAGGAGAGTTGCTGAGACTCCTAGCCCTGGATAATCAGAACTAACAGCTCCTGAACTTGACACGAGGGCCTCTGCTAGGGTATAGACGCTCATCCAGCAGACATACCAATAGGTAAGGTGAACCCCAACATTCTGTCTCCCCTACATAGCACCAAATGCATAGGCTGCAGAATTCCAAGTGTAACTGTGACTAATCCTGAAAAGGGTCTACAAAACATTCTGTGATAAGGGGCGCTGCACAGGAGGTCATGGAGAATGTGAGCTCAAACAGAATGGTGAGAGTACAATCTCGTGACATAGAAGGGCAGAGGGATACAGGTCGAGCTGGTAGACAGGTTCCAAATAGCGCTGAGTGGAAAACCCAAGAGAGCTCAGTCCAACTCTGTGCACGCCCCTGCCCCTAGGACGAGCTTCTGAAGCAAAACAGACCTGCTACAGGGCTGGAGGCTGGGACCGTGGATGGTGGCCTGGAGGTTGGAAGGACAGGATTCTCCAGAGGACACCAGCTCTTGCTGTCACAATGAGTCAGGCTTGGACACAGAGCATATGGAGAGATGAAGGGATGGGTCCTGTAAGCTTGGTCCCAGAGGACATCTGAGTAGCCCTAGCGGGGCTAAGGTATACTAGGGTATAGGCACGAGGGAAGCCTGGCCACAGACACAGCTGGTTCTGTAGGTGAATGGTAGACCCCAGGGGAGGGCTCCTGGGGAGGGCACCAAGGTCTGAGGCAGGTCCATGGCCCAGCCAACAGACCAAGACAGAAGGCCAGAGCTTGGGAGCTTCACTGCAAGTGTTTAGGAATCCCCCACCTCCACAAAGTGCTCTCTAGATGGGAAAGGGGCCCCGAGCCCACACTGAGATCCCCTCCCAGCACTCAAACAGCTTAAAAGGCCAAGATTTCAGATGGACAGGAGCCTTCAGAATGTACATGCAGTCCTTGTGCTGGTTGGGATGGGGTACCTTGCCATCTTGTAGGGAGCAGTAGAATTGTACCCCAGCCCCTTCAAAGCCCTGGTAGTGTCCTGTAGCAATAGATGGCGCGCTCCGAGGACAGGGGTCCTTAGCTGCAAGGCTGTATTTTGCTCGCGGGGCATATACAGGTTTGAAGCCAGGGGAAAAAAGAGAGATGAGGCTGCACCCCCTGCCCATCCTCCTTCTCTGCCCCTCCCCCATTTGAACGCAGCCTCTCCCCAAATTACTTTTGAACCAGTTGTCTTAAGACCCGTGTTTTGTTTTTGTTTTGGGGTTTTTTTTTTTTGCGGTACGCGGGCCTCTCACTGTTGTGGCCTCTCCCGTCACGGAGCACAGGCTCCGGAAGCGCAGGCGCAGCGGCCATGGCTCACGGGCCCAGCCGCTCCGCGGCATGTGGGATCTTCCCGGACCGGGGCACGAACCCGTGCCCCCTGCATCGGCAGGCGGACTCTCAACCACTGCGCCACCAGGGAAGCCCAAGACCGTGTTTTAAAGGGGCCAAATTACTAGCACGCGGTGACACCCGCATGCACAGTCCACCCTGTTCACCCACCCTGTTCCAGCTGCCCTTGCGCCACTGCGGTGGGTGAGCTGCGGAGCTGAGGCCCAGAGAGATGGGGGGGGGGTGGAGACACAGCAGCACGTCTGGACTCAGAAGGCCGGGATGGCTTCCCCACTCCTTTATAAATGGCCCCTGAGGACCCAGGCCAGTGTCCCAATGGTATACAGTGCCTAACCAGGATTTTCTTATTGCTCTGAAAGGACCACTAAAGCCCACAGCCGAGAACAAGAGGTGGCAACTACCGCACATGTGAAGTCCAGGAACTCCCAGCGCTGGGTCAGTCACCTGGCAGCAGAGCCAAATTGGAGGTACCAGTTTGGCGACCCAGACTATTACCACCCCCAGCCCCTGGGACAGACGGGAGGACAGGAAACGAGAAAAGCAACTGTTGAGGACATGCTGCATTTGTGAGGAGAAAGCATTCTGTCTCCCTCTTTCCTGTGAGAGTGGGAAACGGGGTGTGTTTCCTCCCCAAGGAAAAGGAGGGCGGTCCCAAGAAAACATGTAAATTGGGGAGCTGTTTTCAGAGTGAAAAGACTAGATCTGGGTCCCTGGTTAGATACCTGCTTGGTCCCCAGACTTCCTCCTCCCCGTGTGACCAGGGCCGGGAGGGACTCTCCGGAGGGACAGGGTGTAACAGGGCCACAGGCAGGAAGACAGGCCAGGGTCATCCCTTCTGACCGCCAAGAGGATGGAGAATGGATCCTGCCTAGTTGTTGCTGGTGGCCTGGCGGTGCTAGCCAGGCAAAGGGACAGCTGCTGTGGGTATGTGAAGCAAACCTCTCTCCTTCCCCATCCAGTCTGAGGGGATGTGCCAGGATGGTGGGGGCAGGGGCCCGAGGGAGCAGATCTCAGCCCGCCCCTCCCCCAAGCCAGCCTCCAGCCCTGATCCTAAACCCTTAGCACTCTCAGTCTCACCAGCTCTGGGGGAAAAGAGAAAGAGCTTTAAATAGATGTGAGATCCACATTTTCAAGGGAACAGAGCTGAGTTCTTCCTAATTGCAAGTGACTGAACTTTCTGGAAGAAGGCTGAGCCTTCCCTAGTGGAGCCGCTACCCAGAGGGTAGCCGCTACCTTCACCGTGACACAGCCAGGGCAGCTCCCAGAAAAAAATAGAGCAATGCATGTCACGTTCGCAACTGCTCAATAAACCAGTTATGCTAATACAAACCGGTTGGCTCAGAAGCGTTCTAACACCTGGAGGCGGGAGAGTGAGGCACCAGGGACCACAGGTGTGACCGGGCAGCCAAGCCAGGAGAGGTCTTGCTACCAAGGCCAGCTGCAGTCACACTGACAAGGGACAGGAACGCCAGGCTGGGGCTGGATTGGAGTCGGTTCCCACTGAGGAGGGAGGCGTAGGGGCCAGTGCGCACAGATGGGCGTGGCGTTCTCCTGGTGGAAGTCATAGTCCAGGAAGGCTATTGACCACTCTTATGCGCCCCGGTGACCGGTCCTCACTGTGTAGAAGCCATGGGGAAAGGCCTGGAAGTAGGGGGACATCACACATCATGGTGCCTTTGGTCCAACCACAGTCATGGCCTGTGCCCTCCTCTGAGGTCACACAGTCCCAAGGCTGTAGGGTCATTGGCTGCTTGTGACACTCTCTGTCTCCCCGAACTGAGAAAGTCTTGGGCAGGCAGGGCTCTGATTCATTTCTCTCTCCCCAGCACCCAGCGAAGACCCAGCCCATAGCAGGAACTCAGTCAGTGCTTCTTGAGTGAATGGCTGGATGAGTAATAGAATGACTGACTGGATGGATGGATGGATGGATGGATGGACGGACGGAAGGATGGATGGATGGATGGACAGATGAATGCGTGAATGAACCCATTGGAAAACCCATTGTTTTCCCCTATCATGTTCCCACTATACAAAGGCACTCAGGCCCCAGACTGAGGCCTCAGATAATAGGAGATGTCTCTGTTATGAAACGTCTGTGACCTTCAGTATGACCAACCTAATAACAGGGCTGACTAAAGCAAACTGTGCCCTCTACAATCATCACAAAAAGAGCTTCAAGTGTTCACCCTCTAGTGGCCGATTGCTAGACTGCTCTGCTGCTTAGTTTCTTTTGCTGTGTTCAAGAACAGACTGGGCAGGGCTTTGTCAATTAGGGACATGAGGGAATCCATTTGGAGACATTCCACGTTTTTGCTCCTGAAGGGAAAGACCTGGACTTTGTGCATCCTATGTCCCCATCAGGGAGCTTCTTGCCAGAACTCAAATTCACTTCCAGCAAATGTGTATTGAGTATTTGCTGGGGGTGTAATTTATGCATTGGGTGGGGCCTTTGCGGCCTGAAATGTATTGGAAAGGCAGGGCTCGGGGGCTGGAGTCCCGGAGCAGTCTCCCCAGGCTGCAAGCCCTGAGTGCTGCGGACAGGTGCCCTCCTACCTGGGCATCTACTGTGGTGCTGAGCCTGGCCTGCCTTTCACAGACCTGGTATGGTAGCTGTATGGTGGGAGCGGGGAGCAGGAAGCTCGAGGCAACCATCCTGAGACTCTGCTCATCTGTGACATCTCCGGTATTTGTAGGTGACGGCTCTATGTGTACACTTTTACAAAATAGAGCTTCATTGATTTTTCAAAAATTTCATATAGAAAAGTTTGACTCAAAATCCCTTCATGTTAACCCCCCCAAAATTTCAGCAGCACAGGTGTCAAAGAAATAAAAGAAAGGACTGTTAGGTTATTTAAACATAATTTCAAATTGTGACAATCGCTCTTAATTTCGTCGTTGTTGTTCTTCTTCTTAATTGTTTATTATTTACCTGGGTGGGAAAATTGCTAGTCAGTGTTTTGAGTTTAAACATCTTGATCAGAAGTGTCATATTGCCGTTTCAGAACCTGAATATTAAAAAAGAGATGCAAGGGCAAGTTTCTCATTAAGAAACTTGAGGGAATTCCCTGGTGGTCCAGTGGTTAGGACTCTGCCCTTCCACTGCAGGGAGCACGGGTTCTATCCCTGGTTGGGGAATTAAGATCCCACATGCCACGCGATGTGGGCAAAAAAGAAAAAGAAGAAAAAAAAAAAGAAACTTGAAAATATTTTATTTATAAGTTTTATACAAATCCAATATTTAGTATTTTCTCTAATATTTTATCTTAACTATGTACTCTAAGGAAAGTACAACGCTTTTTCACATAGCCCTGCAGATGTCCTCAAATCCCCTCAGTTAACCCCCATGTGCGAGGCAAATGTTACTATGTGTGCCATGCCATGAAAGAATGTTGGAAACCACTGGGATAAAAGGCTGCCTATTCCACCTCAGAAGTACTAACATTCTTCAAATCCCTGTTAAAATTATGAAATTCTGGCATAGGCTTGGGTTTTAACAGCTCAAAGCTCTTTTCACTGGAAAAATCATATCAGAGGTCAGCTGCCTATTCCACCTCAAAGTGCTAACATTCTTCAAATCCCTGTTAAAAGTATGAAATTCTGGCATAGGCTTGGGTTTTAACAACTCAAAGCTCTTTTCACTGGAAAATTCGTATCAGAGGTCAGGCTCTAGAAAAGTTGTAAAACTTGGCTGCCAGGATTAACATGTGGCAGATTATATTTTCCAAGGATGACTGCAACAATATCTTCCCTCCCACGTGATCTTACTCTACGACTTTGACGTTCCTCCTATGATGACATGGGGTCTGTGTTTCCTCCTCTTAAATCTGGATTTGTGACTACAGTAGAAGCCATGTTGTATGACTTCCAAAGCTAGTTATAGAAAGTGATACATATTCTTCCTGGCACTTTCAATACACTGGTTCTTGGAACTCAGCCACCATGCTGTGAAGAAGCCCAAGCAGCCCCCATGAGGAGGTCGCATGTAAGTGTTCCAGGTCAGTTCACAGCTGATCACCAGCACCAACTTGCCAACCACGTGAGTGAGACATCTTGAAAGTGGATCCTTTGGTCCCAGGGGGAGTCACCCCAGCTGACACTGCATGGAGTAGAGATAAGTTATATCCACCCAGCCCTACCTCAATGGCAGCTTTGTGCACAAAATAAATGATTGCTGTCATTTAAGCCACCAAATTTTACAATCAGTTATACAGAAATAGATAGCTGGCACAATGGAGAAACAAAATAATCAGCTAAAATAGGTCAGAAGAGGATAAATTAGCAATACTTATAAAAAGCTTTCAAAAATATGTGTACCCTTAAATCCAACCATTCCAATTTAGGGAATTTCATCCGAAGGAACAAATTTAAAATGTGTTCTAAGATTTAGCTCTAAAAATATTCTTCCTGAATAGAATCCTAAAACAGTAAAGGGACATAGATAAAATCTAAGAAAACCTCAATAACAATGGACTTCAGTTAAAGGTAATATATAGATATTGGTTCATTAATTATAAGAATGTGTCATATAATGTAAGACATTAATAATAGGAGAAATTTTGTTTGGGGGGTATGGGAACTCTGTAAAATCCTTGAAATTTTTCTGTTAGTCTAAAACTGTTCTAAAATTAAAAGTTTATTAAAAAAAAAAAAAAGCTGGAAACAACCTAAATGTTCCTTAGAGAATTGGGTGCCTCAGTTATGGTACATGTAATTCTGTTGGTCCAAACCTGATCAGTCAGAATCACCTGGGGATTTTAAAGAAAAAAAAAATGAGTAGTCCCTCCCCCCAGTTCCCTTGTTGGTGAATACTAAGATTGTTTCCAGTTTAGGGCTATACAAAGAGTGATGTAATATATTTCTTTAGTCATCAATTCTTAGGTATTATTGCTTTCGATCTCATAAGATCATTCCTAGAAGTAGGTTGTCCATATCAAAGGTATGCACAGTTTCAACTGCAATAATTGAATAATCATTGTGGATAATTTTCCACAAAACTTGTAGCAATTTACACACACCAGTAATGTCTGACTTCCCATTTCTCCACACCCGTAGCAGCCCTGGGTGTTACTAATTTCTTAAGCTTTGTCAATGTGATGTGCAAACACTGATACCTCATTTTATTTCAATTTACGTTTCTCTGATGATTAGTGAACTTGAGCAAACGCCTATGTTCCATTTACATTTCCTCTTTTAGGAATGTCTTCTCTATGTCCTTAATTTTTTCCCCTTCTGAATTATTTATCTTTTTCTTAGTATTTGGTAGGAGTTTGTTTTTTAGGGGTTTGTCTGTCATAAAAAGTTTTAGGCATTTTTTTCTCAGGCCTTCACTGGTCATCACCAACCACCTGTGGCTATATATATTTAAACCTTTTTTTTTTTTTTTTCCTTTGGCCGCCGCACACGGCATGTCGGATCTCAGTTCCTGCATCCCCTGCAGTGGAAGCGTGGAGTCTCAACCACTGGACCATCAGGGAAGTCCCTTAAACCAATTTAAATTTAATTTCATTTAAAATTCATTTCCTGAGTCACACTAGCTTCATCGCAAGGGCCCACTTGCTGTGTATGGCTAGTGAGTACGGTATTGGACAGGGCAGGATAGAACACTTCCGCCACCAGAGAACATTCGACCAGACAGCGCTGGCTGACTGCCATTTGTCTTTCACCTTTTCTAGGTGTCTTTGTCTTGGCCATCCCTAATTTGAAGTATTTATGGAGTTAAATCTGACAACGTTTTCTTCGTGGCTATTAGGTATATATTTCTTGCTTATG
Source organism: Lagenorhynchus albirostris (assembly GCF_949774975.1). NCBI lineage: Eukaryota > Metazoa > Chordata > Mammalia > Artiodactyla > Delphinidae > Lagenorhynchus > Lagenorhynchus albirostris. The sequence goes on along the minus strand of NC_083095.1, from coordinate 159,087,756 downwards.
AGAACCAACCCTTTCCCAAGGTTATTTTTTTTTATTTCCATTTTTTACTTCTCATATTTTTATACTTTTTCTCATTTAGGTCTTTAACACACAAAGAATTTATTTTCACATAGGGTGAGGTTGTACGTCTGGCTTTATTTTCTTCCAGATATGTAGCAATATGATTTGTGAAGTAAGTATCAATGCAAGAGTTTGTTTTTAATGCTCAGTTGTAGAATGTCTGTGTAATCAGACTGTGATTGTTTTTATTTATTTATGGCCCCAATGAGCAGCACGTGGGATCTTAGCTCCCCAACCAGGAATCGAACCTGTGCCCCCTGCATTGTAAACAAGGAGTCTTGACCACTGGACCACCAGAGAAGTCCCTCGTTTTTGTTTATGAATTGGGCTTTGCTCTCGTCCCTAGACAGCTCTGTCCCACTGTTGGATAGTGAACACCCAGCTGCCTTTTCATCTAGGTCTATATGGCCAATTAAAGATGGGGAAACTGAGTCCTAGGAATGGCAAGTAAGCAGCTTCAGGTGACAAGAGGAAAGATAAAGGGACAAGGGTGTGGCGGTGAGATGCATTTTGAGTGCAGCCGTCTTGCAGGCTGGAGGATGTCACCGTTCCATCTCCATTTCCTGCACATCTGCCACGTGGCTCTTCCACCACCGGTTCCCAGGCTCGGCTGCAGGGAGACAGAGATGACTTAGACCTGAAGCCCCAGTTCCCTCACCACGTTCCAGTCTCACGGGCTCCAAGACCTCCTCCCCGGCTGATACACAGGGCACTCTCAGCGACCACCCTCTGGGTGCCTGGCTGCAAAAACATGCTTGGTACCAGGAAACCGTGCATCAGATTCAAATGAAAGCGCCAGTAGGAGAGGGCTCCCCTCGGAGGAAGAACTGGCTATGTAATTTGCAGGGCCCAGTGGAAAATGAAAGTGCAGTGTTCCTTGTTAAAAATTAAGAATTTCGGGCTTCCCTGGTGGCGCAGTGGTTGAGAGTCTGCCTGCCGATGCAGGGGACACGGGTTCGTGCCCCAGTCCGGGAAGATCCCACATGCCGCGGAGAGGCTGGGCCCGTGAGCCATGGCCACTGGGCCTGCGCGTCCGGAGCCTGTGCTCCGCAACGGGAGAGGCCACAACAGTGAGAGGCCCGCGCACCGCAAAAAAAAAAAAAAAAAAAAAATTAAGAATTTCAAGTTGGTGACAGCGGAGGGTCTAACCAAGCCTGAGGCCTTTTTCAGCATGGCGCTGTGGAGCCAGCCCTGCTCCTAGGGCTTACAGGCCCAGGGAACTGGGCCCCCCACCTAAGCTCCCTCCCCACTCAAATGAGGCGCTCTCATCCGCCTGGCACCAGAGCCCTGACTGCAGAGGTTGGTGGCGCCCCACTCCAGCCACTCCCAAAGCCCCAGACTGTACCCCCCAATTAGGGGCTCTGCTTTAATCCTACTAATTTAGAAACCTCAGCTTCACAGTGAACCCCAGTCCCCGACCCCATCTTCACGACAGCACATCCGAGTCAAAGCCAAGGGCGTGCCCTGTGGTTGTGGACACAGCCCCTTGGACCACAGCAAAATGATTGAGAAGCCAGCTCCAGCCCACAGGAAGCACAGACCCCGGGCTCTGGAATCAGGTAGACCCGGTCCAAATGCATCTCTATCACTTACCGTCTACGTAACTCTGAGACTCTGCTAGGGATGCCTAGATCTGCTCCAGGAGCTGCCACAAAGATTAAATGACGTGAGACCCAGTGCCTGGCACAGAGCAGAGGCTTATGAAGAGTCACTTTGAAGGAGAGGCAATGTAGCCAAGTGGTGAAAGCTCGGCCCCTTACCAGCTGTATGGCATTAAGTCACATTCCTAAACATCTCTCTGCCTCAGTTTCCTCAGAAGTAAAATGGAGATGATTTTAATAGTACATTCCTCTTCGTGTTATTTTTAAGGATTAAACAAGGTAATTTTAGATGTAGAGAACAAATGTATGGACACCAAGGAGGAAGGGGGGGTGGGACGAATTGGGAGATTGGGATTGACACATATACACTATTGATACTATATATAAAATAGATAACAAATGAGGACCCGCTGTGTAGCACGTGGAACTCTACTCAATGCTCTGTGGTGACCTAAATGGGAAGGAACTCTAAAAAAGAGGGGATATATATATATATATATGTAGAGCTGATTCACTTTGCTGTGATATAGAAACTAACACAGCACTGTAAAGCAGCTATACTCCAATAAAAATTAATAAAAATAAATAATTTTTTAAATTATATAAATAAATAGGTTAATGTTTGCCACTCAGGTTAGAACACTGCCTGGCACATAGCAAGAGGTATATGAGTATTTGTATTTATTAGTATTTAGTATTTATTGATGAGATAAAATAAAGAATTGTCTACGGTCATGTAGGGTTTGGAATTGGCAGAGTTGAGGGGCAGGTCTGCTCCAGCTTTTTCACCGAGGAGCCTAAGCGGGCCCTGTGGGTTCCCTGATCCTGTGCTTGGGTCTTCTGGCCACTTAATGGACATAATTCATTTATTTGCGGTACGCGGGCCTCTCACTGCTGTGGCCTCTCCCGTTGCGGAGCACAGGCTCCGGACGTGCAGGCTCAGCGGCCATGGCTCATGGGCCTAGCCGCTCCGCGGCATGTGGGATCTTCCCGTACCTGGGCACGAACCTGTGTCCGTTGCATCGGCAGGTGGACTCTCAACCACTGCGCCACCAGGGAAGGCCTTAATGGACCTAATGATTGGGGCCTTTGGGCTGTTGCAAGAATCAGACTTGCCTCTGGCACCAAAATGCTGATATAAGCAAGATGCAAATGCTGGCTGCTGTCATGGCGATTCTATTTCTGGTTGTCAGAATCCCTGACCTCGTGAGGCCACATAAGGGGCACAGGATCCATTCAGTAACATGAACTGTTAGCCTGCCCTGTGGCTGGCATTGTGCTAAAAGCTAAATATATGGAGGTGAGTGGAGGCCCTGCCCTCCAGACGCTCACTTTCTCCTTTTTATGGCAGACAAACACCGGACTTATACTGGACAGAGGGGAGTGTTGCAGGAGATATAGTGGGCTGGGGGGTGGGCATGGTCCCGGGGGCAGGAAAGGCTTCCTAGCAGGGGCATATTTAACTGGAGGCCTGGCTGTGCCTCTCACTAGCTGTGTGATCTGAGCCAGGGACAGAGACCTCTGTGAGCTTTAGTTTCGTCATCTGTAAAGGAGGTAAAGAGTGAATTAAGCAAGATACTGTGCACGCGATGCATGAGGGGTAAGTAATAGATGTTGCTTCCTGCTCTCTGCTCTCCCAGCCATGAATATCAATGAAGACAGAAATGGGAGGGGCTCCTTCCCCCAGATTCAGACCGAGCAAGTTCACCTAGAGGTTGCCATGGGGTGAGGGCTGGAGGCCGGAGGGGCCTGGGATCCGAGCTGTTTAGATCTCCAACCGGGATGAAGGGAATTTCCTGAAGCTGGCTTTGCTGTCCCTCGTTCCTTTTATGAAACACTGGCCTCTTCCTGCATCCATAAAGATGAGGACATTCTTTTGCAGGGATTTAATTTCGGGACTGCATGCCTGGCCCCTGAGAAAGCCCAGGCTTCCTCCTCCTTTTAAATCTAACCCGGGCAGCTTTGTGCGCTCCAGACAAGACCGCATTCCCCTTAATGCTCCTGGAATCGCTTACTCACACCGAAATCCGCTGCCTCAGGGCTTTTTCCAGCCAGAAATAAGCCTCCTTTTCATGGGCAATCAGGCAGCAGCCTGGAGCAGAGAGGGGGAGGGGGGGCCTGCATGCCCCGTTGGGTCTCTGTAGACAGTGCTGGGCACAGGGCCCTCCCCTCTCCCTGACCCCGGGCGATGAGCCCTGGGGAGGCTCCCAAGCCTGGGGAGAAGATGTGCAGTGACAGAAAAGTTATCTACATCTGCAAAGGGGAAGCTGAGGCTGGGCGTGACCCCGGATATGCTTGGGTCAATACCTGGGTTTAAACCAGACAGATTTCCTGAATCACCACCTAGAGTCCCCACTCTCTTATGGCTGAGGTCGCCTTCGGCACTTGCCGGGAGCTGTGTATCGTGCTGTCCCTGACTCAGTATCTGGGTGCAGGAGGTGAATACACTCAGAAGAGTGGGTCCAAAGGCGGGACACGTCCACCAAAGGCCCTCTGTTCCTCTTCTTGGGGAGGTGACACCCACGCTTGAATCTCTAAAGGTTGCGTTTGGTGGAGGACAGGGGTGGGGGTGCGGGGATTCACGTTGCCTCTGTGCCCAGCAGGTCTGGGAGGCTTTTCGTCAGCAAATCTTTATTGTGAGCCCACCGTGTGCCGCATGTCATGCATGCCAGATGCCAGGATTCAGGGGGGAATAGGGTCGACAAAGCCCGCCAATCTCTGTAGCACGAGGGGTGGAAGGAGCATGGGCCGTGGATCTGGAAGAGGTGAACGCGGTCCCCACCCTTCCGCTTACTGGCACTGTGTCCTCAGGCAGGTGATCTATTTGGATGGCAGTGTCCTCATCTGCAAAATGTGTGTGACCCTGAAACCTGCCTCTCAGGACTCTCTAGAGGGATCAGCTGACGTTCTGTAAGTGAAAATGTCCATCCGCTCTCTCGCCTGTCGCCGCATCTGTGAACTGAGGTCTGACTTCTGCCGTACGTCCAGGGTCACTCCAGGTAGTACGTGCAGTGGTTACACACCCTGCCCTCACGATCTGACAGTCCTGGGTTCACATTCTGACTCTGCCACCTACTGTGTGACCTGCTCCATGGTACTTAGCCTCTTTGGACCCTTGTATTCCCAGCTGTAAACTGGAGATGATAACAGTAGTACCTAGCTCAGACTGTGGGTATGATAATTAAAGGATGTAATTAAAAAGTAAATATAAAAATTATTAAAATTTCAAAGTAAGGGGCTTTGCACAGAGATGTTCCCCATCAGCCCTAAAGAAACGTGAGCTATACTTTTCATCATTAATATTCTTATGATCCAAAGTCTAGTCCAAGGTATTTTTCTGTGTTGCCACATGTATGTCTTTGGACCGGTGCCAAAAAAAAAAATTGGAAACACGCTGCACAGAGTTATGAGGAACTGTGGAAACAACCCAACACCTTTGGAGAATTGACTGCAAAGCTAGATGCTCAGTTTGTATTGTTCTGTGCTCAACAGTGTCTTGCCAGGTGCCCACGAGGTGCTTCCAGCATCCCATGCCGTGCAGGAGGATGGGAAGTTCTCAGCCCCCTTTCTACATGGCCCCTTCACTGTCTGGCCATCCCCTAGCTGGCCTCTTTCTGTCCAAATGAGGTACTGAGTCTCTGGGCTGGGCTGTCTGCTCCTTCCAGCAGCCTCTGCCCGTCCACCCCACGGCCTCTGGAGCCGTTCTCCATACTCCTGGACCCAGAGTGGAGACCTCCAAGTGCTGAGTCCCCTCTGGTAAAAGAAGAGGGGGCCTCAGCCACCCCTTAGAGCAGGAAGGGCCTGGAGGGGACATTCACTCCGACCTTGGCCCCCAGTTTCTACTGAGCTTAAAAGGAAACTGAGACATGATAAAGGTTAAAGATTTCTCTCGAGTCATAACAGGAGTCAAGGTCTCAGCCAGGGCTAGAAGACGGGCCATCGGACGACCAGATTATAGCTATAGATTGGGTCACCTGGGCACAGCTACAGTGCCGTGCCTGGACTGGTTAAATCAGAATCTCTGCAAGTGGGACCCAGGCATCGATGTCTAGCACCCAAGGCTGTACAGCACTGCGTTAGAGCAAAGAGACCCCCATGTGAACACTAAAGGCCTTGGTTCACATTCTACTCACGCCCAAACCATATGCCGGAGATTCTGATGTAATTGACAAAGCATCAGGATCATTAAAGACTCCCAGATGAGACGCAAGAGGGAAGAGATATGGGAACATATGTATATGTATAACTGATTCACTTTGTTATAAAGCAGAAACTAACACACCATTGTAAAGTAATTATACCCCAATAAAGATGTTAAAAATAAAATAAAATAAAATAAATAAAAAAAAAAGACTCCCAGATGATTCCAACGTGCAGCTACATTTGAGAACCACTGTTTTAATGTAGCATCTTAATGTAACTTTAAGACTCTACTTTACTCTTTAAGGAAGATCATAATACTTCATTGTAGCCAAAAAAACAAACAAACAAGCAAACAAAAAACCGTACCTGTTCAGTCGAGATGCAATCCACTGCCTGTTAATCTGTATTCACCTCCCAGGAAATAGAAGTATTTGTAGTTAAGGGAATATTAATCCCCGATTTTGTCTTTCCAAGTAGGTGCAGTTAGACTTGCTTGTGTGTCACTCGATTAAATCATTCGCCAACTCAACAGAGATTTATTGTTTGTTTTAGTATAAGCAAAGTTTAAAGGATAATTCTGAATCAACAACATAATAAATAACCATCTTTAATATAACAGAAAGAAGATAAATTTAGTTAGTACCATGAAATGTCCTGTGTTAACATATGGTCCTTATAAGTTGAGTTTAGTGAGTGTTTGTCATTTGTTGAGGAAAATGTCTGGGATGGGACTTTCTCACGAATCAGATGGAAATTCCTGCTCTTTTTTTTTTTTTTTCTAAAGTAAGATTGCCTAAAATTCCAAAGCCTTTTAGACTCTTTATTACCTCCCAACTATGATGAGGAAGCCTCAGGAATAAGCACCCCAAACACTCCACCACTGTTCTCACGGGGGAGACCCTAAATGCAGTCACAGAGAGCACGTTTTGAATAAGGCAAGTGAAGACCCCCTCGAGAACAAAACCCCAAGGCTGCTCCAGCATCCTCCGGCAGGGAGCACAGCCCAGGGCCCCCGATGCCGCATGGTCCTCCTTCCTCCTCCTAGGATCCCCTGCTGCCCTTGGGCATCCAAGCAGGAGCAGCAGGTTTCCCCAACACGCAGGTGACCCTCGGGGCTTCTGGAAGCTGTGAGTGTCAATCACCTACTCTTATCAGTTCTCCGTCCAACATTTAGAGTTACAAAGCTGGCTGGAAAAGTGATAAGGGGATGTGACTGGCTGGCAACGACATTCTGATGAAGTTTTGAGGGACGGGAAGAAAACTGACTTGATTTCCAGGTCAAAGCATCTCCGTGCCCTGCTGCTTGGCTCCGGCCTCTCCCCAAGTCTCTCCTTTTGACATTTGGCAAGGCTTTTCTGTTTCTGCACACTCAAATGGAGACATGCAGCCCTGGATCTCTATAGAAAGTCATGGATTCTTTGCATTTTTCAAAAAAAAAATTAAATGTTTAAAAGTTAAATTTTAAAATGAATAAATAAACCAAAGTTAGCAAAGTCTTTACCCAACAGCTCTTGCAGGTCTGAGGCAGGGCACCCGGCACGTTCTCCTCCTCCTGGTCTCTGGGTCTAAGCTCACACCCACATGCCATTCATAAAGTCCCTACTCTGAGTCTCCTCCTCCTGCCAGGATTGGTCCTCCAGAGGTGCTGGCCCCAAGCCAGGACCCATCAGCTGCAAATCTGCTGGAGCTGGATGTGTCCACTGTGCTGTGTGGCCTTGATGGGATGAGGCTAGGGTGGGGTTCGGGTCTAACGGTGAGCTCTGCTGCATCCACGCTCACTGGCCCATCGCGTCAGATTCTTCCCTCTTGACGGTGGACCATCCCCACTGATCCGTACACAGACTCTTTGGAAACCAAACACTACTGACATGGCTTCGATTGTGGAGAGGTTAACATGTTTCTCTATGTCAGGATGAAACCAAGAATAAGAGCCAGCTTTCAGGAATGGGTTTCTACAGAGCAGTGCATTGTGGGAAGTATTGCATTGTATAAAGATCGTCAACTTGGATCCCAACTGCCTGCCACCACTTCCTGGTTGTGTGACCTTCAGCAAATGACTGAATCTCTGAGCCTTGGTACCTGATCTCTGAAACAGCTAGTACCACCTAACTCGCAGGATTGCTGTGAGAGTTAAATGAGAAGAGGGATGGAAAGTGTGTATGCTTAAATTTAGGTTCAAATCCCATGTCAGGCGCTTCCTGGTGACACAGCCTTCAGCAGGTCTCTTAAACTCTCTAAATTTTAGCTTCTTCTTTTGCAAAGTGGGGATTCTAATAGCTACCTCAAAGGGTTGTTCTGAGGATTAAAATAGATATATGGTACAAGGTTAAGAGCATGGCCCTTGTAGTTCATTGGCCTGGATTTAAATCCTGTCTTTGTCAGTTACTGGCTCTGTGTAAGTCACCCAGCCTCTCAGAGCCTCACTTTCCACATCTGCAGAATGGCTGTGACTCTCCTGACAGTCCTACCTCAGGGCTGTAATAAAGGTGAAAAAAAACCCTAAGCACAGAGAATTCAACAGAAGTGCAGCTGATGTCATTCACGAGATAACACGATCACCGACAGTGACCTTGACGCAGGAGATGCCCACCAGGCGGCAGCTATACCTTTCCATGGGATTCACTTGCATGGGGCTTTTTCATTATCATTCGATTCATCCCACAGGCATTGATGAGACCCTTTATTGCCAGGGATGGCTCGAGCCATTGGATGGAGGAGGAGATTCAGTCTCTGCGCTCAAGGAAATGAGAACCCAGGGCTGATACTGACCCACATGCTGAAGAGGGCCAGTCACTCTGTCTGGGGGAGACTGAGAAAAGTGACTTTTGACCTCTGCCTAGGAGCAGAGAAGTGAGAATGGATTGAAAGGTGAAGGGAGCAGCTTGTGAAGGTAGGAAGGTGTGAAGCAAGGACTTGGTTGGGGACCAGCAAAAAGCCCACTGTAAGGTGATGGTGTAAAATGAGGCTGGAGGTATAAGATTGGGGTCAATCACAACACCTTGAACATCCGGTTAATTAGTTTGAGTCCTACCTGGCAGGCAACAGGAAGCTCTGGAGTTCTGAGGAAAGTCACATCTGATTCAAGGAAATAAGGACCAAAGGTTTGGAAGGAGAAGGGCTGCAGAGGGTGGGAAGAGTTGGAATTAACACAGTGGCAGTCGCAATGGTGTCCTTTAATTTTAAACTTAGCATGTTCTTTAAATAACTATATCATGAAAGTAATGGTACTTAAATTTGGATAACGCCTACAGTAGGTAGGTGCTGCTGGATTCAGCTCATCTTCATATAGTATTTCATTTCATCCTCTCAACAACCCTGAGCAGTGTGTATCTGGGGTGGGCTCCGCCCTTCCTGGGGGCAGCAAGGGTCATGGGAAGCTATCAAGGCAACAGAATGTCAAACTCAGAAAACTCTCCCAGGAGAACGAACTCCATTCCAAGGACCCTTCCAGCTGGCAAAGCCACCAAGTGGAAAAGGGGTGACAGTCACAGGGCAACCCTTGTATTATTTACACAGGTCACGGCTATGCCAGAAGGAGAGACCCCAGGCATACGCCATGTGCAGGACAGGACACCCATGGGCTGCAGGCTCAGGACAGACCTTTGATTGTCCACCCAAGCTTTGCTCCATTGATCTTATCCCCTCAGCTCCACAAATCACTCCAGTCGATCTTCCCTGGCTAAGTCATAAGACCGTGTACTGCCCTGTCTCATTTAGGACTTTATCAGCACGTGGTTTTTATTACTAAAATGCATCAACATGAGGAAGGGACCCCTAGCCAGAGAGTCTGGAGGGGGTGCCTGTACAACGCAGGTTGCCCCCGGGCTCACTCACTCTGTGACCCCAGAACTGAAACTCCCTCCAGCCTCCCTCTCCTCCTTTTGTTGTGTTTTCATGACTTTTTACCAAAAGACATTCTAAAACCACTTATGGACATATCATGGGCGCTCTAAATATATACCCTCTAAAATATACTTTTATGGACGTATTTGACTTGAGTTTTCCCACTTCCAATACAATAAATTTTCTTAGGGACTAGCTCTACTCCAAGCATCACCATTTTCTTTTTATAGAATAAAAAACAGCTTCAGAGAGTTTAAGCGACTTGCCTAAGGCTTCACAGCTTGTCAGAATTGAAGCCAAGGTATTTCTGTCTCCAGAGGTTTCTCCTACATCACCCTCCCTTTCTAAGCGCACAAACAAGTGAATAGGCATCACCTTCAACTCTTCTCACAAACATTCCAAGTCACGCATGCCTTTTTTTTTTGAATTTTAGAATTTTATTTATTTTTTTTATACAGCAGGTTCTTATTAGTTATCCATTTTATACATATTAGTGTGTATATGTCAATCCCAATCTCCCAATTCATCCCACCACCATCACCCCCCCCCCACTACCACCACCACCGCTTTCCCCCGCTTGACACATGCCTTTTAAAACAGTTTACTGTTCATTAGCCCAGAAACCAAAGGACGGTCATGGTCAAGGAGGCAGGCTTGAGGATGAAGCGAAATAATTGCTGAGCTGCTGAACCACACCGTGCTCGTCTTTCATGGGCACCCCGTCCAAGAAGTTCCCCTGCGGATCCCACCTGGTGCTTTCTGTAACTCCTTTGGCCTTGGTTGACTCTCGTGGGTTATGAAATCCCCACCTCCCAGGTCTCCGGCTGGGCGGTCTGTCACAGTCACTTTGCATCTCACATAATCCTTTCCTGCCGTCTGACTGGCTCCACCACAGCCTGTCTGCCCGCCAGGGTTAGTAAGTTCCTTATGGGTGGTGCTGATGGCGACCTGCAACCGGCCAACTCCTTCCCCCCAAAGCTGGAGAGATGTACTTGCCCCACGGTTGGGGGTATAACAGGCCGTGGAAGGAGCGGGCAGCATCAGGACAGGTGGAGGGAAGGAGAATGCTGAGTGCTGGGCCCCTTCCAGAGCAGGCTGCCCTGCCCAGCTGCATTCAGGGGCCACGACCTGTCTCCTCCCCGGTCTCCATCCGGTTGTGCTCACTTCACCCAGTTTAATGCGCTCAGGAATGTGCTCTGTTGAGACACCCAGTGTTTGCTTTGGCCCCTTTGAGCTGAAACGTGCCCCGGGCTCTGCTCATCCACCTGCAGGCTTGCTCGATTCAGTCCTCAGAGAACATCCAGGGGCAACAGGTGACCTACGCCCAGAACAGGGCTCAGCGCCTGCATTTAATATATTGTGAAGCATGATAAACATCTACCAGGCCTGGCCTGCAGAGATGGCATGGACCCCGTCTTGGGAGCCAAGGAAGCCACATGGCTTTGAAGTTGGTTCCAGCTCGGTTCCTCCTGCCTCAGAGCTGGAGGTGTCAGGTCAAGAACCAGCTACTTCCTTCCCCGAATACTGCTCGGTTCTGAGGGACACGGGCAGCATCTGCTCCCTCTGAAGCCCACGTGGCCATCTGAACGCTGGTCTAGGAAGCGCTGTGTGCTGGCTCTGAGCTGGGGTCCTGGGACGCAGCTGAACCAGAGCTCCTGGGCTGGGGAGCAGGGAATGTGGGCAGGCAAAGCAGCACACTCGATGTGATAGAAGAGAGAAATAGGGGCGTGGAAAGGGGACCAAATTCCCAAATCAAACTTGGGATCTGGTTACAATTGCATCCTAACTCGGGGCCTCAGTATATAAGAAAAGACAAGAAAAAAATTGATTTTGGAATGGTTCCAGAAAACCTGGGTCGTCAGCTTGAAAGGGGAACAAAACTCAGAGCCAGACAAGGAAACTCTGTCCAAGCGCGGGCAACTGGACGGAGACTTTGAGCTGGATCTCAGAGGGAGGATGGGCGGAAGTGGCTGGAGAAGTGGCCCGGCACAGACCGGGAAGTGTCTAGAAGGCCAAGCAGAGGAGAGTGGCCTCTGTCCTGGAAGGTGTGAGGAGCTGTGAAAGGATGTGAAATAGCATCTCACACACCTGTTTGTCCTTTGCTTAGTCTCTGTCTCCCCCACTTGAACGTAAACACCGGGAAGACAGGAACGTTTTCTGTTTTGTTCCTTTGCTGCTTCCAACGTGCCTAGAACAGAGACTGGCAGATGGTAGATACTCAATAAGTATTGGGTGAATGAATAAATGAGCAGGGAAAGGATTTCTTGAGAGAGGGGCTATTGAGGAATTTAAGCTTTTGTTAATACTTGTTCTGGTGCCAACACCCTTCTAAAAAAAAAGACTCAGATGTGTTGGAGGGAGGCAATTGCTGGGGGGTTAGAAGACCAGGGTTCAAGTCCCAGATCTGTCCCTTGCTCTCCAGGAGAAAGAAAGAAAGCCAAAGGTACAAGCTGCTTTTCAGAAACCTCCATGCTCAAGACGCCATGTCACTGCCAGCCTACCAGCCACCCTTCGGCAAGCTTCTGCACACTTCTTTCTCAACGGGTTGCTTCTGAGTCATGGGGAACACTCATAAACGTGTTCTATAAAGACCTCACAAACACACCCCACCTTGTTCTGGGAGCCTCAGGGCTGCCATTGCCCTCACAACCCACTCCTGCCTCCTCTGCCCGCGTTCAGAGCTCTGTACACACGGGTCCCCACCCTGATATTTGTCCAAGATGTTCTTGCATAAAGCCTACGTCTCAGCCACATCAGAACAGCCAGTGAAACACAAACATGTTCTCAACGTGCCCTTTTCCATACCTCTGTCCAGCATGGTTTTCTTCATGCGCATTGCCTGTTCTATCCAAATTCAAAGCCGAGCTCAGATGCCTCTGAGATGCCTGCGTGATCCTGACGGTTGGAAGGAAAGCCCTCTGCTCTGTTCTGGCCCAGGCCTGCATTCACTCCTTCTCTCTTCTGGTCCTTATTTCCCTGTGTCTCACTCCCCGTGGAGTTATTGTTCACTACGTCTTCTCTTGAGTTGCCCTGAATGTCGAGTGTTCTGTCTGCCATGGTGGATGCTTGCAAAAACTTATCAAAGTGGGTGGTGTTGCACCTTCTAAGATTTCCTTCCCTACAATGATGGTACAGACAGAATGAGGGAGAAAAGGTGAATTTATGAATCTTCAGCTAATTGGCATTGGCTGGGAGCATGTCCATGAGAAAACCATCAGGCCGTCCTCATTTACACAATACTCTTGGGCATCTAAGTTCCACACGTGTCCTTATTTCCACCCTTGAACTTCTCCCTCATGGGGTCTCAGTCATTGTTCTGTCCACAATCTCCTCCTACATTCCATAAGTTCCTCCAACATCATGTGATCTCAACATAGTCACACCCGCATGTGTCAAGCCCAGGTCTCCAGCCTCTTGCCGAAAGAGACATCTCCTTCTGATTCAATACAATCTCTGTCTACCAAACACAGTGGAACATCAAAAGACTCCCAAACTTGCGTAAGTACAAGTGGAATCTCTCTCAAGATATATTTCTTATGCACTCGAATACAACAAGCGGCCAAGTAGATCAGAAAAAATTCCATGCCGCCTCCGTAAGAGCAGATGTTGTCAACGCCCCACCCATATCCTCTTGGCGTCACCATTCCTGTACATGCCCCCTGGCTTGGAATTTATGGGCTGCAAACATCTGCAATGCTCTATCCGAGGGATTTTTCTTGGCTTGCGCCAGGGACCAGCTGGACACGCTGGGGAATTAACACCTCTGGGGGGAAAGTACCCCAGAGACCGCACCCTCTGGTGGGCAACTCTGAGATAGGTTCTCCCAGAGGTCTCCAGCAAGACTGAGCCCCAGTTGCCCATGGTAGTAACTTGCTCATACCCTCTGTATTGGTCTCCTTCTCTTCCCTGTCTCACTTCCCCAGTCAGCCTCCTAACTAAACCAATTATACTCAAGTCTTTGTCTAAGAGTGTGTTGGAAGATTCCAGCCTAAGACAATCTCCCTGCCATTTTAAACCCCTTTTGCCAAGAATATAATATGTGCTTCTCCTCCATGCCCAAGCCCTCACTTCTATCTGGAACCAGCAGGAGAAAGATGGAAGAAATTCTAAAACAAAGTAAGACTCTCAGGGATAGCAGTCACACATCATCAAATTTTAGAACTATGATGTCTACAGGGATTGGCCAAGTTCAGCTCTGTACTTCTCAAGTGGGGCACCTAAAGACATCCATGGAGAAGCAAATTGCCCAAAGTCACCCACCAGGTTAATGACAGAGCTGGAACTAAGACTTGAGTCTCTCCACTCTCAATTTCAGGGCTGGATCCTCTATGCCATGTTGCTGTGAAAGGGTTTAACCAAGTGGCAAGTCCCTCCCAAGGTCACTGGTTAAGTTCACAGCCAAAGAAAAACAAGCTCTAATATTCCAACTCTCCCCTATGAACCTTGCAAACACTTAAAAGAGAACGAACCTAGCCCTTTCCAAGCCCATGTGTCTAGATGGCAAAGAGAAGTCAATTCTAGGAGCAATGATCTGCACAATTTAGGCCCAGGGAGGGTTTGCTGTAATGGCAGTCATTCAAGTAATAGCCACATCTCCATACTCTTCTTGGTCTTGTTCAAGGAGACCCAGGGCTTACTAGCAGAGAACAGAGCTTCTCACTTTCTAGTTGAACGGCCCAATCCGTAAGAAGGGAAAGATGGAGCTCAAAAAAAATTGTATTCAAATGCTTACATATTTTCCATAATACACGGCACAAAATAGGGCAGCTGCTGGGACAGCAGAGCCAGAGATCGCGTAAGAAAGACTGGCATGGGGACATGGGCTTATGTTTCTAAAAGGCAGCGAAATGCTACTTAGACTGAGTGTGGGTCTGTAATTCCGGCGATCCTCTGCTTAGCTGGGTCGCCTCGTGTCCTGTCTGCTTTGTCCTGGCCCCACTGGTGAGGACACATCAGACTTTCACAAAGGGGCAGCTTTCTCCTGCAGCACATGAGAGCTGCTTTTAGAGCTGTGAACCTATATGCATCTCAGCAAAAGTATCTTGATTATGTATCATGAAGGTGGAGTGTAAGTGGGCCCAAAATACCCCCTGGCCCACGTACACAACAACCCAGGTGTGGAAAGTGGGAATCTTCTCATGTCTTCAAATAGCTTTAAAAACAACATATTCTATTAAAAACAACATACTTTGGTTTTCCTTGCTTCTCAGGATGTCTCCAAATACATTGAAGACAATCTATTGTCATTTTTATTACATTATTTCTACAAACAAGACATTTTAAAGTGAAAACTGAAAAGTGGATTAAAATGTCCCTACTCTTTGATCCTTCAAGCTCCCTTCTGGGCACCCCCCTCCCAGGCAAGCAACAGAAGATAGAGGACTCTACGCCCAGAGATGCTTTATTCGGCGTTGCAGATCACAGCCAAAAAAAACCCCAGAATAACCCAAGTGGCCACTAGGAAAAGTTCAGTGAAAGAAACTGAGGTGCGTCCGTTCTATGTGAAGTGGTACGGATAGTGTCATGGTCCTAAAACATGTCCTCAAATTCTTTGACACGCACTCCATCAAGAGGTGGAGTCCACAGCCTGCCCCTCCAGTCGGGGGATGGTGATCGTGGCTGCCTCGAGGAGGAACATGAGGAGGAAGGGGTGCTGCATGGCTCCCGGGCTGGGTTAGCAAAGGCCACACAGGGACTTCCCTGGCGGTCCAGTGGTTAAGATTCCACGCTTCCACTGCAGGGGGCGTGCGTTCAATCCCTGGTCAGGGAACTAAGATCTTGCGTGTGGCACAGCGTGGGCAAAAAAACCCAAAAAACAAAAAAAAAAAAAAACCCCAAAATAAATAAATTAATTAAAGTCTTATTAAAAAAAAAAGAAAAAGAAAAGGTCACACAGCTTCTGCCTGTCTCACTTGGGACACTTGCTCTAGGACCCTTGAACCACTATAGACGGAGTCAGCTGCCCTGAGGCGGCCGTGGGGAGAACAGGATGCCCCAGAAACCCAGTTGTGTGAGTCTTCCCAGCCCAGGCGCCAGATGTGAGAGCAAAAAGATTTCGTTCAAGGGAACCCTCCCCCCAACTGCCTGATTGACCGCACATGGGAAGACCGGCTGAGAAAAATCAACATGGTTATTGGTTGAAGACACTGTTTGGGGGAGGGGTTGTTACATCACAATGAATAACGGAAACAGAGGTTCCAAGAAGTGTTGGTCACATAACTAATAAGGAGGGAAGCCAGAGCTGGAATCTGAACCCTGGGTCTTCAGTGTGGGGACATTGACAAGCCTACAGTCTTTTCTGCTATAGCACGAAAGAGTTCATGTTGCTTGGTAAACAGAAGGAAGACGTCGATCTATGACAGAACCCTCCTTGGTTCCTACGTGACTTTTCCCAGTGTATCAGTATTTAGGGCCAGCAAGTATGCAAAGTACAGGAGCACCGCTGAAGGTTGCAGGCTGCCAGGAAAACAGTGCTGGGATGGGATGCCCCTCGTGCCTCTCTTTGCCTCGGGGCTCAGTCCACCACATGGGTTCCTTGGGCGACGTTTCCTGCCCAGGTCTCCCTGGTATCTGTGGATTTTGCTCTTGTCTCCTGACCTCAGAAGCCTCTACCCCTCCGTACATTAGGTCAGAAATGCCCGCTCTCCCACAACTGGCTCTATAAGCCAGTCTAAGCTCTATAGACAGAGCTTACATTTCCCGGAGTCCGGCAGTCCCCCGCCTGGTCCAAGACACTCATTTCCCTTACCTTCCTGGCCGTGCAGACGTTTGAGTTGGCAACCCTTGACTTAAGAGCCAAGATGTTCTTCAGTATGGAGACGTGTCTGTCTCTACCTAACCCAGGGCATCCTCTACTGGTTCAACCACAGAACTAACTCTCAACCCACCTCCTACATACTGCCGACTTCAGTGTTCCTACGGAGGCACAAAATAGGAAAAGCTGCAGGTCTTCTTTTTTATTATTATTATTAATTTTTATTGGAATGTAGTTGCTTTACAATGCTGTGTTAGTTTCTGCTGTACAGCAAAGTGAATCAGCTCTATGTATACATATATCTGCTCTTTTTTGGATTTCTTCCCCATTTAGGTCACCACAGAGCACTGAGTAGAGTTCCCTGTGCTATACAGCAGGTTCTCATTAGTTATCTATTTATACATAGTAGTGTACGTATGTCAGTCCCAATCTCCCAGTTCATTCCACCCCCCCCTTCCCCCTCGATATCCATAAGTTTGTTCTCTGTGTCTGTGTCTCTA